>NC_058405.1:117364587-117688289 GCF_002201575.2 Neomonachus schauinslandi | reverse complement strand
GGATCTGGGGTCAAAGGAGGGCATATTTCTTGTATGTATGTTTTTTTATCTGGTTGTTCATATGATAGATGTGATATGAGAGTGTTCATAGGCTGAGGAAAGAGTCAGTAGAGAGGGAAGGTATGAAGACTGAGGAAGACATGTGGTTACTGCCATATTTCTGTCTATGGCTGATAGTAGAATATGTAGAGAATCACCTTTCATAGAGTTTTATTAAAATGAATAAATACAATCCTGGTTGAATGCCATGTCCCACGTTACTACCAAAACTATGCTAATGAAAGTCAGATCATTCTTTGGGTTCACTGATCTATGTATTTGACCTTTTATTGACTAGCTCTTTTGCCAATTTTTTATTATTTTTATTTCCTGGAATGTAGTATCTGATGCGTATCTGATGTGATATCCTGGTGTCCTGGAAACTGAAATGTCCCCCTGGCACCATACCATGTCCTGGTTGGATGCTTCCTGCTTCAGTAGATATTCCTGGTCTTTCCTTGCAATATATAACACCTAGACTCCTACTGCTCAGCTAGGATCTTATTCTGGATGATTTTGTATATTATTAATGAATTCTAGAGGTGATTAAGTATACACAAATTCTGTTCACACAGACTCTTTTGAAAATAAGTTTTAAAATGTTTTCCTGAGAAGGCTTTTTTTTTTTACTCTCTACATTAAATACTTCTATGCAGTTTTAATTTATTGTTATTGTTATTGTTTTGTTTGGGTTTTTGTTTTTAGCCATTGGCATTCAATTTCTCTTTGAATCTTGAAAAATGAAAATTATTTTAATCTTAACATTGCATAATTCTCATACTACTGGAATGTTGATTCTTCAGCCAGGGCTTTTGGGTTTTGTTTTGTTTTGCTTTGTTTGATAGATTTTTCTAAAGCTTTGTATACATAAGGGAATCATCAGAGTCAGCATGGTCTATAAAATTCATGAGACTAACAACTGCCAGAACATGTGTATGGTATCACTTGATGTCACTGAAATCAAGAGGTATATAAATTAGAATAGAACATCTGATACATAAAATTAAAATATAAATGTAAAAATGTTGATAACCTTTCTTCTCACTAATTTACACAATTATATCTTCCCTTCAAACACACTGAGTTGGTTTCCAAATGTACAGCCAGATGTAATTCCCTCCAGAAATGATACTTTGCTCAGTTTTATGTTTCCAAATAAGAAGTTACATGTGAGTTATGTACTAAATAGTGAGAATTTCATCACTGGAAATTTAAGTTTAAATTTTATTTATTACGTTCTTCAGAGACGGTGTTTATAAGAGGTAAAGCAAATAAGTTCTTTTTGTTTGTTTGTTTTTAACCTCTAATAATATAAAATATAAAAGCATTTTAGGAAGACAGAAGAAACTTGAATAACTTAATTAAAAAAAAAGAAATATAAAGTGTTTAATATAGCTGCTATCTATAAAGAATTTTAAGAAAGGGGAATAAATTATTTTTGTATTTTCTTCTTAATATGTATATGCAAAAACATTGATAAAAATCTTTAAAAAGTGGTTATCCTACGGGGTGTCTGGGTGGCTCAGTCATTAAGCGTCTGCCTTTGGCTCAGGTCATGGTCCCAGGGTCCCGGGGTCCTGGGATCAAGCCCCACATCGGGCTCCCTGCTCTGCAGGAAGCCTGCTTCTCCCTCTCCCACTCCCCCTACTTGTGTTCCCTCTCTCACTGTGTATCTCTCTGTCAAATAAATAAATAAAATCTTTAAAAAAAAAAAGTGGTTATCCTGGAAGTTCTATCTATACCAAATTGCAATGTATTAAAAACTAACAAAAAAAGAAGCCCTATTGTAATATTTTGGATCATCCTTGTTTAACCTCATTTTAAAAATTAAAGGGCAATATTTGGAGCATTTTAAAATCACACTTCAAATTCATAATATGTTATCATAATCAATAATAAGAAAAATAATTAACAAAAAACAATGCTTCATATAGGGGAAAAGACTACAAAAAACTACATCTTCACTAACTTATTTTTTCTTTTACTTCTAATATATTTTATTTAACCTAGTATGTCCAAAATATCGTTTCAACATATAATCAATATAAAAATTATTGAGGTTTTCTACATTCCTTTTTTTGTATTGTTTTCAAAATCAGTGTCTATTTTACATTTATAGAATGTCACAATTAGGATTAATTATATATTTCAAGGGCTTGATAGTCTCATATGAAAAGTGGCTCCTCTATTTCATGAATTTTACTGAATGAAAATACATGAATTTTACTGAATGAAAATACTCAAAAGCCAGTAAATTTTTATACCTAGAAAATGATGGCTATAGAACTATGTAAGGGAAATGACTCTCTAATGTTCCATTATGCAATATAATTAGGTTTGTAGGCTGTAAGAACAAAGACCCTTCAGTCACACCTTCAGCTGACAGTTGATAATGATGACATACTCCAAATCTATTTTGAATATCAAACTGTAAAGGAAAAACACTCCCCCAGTGTGTCTTTAACAAGCAGACCAGAACACATCTAGTTAAAACTTGCCTCATTCTGGCCAAGGACCAAACACTGCCCACTGCAGGCAAGGAGAGCCTCTGCAGACACCTGGCCTGAAGGACAGAGCAGCCAAAACACAGCAGCAGAGTTCCGGCAGCACACATTGGGGACACTCCCTGAAGCACCAGGCCCTGGGCATTACGTGACCTCTCCTTCAGAAAGCCATTCCTTTCAGGAGCAGGAAACATAACTGGTTTTTCTAACACAGAGAAGGAGGTAGAGACTTAAACAAAACGCCAAGACAGAAGAATTCATCCCAAATGAAAAAGTAAGGTGAGGTCATGGCCAGAGATCTAAATGAAACAGATATAAGTAACATGCCTGATGGAAAATCTAAAGCAACAATCATAAGGATACTCACTGGGCTTGGGAAAAAACATCAGCGAGACCCTTACCACAGAGATAAAAGAGTTAAAGAAGAATCAATCAGAGATGAAGAATGCAGTAAATGAGATTGGAAACAGGCTTGATGCAGTAAACAGCAGGCTAGAAGAAACAGAGGAATGAATTAGTGACAGCAGACAAAATAATGGAAAATAATGAAGCTGAACAAAAGAGAGAAAGAATAATTATGGAACACAAGAATAGACTTAGGGATCTTCTACTCTCAATACTCTACTTCACTTTTTAGTTCTGATCAACAAATGTGTGATAGTTTTTTACATATCAAGCAATTCTGGGACACAGCTGGGTGTCCTAAAATTTAACTCAGTTCTGACATTATCTATCTGGAGTTGGGATCAGACCTCACAGATTAAGGGCTCAGTTCCACAAGACTGCCTACCCCCCACCTCAGGTACTAATCACAAGTCTAGGTTGTTACCTGTGCTTCTGACTGATTCACTATAAATCAGAGGTTTCCACAACCCCCCTCCTCAGGTTTGATCAATTTGCCAGAGAAGCTCACAGAACTCAAGAAAACAGTTTATTTACTGGATTGCCCTTTTATAGAAGAATATAATTTAGGAACAGGCAGATGGAAGAGATGCATTGAGGGAGGCATAGGGGGAAGGGTACGGAGCTTCCATTCTCTCTCCAGGTATGCCATCCTTTCCACATCTCCATGTGATCACCAACAGAGAAGCTCTCTGAACCCTGTCCTTTTGGGTTTTTATAGAGTACTCATTCATAGGTATGGTTGATTAAGTCCTTAACCATTGGTGATTGAACTCAATCTCCAGTCCCTCTTCTCTCCATGGAGATCAGGGGATGGGGCTGAAAGTTGCAACCCTCTGCTCTGTCTAGGTTCGATTTTCCTCTATGTTAACTTATCTCTCTACACATGGTTGGAGAATTAGCCACCAGAAATTTTTGGCTTGAATATTCTACCCAACCCAGCAATACTTCCAAAAAACTTGACATTTCCGCAAACAACCGAAATTAAAAGTTTAGTGAGTGTCTCATAGATCATCTTTAGTCATGTGCCATTCCTGAATCCAATACTGTGGCTAGGGTAACAGGCTGCTCTTAATGGCACACCCATCACAAGCCCATCCCTCAGGATAGGAAGCTGGCAGCAATTTCGCTCCAATCACATAGACTGATAGTAGGGAAAGGATGGTTCCCCTAATCATGAACTGGAATAATGTTTTTTAAATAAGATGGGACTGAGAATGAAAAATAAGAACAATAGCACCACAAGCAGGGTCCACATGTTGGATCACTAGGTAGAATGTTTCAGTATACCATGTAATAAATGATGAGGGTTTAAATTAAGGAGATGGGAGATTAGGGTTGGGATTCAAGACAAGCTTAGGACAAAAGGAGTTATACTACCTACATCTGCAACCTCCTTGTATATACTCCACTGGATTATTTCTCTAGGCATTTAAACTTGCTCTAGTAGGGATGCCTGGGTGGCTCAGTCGGTTAAACATCTGCCTTCGGCTCAGGTCATGATCCCAGAGTCCTGCGATCGAGCCCCACATCAGGCTTCTTGCTCATTGGGGAGCCTGCTTCTTCCTCTGCCTGCCACTCCCACTTCTTTTGTTCTCTCTCTCTGATAAATAAATAAAGTCTTAAAAAAATAGGAAAACTCTTTAAAAAAAACTTGCTCTAGCAGTATCTATTGACTTTAAAAAAGAAGAAATGGGGGAGGAAGGGAATATATGTTTGAAATGTTTGCTTGATTGCCTATGTCCAAAATGGTACCTTCTCCCCAAACACTTTGTACCCTTTCAAAGGCAAAGGTTCTTGAAAAATTGCCCTACTTTCTGTCTCCACTTCTTTGCTTCTCATTTAATTTTAATCTCAATTCAATCTGACTTCTGAACCTAGCATTTTAGCAAAATTGCTGTGGTGAGTATTACCAATGATGCCTTTTTCCAAACTCAGTGGACGTTTTGCAGTCCTCACCTTGGTAAATCACTCACAGATTACTACTCTTTTCTCCTGTTTTTTTTTGCCCTACTGTCTCTGGGTTATCCTGTTAACTATCTAATCATTTCTCCTCAATTTACTTTTCTGGATTGTCTTCCTTGACCTATGCTTTCAAAGTCTTCAAGTGCTCCTCTGAGTTCACTTCTCCTTTCTTACTTTCACCTTAGGAAATCTCATCTAGGACCATGGCTTTAAATACCACTTATACATTTCTGTATCAAGCCCTAATCTCTTCTTTGGGCTATCAACTTGATATATCTACTTGAATGTTTCAAAGACACATCAAGATTAGCATATCCAAAATTGAACTATCAAAACTACCACTTTTTTAGTTTTCAATATCTCCATTAAGGATGCTCACATCCATTAATTTATTTAAAGCAGAAACTTAGGAGTCATTTCTGACACTGTCCCCACCTTCAGTCTGTCAACTATACTCTCTAAATATATCATGAATCCGGGCGCCTGGGTGGCTCAGTTGGTTAAGCGACTGCCTTCGGCTCATGTCATGATCCTGGAGTCCCAGGATCGAGTCCCGCATCCGGCTTCCTGCTCGGCAGGGAGTCTGCTTCTCCCTCTGACCCTCCCCCTTCTCATGCTCTCTCTCATTCTCTCTTTCAAATAAATAAATAAAATCTTTAAAAGAATAATAAAAAAAAATAAATATATCATGAATCCACCTTCTATCTATCATCACTATACCTTCATAGTTTAAATCACCATAATACTCTTGCCAGTAATAGAAAAATAGCCTCCTAAATGATTTCCCTGCCACCATATTTGCCCAATTCCAATTTTTCACAAACCATTCAAATGATATTTTATTTTTTAAATTTATTTAATTTATTTATTTGAGAAAAAGGAAGAGTGCATGCATGTGAGCAAACTGGGGAGGGGCAGAGGGAGGGGGAGAGGGAAGAGTCTTGAGCAGGCTCCATGCCAGTGCAGAGCCAATGCAGGGCTTGATCTCACAACCCTGAGATCATGACCTGAGCCGAAATCAGAGTCGGATTCTTAACTGACTGAGCCACGCAGGTACCCCTCAAATGATATTTTAAAAATGGAATTATGATGGTATAATTCCTCAGTACGAAACCATTAAATGGTCATCATCACATTTAAATGAAATACAAACTCTTTAACATGTCCCTCAATACCCTGCACAATATGGACCATGCCTACCGTTCAAACCTCATTGTCTGACATTCTCCCAGTGACTTATATATGTAGATACATTGGCTTTCATTCAGTTCCGTAAAGTTGCCATCATCTTTCCAGCATTAAGTCAGGTTTTACTCTTTGATGGGAATTTTATTCTCCATTTCATCTGGCCAGATCCTAGTCATTCTACTGTCCTAAGCTTAAATATACATATTCCTCCAAGAGTCATAAATAAATATTACCCCAAATATATATTTCTCAAAGAAGTGGACCTCTTCATAAATTATTCTATCTCACCTGTCTTTTCCTCATTTCCATTTATCACAAATCATAATTACAGGTCCATTTTGTAGCTTGACAGTTTATTAGCTATTTTCTAAACTGTAGGCCATACTGGGGCAGAATCCCTTTTGGATCAATCACATTGTTTTCCAAATATCTAACAAATTCTGGGGCACATATGTTCAATAAATAAATGAGTAAAATGTTATAATTAAGATGCATTTTACACCTTGTCACCAAAGGTCGGTGGCATTTTCCAATACCTAAAAATTCATTAAAAATGGGGAAAATACAAAAACATAGGAAAAAATTATACACACTCCTATTAAGATATATCATCCAAATCTTCAAGGAATTTCAATAAAATGTTTTATGTGAACATGTCAGAAAGTTAAAATACAGAAAGAGTGTATACCATTCTAGTTTGAAAACTGGGATAGAAGGTTGATACAATATCCTTCAAGAAGCTGACATTTACTGATTTTGTCACTATAGATATACAGAAACACTGTTGGAACTGAAGAAATATGCAGTGATCATTCTGAAACAATGCCCAAATAATGTACTGGCACGTAGGACAATTTCTGAAAGGCTGGATTTTTTTTCTAATATTTTTTAACTGGAATGGAAATTTCTAGCAGCATTGGAGAGCTTTGTATCTGCATTATATAAATGATGGGAGAAAATATCAATGCTGAAGCAGTAAGAAATGTTATAGGTTAGAAGAAAAAATCTTCAGCAGGAGATAGTGGAAACCCAGTGCAATTCAGTAAAGTGAATCCTAATTTATAGATTCAGTCAGAAGTTATTAACCTAAGGTCCATCCTTTGGGTCCTATTCTCTGAGATATATGAGAAGAGTTTGTATTTATTTGCATACTTGCATTTTGCTTGGGAGAAAAGAATCCTAGCTTTCATTAAATACTCCCCCAAGGTTTGTGACCTAAAAATAGGTCACCAACAACCATAACAACAAACCCCCCTATATCCTGAAATGTAATTAAATTGGCTCTTATGAAGGATTTGGGTATTTTCATTTTTTCCAGTTGAAATCCCATTTATTGATATTCTTTCTTTTATTCTGAACTTTCACAAACCATTTTTCTTTCCTCTTTTTCTTTTAGAAAACCATCATTCTTCCTGTTTTTGTTGTTATACCGACACACTGAAAATTCTGACTCTGATGGGGAACTAGGACAGTCTAGAAGGGACTTGATCAGTGTTTATAAAGTCATACAGAAAATGTAAAGAGGATATATGGGCTTATTTATCAAATCCTTAATTACTATTATTATAAGTACCCTTGCAGCACAACAGAGACAAAGTTATTTAAAATAAAAAAAATTTCTACTTCTTAGTATTCAACCAGCTAATACATTTATGGGTCTCATTATAAAAAGTATTCACATGCAATTAAAATATGTACAGACTCAAAGAAATCAGGAAGTCAAACTGTGATAAGTGATTATGAAACTATGACACTAGAGGGCATTTGAAGTAATGAAAATATATGACACTCATCTAAAGTATGACTAGCACACCATAGGCATAAATATTCAATAAGCAATACACACATACACACATGAGTGACTAAAACAGGTTAGTGCAGTGCTTCAGATATAAGACTCCAGGGTCAAGCAGATCTAGTTTGAATCTTGTGGTTCTATGACTTCATGACTCCAGGAGACATACTTAATCTTAGCCCTATATTGTTGTGAAGATTGAACATGAAAACATAATAAATGCTCAGTAAGTATTACCTAATCTTATTAGATTTTACACATTGTTACACATCATATTTATAACACTATGTATGAAATAATTTTACATTTAGTTTTATGTAAATGCAATATACAGATTAATTTTCTGACTCTAAGTCCTATTTTTCTCATAATAAACAGTTGAAAGCCCAGGAATTCAGTCTATCCTTTAGGTAAATACATTTATTATGTCTACTGAATAATATCATAAGTGCCAAACACAAAGAAAGAACCAACTATTAACTACTATGGTTATTATTCTTACTCTTTTTATAGCTTTTTCTGGAATGATCTTTTGGTATTAATTCAGTTTTTAGAAACTACATGATATATCTCCTCTTTCATCTAATTGGAAACTTAGTAAAAATTGCTACCATCCTTATTTGTTGCTAAAAAAAAAATACCCTAAGTATTGTGTAAGTAGAAAAGAGCTAAATTAGTAGAACAGAACTATAGGAAGTAAATCAGAATATTGCTGTAGAGGCTACACTGAAAAGTCCCATGTCAGCACTACATATGCTCCCTTAGTCCTAACATCACCTAATACTACGGTCTCTGAGGGGACTTAACAATGACTATGTGAAAAATGATTGCTCAGGGGACAAACTGAGTGATCAAGGTTCAGGCTAGGATGGGGCATTGCTAGTTTCAGTTGGAAATTTCTGGCCTCATGCTTTCTTTTTCAGTATTTTGCTTTTAATTCAGTTCAGTTCTCTTCCTACCCTGTATTCCTGGATTCCTCAATGTAGTTTATCAACTGGTCCTTATTCAGTCTATACACATTTACTGAGTGCCTACTATGTGTCACTGTCACATGTGATAATAACAAACTACTGCTACTATTGATAATTATAATAAGACAACAATAATCACAATATAACTAATACTTCATGAGCACTGACTATTGATTGAGTTAATACAACTCAAAGTTGTATTAACCTCCTACAAAGTAATATGTCATTCTCATTTTTCTGATGAGGAAAATAAGCCACATAAAATAAGACAAGGTCTCAGCCTTATAAAACAGTTTTGTGGGGAGATTTATAATGAACAGATTCATAATAAAATTTGGTATAGCAATGATAGCTAGATCTATAGGTTATTAAGGGGAGGGCAACAAAAGTATTCAGCAAAGACAGACAGAAGAACAGAGTATGGAGAGGAGAAAGAGGAAGATGTAACTGGTGTTGCTAGAAAATATGGCAGGAAATAGAAAGTAGTAAGCAAGACACAATGTTGGAGAGGCAGCCAAAAGCTCAATTACACGGGGGCCATGTGTAATCACCTTTCAAGGGGTTTAGACTTCATCTCTGTACTTAATTAGCTCATAGTTAATGATTAACAGAGGTTCTTTCTTAGGAAAGTGGTATTTTTAGATGATACATATTTAATCATCTCTCTGGTAGCCATGTGGAAAATGGATTTGATGGAGACAGTACTGGAGGAAAATAGAGCAGTTAGAAGATTACTGAAGTCATCCAGGTAAGAAACCATAAAGCCCTAGCAAAAGACATAGTATTAGAGGTGAGGAGGATGAACAGATTTGATAAATATATCCCAATGGCTGATTCTGCATAGTGAAGTAGCCTCTTTATTCTTGACCTTGGACTTATCCCCCAACTCCAAAATCCTATTCCTCTTAGACCCCTAGACAAAGGTGGTTCTAAACTTAGGATGTTTAAAAGGTAAATACCTGTGTCTGAATAAGCAGATTTATTTAGAACTACAACTTTCACTTGACTAAAGAAAACAATAAATAAAAATTTTCAAAAATCAAATTTGCCTTACCATAAATAAACAGTAAACATAAACCTCATAAATGTCTCAAACCATGTAAACAGCTTATAAATAAAATACAATGCAAAAGAAGACATTTAAAGATAAACTGAATGAAATTTAAATAAAGGAAATGAAAGCAATGGATTTTTTCTGATACTAACATTGGGCATATTCCAAAACTTTGTAATAATAATCCCTAGATTTTTCAGGCAGTGGAGGTAAAACAGAGAAGGGGTCACTTGATAATTATGTCTTGGGAGGGTTACTGATTGATTAGAGACACAAACAAAAAGCTATATGACACTTATCTGATTTAACTATTTTATCCTGCAAAAAATAAATAATGATAATAATAAAAAATGTGATAGAAGGAGGCACTCCTAGGAACAGAGTAGCATCACTGGCATAAACACTGAGAATTAGAAATAACTGCTATTAACAAACAAGACATGCTATAAAGAAGACAACCACAGCTGTAATAAAATACAAATAAAATGCAAGTCATATATGTAATTCTAAATTTTAGTTGCCACATCAAAAAAGTGAAAAGAGGGGCGCCTGGGTGGCTCAGTCAGTTAAGCGGCTGCCTTCAGCTCAGGTCATGATCCCTGAGTCCTGGGATCAAACCCCACGTCCGGCTCCCTGCTCAGTGGAGAGCCTGCTTCTCCCTCTCTCTCTGCCTGCCGCTCTGCCTACTTGTGCTTTCTCTCTCTGTGTCAAATAAATAAATAAATAAATAAAATCTTTAAAAAAAAAAAGTGAAAAGAAACAGGTGAATTAATTTTAATTATATAGCTTAATATATCCAAATCATTAACATTTCAATATTTAATCCATTAAAATTATTATTTAGATAATTTCCACTCCTTTTTTCTACTGAGTCCACATATGTACTTTATACTTAACAGCACATCTCAGTTTGGACTACCTATATTCCAAGCATTCCGTAGAATCAAGTGACTAGGGGCTACTATATTAGAGGACACAGGTGTAGAACATAGGACACTATACTTTTTTTAAGAGGAGGATAAATCTCTTTTAGAGAAAAGTATGAGAATACTATTCTTTAGCCACTTATTTAATAAGTACCTAGTTATTTTATCTATTCATTTGATAAATAGCGCTAAGCCTTTAACATGTTTAAGTCCCTGTGTCAAGGGGACACCCAGATGATTTAGAAAGGATCCTGTCCACCATGAGAGACGATGGACTCTGAAAAACAAACTGAGGGTTCTAGAGGGGAGGGGGTGGGAGGATGGGTTAGCCCGGTGGTGGGTATTGAGGAGGGCACATTCTGCATGGAGCATTGGGTGTTATGCACAAATAATGAATCATGGAACACTACATCTAAAACTAATGATGTAATGTATGGGGATTAACATAAGAATAAAAAAAAAAGAAAGGATCCTGTCCACATGATGATTAGGGATTAGAAGGAAGATATTTTCCATCCATCCATCCATCTATCCATTCATCCATCCATCCATCCATCCTTCCAACCATCCATCCATCACTCCTTCCGTTTGCAAATATGGAACATAAGCCGATCACTGTTAGTCTGCAGGGCTAGAATAGCTTATAAAGAAATAATTACCATATGGAGTAATAAATGTTAAGTAGAGACTTGTACAAACCACTAGCCGCCCACAAAGAGGGAAGAACTGACAAGAGGAGAACCTCTAAAGGAGTAATGTACTAACCATGAGCAAAGACACAGATCACAAAATAAGATGTTATGCCTGATACTACTCATATGGAGGAAACAGCAGAAAATATGGGTAAAAATAAAAATGGAGACAAAACTAAAACGTCTTTAGGTCTTACTCAGGACTTCTGACTTTATGTTATTGATTTGGGAACCTGTAAAAGTCTATCATCTTATTGGCTTAGAAATTTAACTTTGGTAAATTCTGTGGAAGATAAATTGCAGTGAGATCAAAACTGGGGAAAGGAGAATTATTAGAATGTTCTAATTGAGAGCTTAGCAAAAGAAAACATACTGAAGTCCTCTCACAATTCAGGAGGTTTTAGATGGAAAAAAAGAAAGTCAAGAATTCAAGTTATCATGCACTGAAATGTATTTATTTATTTAATGAATATTTATTGCATACCTACAACTTATGGCACTTTTCCAGGGTGAGTAAATATGATAATAATAAAAAAAGAGTCTTACATTTTATGGGGAGTAAATTTTGATTAAATCAATATACAATTTTTTTTTTTAAGATTTTATTTGCGAGAGAGAGAGAAAGAGCACAGAGGAAGAGAGAGAAGCAGACTCCCCAGGAGCAGACAGCCTGATGTAGGGCTCTATCCCAGGACCCCGAGATCATGACCTGAGTCTAAGGCAGACACTTAACTGACTGAGCCACCCAGGAGCCCCTAAAGCAATATATAATTTAAAAAATATTTTAAGGGGCACCTGGGTGGCTCAGATGGTTAAGCATCTGCCTTCGGCTCAGGTCATGATCTCCGGGATTGAGCCCCATGTCGGGCTCCCAGCTCAGCGGGGAGTCTGCTTCTCCCTCTTCCCCTGCCTCTCCCCCTGCTTGTGCTCTCTCTGTCTCTCAAATGAATAAATAAAATCTTTAAGAAAAAATAAAATAAAAGAATAAAAAATATTTTAAGTTTCATAAAACAATTAAATGGGATAAAATATTGAGAGAGAGAATGGAGTGGTAGAATTATAGTTAGGCTGATTAGAGAAGGCTCTCTGAGATGGTTGATTCTGGAACTTAGACCTAATGAACGAGGACTCAGTCAGGAGTAAAGTGCCTCAGAAGATAGCAAAGAGCAGTGGCCCAGAGGGTATGAACTTGAATGTCCAAAGAGCAGAATTATGGCCTGTATGTCTGGATCAAAATGGACTTGTGGGAATGTGATAGTATAAATGTGGTCAAAGAGATGGGCAGAGGCCATATTATTGAAGGCCTAGCAGGTAAAGTAAGGATTTTGCATTTTATTTAATGCAATCAGAATCTACTGGAAAGTCACTACTGAGGCAGTGACAGTTTCATACTTTGTTTTCATGAAGTCTCCTTTCGCTTTTCTGTGGATAATGGCCTGGAGGTAGGCAACAATGGAAACTCAAGCAATGGCAGTGGCATATGGTGGCAGCCAAGTGGAGAGAGGTGAATTGATTCAGGATATATTATGGAGTTAAATGAGTAAGTGTTTCAGAGAGTTGAAACTGAAAGCGGGTTACAAGTGAAAAATACCATAAAGACTCCTGGCGTTTTCTCCGAATCACTGGATAGAATGTGTTGTCACACATTCAAGCAGGGAAGTCGAGAGGAGGAACAGATGAAGGGGGTCCCCTGGGAATCAAAAGTTAGGGGGGAGCCTCCAGGTGTCTAGTGTGAATGACTTTGAAAGGAATTACAGGACTAGGAGGAGGTTTTATAGCAAAAGGGAAATTACCATTAAAAGTATATACATTGAAAAAATATATATACATAAACATAAAATACATATATATATAATGTGACATGAGACATATCATAGGACAGTTCAGTTATAACTGGGGATGCCAATCCTGATACCTTGACAGTAAGACTTTCAACCTTGATAAACTGAGAGTCTCCTATTGCAGAATATTAATAAGTTATTAATCATCCAGATGTTTCACATGAAAACAGAATTGGAAGTTAACAAGGAGGAATATAAAACACTCACATTATTCCCCCATCATCTTCTGCCAGGGCTGCTCAAGGCAAAAATGGCTGACTGGTTATGAGTCCACATAATGAATTTCATTGTTATGTTTCTCCCTCGCACCAACTGGGTTGCAGTAAGTTTTAAGTTCTGAGATACTTTTGCTTGGGGGTCAGTTACAGCCCCTGAGAACAAAAGAACAGACTGGAAAATGTAAGAAATGTATATTTCACTAGATGATGTACAGAATCTAGATCAATGGTTTCCAGGCCCCATTTCATAGACAGACTGAATCATAATCACCTAAATTACATATTAAAAGTATTTTATTTTTGTTCCCCAGACCTACTACAGCAAAACATCCAATATTAAGTTCAGGACTCTTCATTTTTACTAATTTCCTTGGGGGACCTAATGTCCACTTAGGCTGAAACCATTGATGGGGATCAATTGGGATTATTGATATGGATCTTGAAGTGCTAAGGAATATGGTTTTAGCCTATGTGGAATATAAAAAGATTTTAAACAAAAACAAATCTTGTTAATCTATTTTTTAATAGAATGTCATGGGAGTGAAAGATAGAGTTATAAGAAAATTAGTGTTTCAACTTATAAAATCTTTATAGTGACAGAAGTTTGGACCTTGGTATTGGCCATCAAGTAGCCAATAAAACTCCTAAATTTTCTCAGGCTACCAATCTTTACTTTACTCTATGGTTTTATTTATGGATTCCTGAACCATGGCTGAAGAAAGAGGATACTGTTAGTCATTATCCTAATGTGAAGGATCCCACCTGAAGGATCCATATTTGAAAAACAACAACAGCAACAAAACCCTACTACCTCCTTTCACATTTATACCAATACAAAAGCAGAATTGTGTTCTCAAAGACATTCAGAGTAGTTTTCCCCTAAAAAAAAAAAAAAAATCTTTAATCAGGAAACATACAGTGCTTACTATAGGCAATGAAAATAGTTTTTTCCCTTCAAATTCTAGCTCACAAACCATGAGAGACTATGTACTGAGAAACAAACTGAGGGTTCGGCGGGGGGGTGGGTTAGCCTGGCGAAGGGTATTAAAGAGGGCACATACTGCATGGAGCACTGGGTGATATACGCAAACAATGAATCATGGAACACCACATCAAAAACTAATGATGTAGTGTATGGTGATTAACATAACATTAAAAAAAAAAAAGATGAAGTCAAAAAAAAAAAAAAAAGAAAGAAAGAAAGAAATTTCCCAAGGCCATAAGAAGGGGGAACTGAAATTTTGTTGGAATTCTGGCTGAGACCTGAAATAAAAGTGTAAGGAAAAAAAAAATTCTAGCTCAAATATTACCTTACTGGCATTTTCCCTGACTACTCTGATCCAATCTCTTCCTATGAAAGGCCAAGTTTTTATTTTCTCCACTATAGATACTCCATTAAGACTTTATACATGTCTGCATTATTCTGTCATACAGTTATTTATCTTTTTTCCTGCAAGACATGGAGCAACTTCTGCAGCCAGACATTCAGTAAGTTTTTCATAAAACTATTTTGGATTGAATTAATCTTAGCATAAGCAGTATAAGCAGTATAAATGCCAGAGGGTTACTTTCACCAATGTAGCTTAGTTCAGAAAATGTGATTGTCAAAAGACAAATTGTAAATAGCAATAATAAAGTTAGGTGAATCTCTCACAGTCTTGGAGAAGTCAAGGACAGATCACAGAGTGCACCAGGATTCATCAATATGAGTCACTCCAACTGAACAAGAATTTAGGTGGATGGAAAGCAATGCTAGACAAATTAATCTTTTTGGACATATCTGCTCAACTAGATGCCGATTCTGTAAGTGAGAAGCAGAGAACGCTCAAATACACATGCTTATGGCGAAAACCATTTAGAATTGACTCTTTATCATTACCAGAACACAAATGAAGGTAAAGGAAGCCTGCAAAGAAGCAGATAACAAAGAAAGCCTTTAAAAAAATGTGGTCTAAAGAATAACATTATATGGTCTATGATTTTGATTGTCTCTGTATGTGGCAAAATTATCTAAGCCCATTTGGAGTCATTACTGGAGGGGCACAATCCCATGTCACCCTAAATAAAGTTAGAGGGTGATGATATACATGTGTGCCATCATCACTAACATCTCTCATCATGACTGCTAAGAGGTGTGAAACACTTTTCAATGCCATGCTTCACAAAACAGGCAACAGATGCGTTGGTCTCAGGGCTTCCTTCCTAAATTGAATTTCTGTCAAGAAAGCAACAGCAACAAATCAGACAAAGCTTCTGTGACATGCCAGGATTTCAAAGTGCACCTAGAGAGAATTATTCTCCCACACGGTCATCAACATACATTTACACAAGACTTTCTATTGCTTTATTAACTACCAAAATTATAATTTCATCACTGTGAAGTCATTCAGATTACATTTTAATACTTATGACAACTCTCCATAAGCTGCCCAAGATTCCTTCAGTTAGCCAACTGAACTTGATAATAACAGCTCTCACAGACTAATACAATATAATAATAATATGTATAAATAATATTTCTATTATTATTTATACACATATATTTATACATATACCCCCCAACATGACTACTCACACACAAACATACATACACACATGTATAAAGTGACCTTAAACGGAAGAACTGATAATATTCCAAGATGTCTTTTTAAAAGTTCATTTAGTTGTGAAATTGGATTGTGTTTTCTTAGAAAACCAAAATTACATAAAATGTTAAATTTTCCAGGCTAGGCCCTAAAGCCTCTTTAGCTCACAATATGGCTAAAAAGATGAAAATCATCATCATATGTGTTAGCCAAGTTTCATAACAGAGTCTCCACAGGAAAATGCATTTAAAAGTAGTGTACTGGCTTTCCTGCCATCTCTCCTGCCGTATGCCCTCCAGATCACACATTCGTGTCTTTGGTAGGATCCTCTCCTTATTCACCACCCCCACCCCCATAGTTAAAGCAGCAAGGGCTTTTAATTGGAAGTACAGTAGATAGGAAAAAGTATGCTTCGGGTGTAAGTTAATACCTAGATAATTGACTTCAATGCAAGGACAACATCTAATTCTCTGGGTTCACGGTCCAACATAACATTATGATCCCTAAAGTAAAAGCTCAGAGAGATAACAATTTATAGACAACACTAATGCCTTAATAGTTAGGTTTCTTTGAGTTAATCCTCCCACCCACCACCAAAAATCAAAACAAAAAATGTCTTGCTAGTGGAAATAATTTTACAAATGTCATTATGATTTCTGAGGAGTCTATGCATAATATGGCAACTGTATGTATCTCTTGAGATTCCTGCTCTGCAATTATAAGATCAAGGACATAATGCATATCTGAATAATGTATTATGCTTTTAATCGAAGCCTTGATTATTGTAAGTCTTAGAAAAGTCAAGACAGAGTTCAGATAAAAGATTTCTTACCCTAGGGTCAAAAAGTCTTGTCTTTGGTATCCAAAAGAGACACGTTCCAAAATTAGATTTAAAAAAATAACCCTGCAGATGCTCTGCACGCAAATAGTATTATAATCTGCAGTTTTATGTCCCTAATCAAATTTTATGACAAAATTATGAGACCGATTATTTTTGTACTAGTAAAAACTTCTAACATATACATAGGCAAAAATTACTCCACTTAGACCTATTTTGTTTAGCTTCCACTGTTAATTCTAAAACCCTCTCACTACCTACCTTGTCTTAAAGGTAAATTGCACAAAAGAAAAACAAAATCCAGTTAATGAAACCACTGTGATAATGGATAAAGTGTCAAGGAAGAAAAGTGACTAACTCTCAAGCTTCCTGAAGTTTAATGTACCCACTCTGTGCTTGCATTTGATTATGAAGAAAGCATAATACAGTTTAAAATCTTTCCTAAAATCAAGGTTGAATTTTACTTCAAGTCTACTAGACCTAAAAAATTATTTGCAATGCATTTTAGTTTACTTCTTACTGTTAAAAACACTTCTCTTTTCCTCTCGCATTAAATATTTTAGAGTAATCCTGTAATGGGTATTCTATTCTATTAACAGTGAAATATTAAAATTTAGATATAACACAAATTTAAGAGACCTTAATGGAAGAACAGAATCAGTTTGCTGAACCTAACAGAATAATTATTTTTTAGTAAAAGCAATACATGCAAATGGTTAAAAAAATACAGAGGAATTTAGAATTAAATGCCATAATTGTCTGATTAACCTCTCCACTCTGAGTCCAGATTTTCAGATGCATGCACTTGGAAACTTTTGGTTGTTATTTCTCCATAGCTACAAACAATAAACTATTTTTAAAAAATCCGTGAGACTATATGCTCATTTTACTGGATTATTTAACATCAAACATTGAAATTCTGCTATGCTATGTTCATTTATATCATGCTCCTCTTCCTAATATAGTTGCAATACGATTGTTAATTACTCTATTTGTTGTATTTGTATATTTGTAAATACCATATCTAAATCTCTATCTCTTGCTACATCAACCACAGACAGTATGTCTTGATTTCCCAGTTTTTCAGATAAGCATATTAACTCCTCAACCCTTCAACTCTTCCCACTTCCATCTCTTCATTTGTTGCTGTCATTTTACCTTTTATTTTGTCAAGGTTAATAACATTTATTTTCTATTCTGTAATCTCATCTGAAAAAGCTATATGCTCAGAGGTATCCCTTAGAACTCACAGTCTCACTCCATAAAAGTGGAGGAAGTTACAATCTTTTTCAGTACCTTCTCTACCCCAATTTCCTGTTCTAAGACAGTAGTCACATGCTTAAGAGAAAAACAGTTATATTTATAACATATTGAAAAAATAATCAAATAACTTGAGGATGTTGAGGGAATATATCCTGGAGAAGACGTTGGAGATTGGCGGGGAAAAAGACTTATGAAAAATATGTTTAAATTTCTAAAAGGCTTTCATGTGTAAATAGAATTTCTATATGGCACCAAGGGAATAGGATAGCAACGGAATGATTCGTGTTTTGATGTAGGAAGCAGGAAATAATAGAACCAATCAAAATTAGAACTCATGGGACTCAAATGCAGGCTGAATGACCACTTAGCAAATATACTGCCCAAAAGCATTCAACAGAAAGTTCATGAAATGATTATTAAGAGAACCTAATTCTTTGAAACTGGAATACAAAAAGCAACAAAAAAACAGTGACCTTTACTCTGAAAATCTACATCTATAATTCAAATGCGACTCTTCAAACACGGCTTTATTTGTAGCTATCACGAAGTTTATATAGTATTATAACTTACCAACAATGACCAGTAGTAGCTTCCTATTACTATCATCATTGTTTTGAGATACACATTAATCCTCATATTGACTGAATCAAAGCCTTTAAATAGAAATTGAGTTTTATTATACCTTGTTTTTTTTTAATTTTTGTCATTATATTACCTCTGAGTATCTGATTACCTAAGAAATTCACTTTCCTGTGTCTTTGGTGTGACTAACACAAGTGAATTAAAAAATAAATAAATGAAAATAAAATAACTACTCTAAAGGATTATAGAATTTAAGGATAAACTTTTCTCTTTCTTTCTTGAAGTATCATCAGGACTTTTTATGTTGTATGCAATCAAAATCCCAGACAACACAGCCTTAAGCATGAAAGGGATTTGAAAAGTTCAGAATTCTCTGACTTCACATGATTCAATCTGAATTCTCACAATATCATTAGAGATCTTTACCGTGCTTTTCTGAGTATCATACCCTTTTCAAAGACTGGCTTTTCTCTATCAGAAAGAGCTACAACAGTCCCAAGCTTTACAATTTTATATTCCAATGTCCAGAAGAAAGACTGTATTTCCCCACAGCTCTCAGAAGAAAGAGGAAGTTTCTTACTCAGAAGACACCAGCAAATATTTGCAATGTAGCATTAGTTCAAACTGACTCATAAGCCCAGGCCAGATGAAATTAATGTGGGCAGGAGGAGAAAGGACTTCACAGATTCAGCCTCCAGCCTGGCTGGTCAATATTACCCAAATAATAGATCTAAGAATAGGAGCCATACAGCTCTTCACAGTGAAGCTGGGGTTACCATGAAGGGGAGCAGGAAGGATGCTTGCCAGTGGCAAAATCATTTCACTCTAAGAGCTTCGTTGTGCAGGGTAGGTTTGCATGTAACTCTCCAATGGTCTATAAGTTGAGACAGAGTAATTCATTAAAGCCCCACATCGGCAACTTTTTCAAAATTTGAAGAGGTTCATGTTTAATGACCACTAAGAAGAAGCTATGTGCCCTCTCCCCTCTGTGTGGAAAGCCTTGAGCGCTAAACAGTGAAAGGATAGAGAAAAAAACAAAAAACAAAAACCTCTTTGTCAGGCCAAAGGGTTGAAAATCTGAGAAGTGCTAGAGGCAGCGGAGGATCAGGATGGTAGGATTAAAGCTGAATTTAAGGTCAAGTATTTTATCTCAACAATCTGAGGTGAGCAGCAGCCTTTAAAACTTAGGAGAACTATGATTTCTTAGGAATCGCTGGCTGAGTACATTTGTTGATATGGATTATTTAATCATGTCTAAAGGAAAGAACCCTGAAGGAGAAATGGTTGCATTTCTCCCATGGTAAGTTTTTAGAAAAAAAGTGGAAAACACTTCTCCATTGCACTCAAACTTGAAATGCTAAGAACAGCAATTTCAACCAAGAAAGTGTGGTAGTGGTCAGCTCGGGTGGCTTCTGAAGACAAAAGTCAGGAGAGAGAAAGAAATGCCCAGGTAAGAGTATTTCCGGTTCCCAGAAAAAGTAGTCTATATGAAGGGATGAGTTTATTCTCAAAAGGATCTGGTGTGAATCACAGACCTGTACCTCTGAAACAAATAATACATTATATGTTAATAAAAAAAAAAAAAGAAGAAGAAGAAGATAGCAGGAGGGGAAGAATGAAGGGGGGAAATCGGAGGGGGAGACGAACCATTAGAGACTATGGACTCTGAGAAACAAACTGAGGGTTCTAGAGGGGAGGGGGTGGGGGGATGGGTTAGGCTGGTGATGGGTATTAAAGAGGGCACGTACTGCATGGAGCACTGGGTGTTATACGCAAACAATGAATCACAGAACACTACATCAAAAACTAATGATGTAATGTATGGTGATTAACATAACATAATAAAATTAAAAAATAAAAATAAAAAAAGAGAAACAAACAAACAAACAAAGGGTCTGTCCGGAAGACTGCAGTTGCAGGAGTGGCAGCCCAGAGCAACAGTGAAGAATGTGGCTCTGGAGTTGCATCTTTAAGGTTAAAATACTTAACATCCTGGCTGTATCACTTAGAAATATTGTGACTTTGGGCAAGTTGCTTAATCTCTTTGACCCTTTGATCTGGGTCAAAGAGTAAAATGGTGACACTGATAGGTCCTACTGCATTGCATTTTTTGTGATAAAATCATGCAAAGCCCATGCAATAGTGTTCGACTCCCAAAGGGCCTTTTTAATAAATCTTAGCTAACAATAATACTGAGGGTCATCTGAGAAGTTTGTCCTGAGTAGAATGCAGTTTTGCTCTGGAAGGAGCAGTGGAAATCTTGGGGAAAACTAAGATCTAAAGATATTCAGATGCACGTTCTGGTTCGAATGGACACAACCACTTCACCACCAATCCCACAAAAAATGAGTGTTCACTCTAAGGAGCTTAACAGAAATTGTGATTCCTCTCTTTGTCTACATTGTATTTTCATAGCTAAACTTTAACGCTTTGTGCTCCTCTTTCCAACGCACATTTTTTTTTTTTCCACTGCATGTGAATGGCACAGACAGAATTAGTCTCAGCCTCTCACTTGAGATCTCCAGGTAAATGTTAACATTGAATGGTGGTCTAGAGTCAACAAAACACACCATGGCTACTGTTAGCATATAATTAGTTTGTAACTATTCAAAACTGGTCATCAAATAGATTGATAATATCTTTTTATAAGCAGTTAGCCTCAGACTTGGCTGCATACCAGAAAATACTTGTAAAACTCTTTTTTTTTTTTTTTTTTTTAAGAAGGACCCATGACGGGACACAAGTTACTAGTTCAGTAAGTCTAGGCTGATGCTCAAGCATCACAATTTTTAAAAATTTTGTTAAGTAGTTCTGATGAGCAATCTAGAAGCACTGCTGCGAGAAGACACCATCCTACAATGCTAATAACAGCTAATACCTACCTGTTCTTCCCAAGTGCCAGACAGGATTCAATGTGGCTTACATGAATTAACACATTTGACACTCAGCTCACCTAATCCTCACAGTTATCCTAAAAGGCAGGCTGCTATTATTATTCCATTTGACAGATGAGGAAATTGAGGCACAGGCAGGTCAGTAACTTGCCCAAAGCAGCAGAGCTAGTAAGAGGTGGAGTGGGGATTGAAATACAGGAATTCTGGCTCCAGAAGCCACCTACTCCCTGTCAATATTAGAAAGCAAAGCAAACTTGACACTGGCTCTCAAGGAATTAGTGGAGGCAAATGATGTGGGAAATTATCATTAGTTATTATCTCTAGGGCAGGGGGGAATTCTGAGCAGCCCTACAGCCAGCGCTCCTTGGGACAGGGCCTTGTGCTTCCATCAGACCCTGTCAAGATCAGGACTGTGATTAATCACAGACAAGGTGTCTATCAGAAATCAGGCTCCCAGAGGAAAGTTGTAGAAGAAAAACTCCTAAGTTCAAGTGATAGGTAGTCACGGTCATGGCTCTTCAGCAGACTGGTCAGCTCTGAGGAAGGCCACCTATTCTCCCCCAAAGATAGCAGTCACAATTCTGGAAACGCAATAGGAAGGCACAAACTTGCACACCTCAAACCTGAGTTTATGGGTTCTATTTTAATAATAGTGAAAAATAAAGCAGCAAGAGATATCAGTGCCACATAAGCTTATAGGAGAGAAGAAGCAGTGAATCATATGGATATATACACATAATATTTATGCTCATCTGATTCTGTGCACAACAATTATAAATTATTTACAGGTATTTTCAAATAAAATTAGTTGCTGTCATTTTTCAGAAATAGCCAGAGATATCTGTATTCTTATCCTGATCTGAAGCAAAACACATGCATGCTTCTATTTTTTTTTTTTCAGAAACAAATGCATACCCACACCATACACAATATGGTATTTTATCAAAATATTTTAATGCACATGTGGTGTGGTATTTATTCTTTAACTACTTTAATTAATATATGTCAATAGCTCTTTTCCTCAAGAAATGGAACTTACAGCCAATTTAAAGAAATCAAGAAATTTCAACTTTCATTAAGCCTGCTTCTCCCTCTGCCACTCCCCCTGCTTGTGCTCTCTCTCTCTCTGACAAATAAATGAAATCTTAAAAAAATAAAGAAAGAAAGAATCTGTGTCACTGGGTCACTCAACCCCTGTGATTATAAATGTAATCCAAATAAACATAACCAGCCTTGTGGCCCATCTAGGTATCATATCATGTCACATTTCTAAAAAGGATCAGGGGCACCTGGGTGGCTCAGTCGGTTAAAGCATCTGCCTTTGGCTCAGGTCATGATCTCAGGGTCCTGGGATCAAGCCCTGCATCGGGCTCCCTACTCAGCAGGAAGCCTGCTTCTCCCTCTCCCACTCCCCCTGCTTGTGTCCCCTCTCTTGCTCTCCCTCTGTCAAATAAATAAATAAAATATTTTTAAAATAAAAATAAATAAATAAATAAATAAAAAGGCTCAATTCACCATCTTGCCAAACTGAGAGGTGATTTAAATCTTTACCCAAGGCACTGGCATGGATAACTCAGGGAGATTACATGCCTATCACACAATGGAATGTTACCTTTCTACATTTCTCTTCTGGTAGCAGGAGATCTTCAATCTCTCTATCACTCTCCCCTAAATCTCACTCAACAATGACACTTTTCTTACTCCCAACTGCAGCCTTCCCAGCTGTGCTTTTGCTTTACAAACTGTAGTTTTCCATCCCTTAAAATCTAAATAAATCTAAACTTAATTCATACTTTGCTCAACACAAGAAAAGTCAATAAGCCGAGAAAATAAATGCTGTGTGTGTGTGTGTGTGTGTGAATATTTGCTATTGTTCCCATTGTATATGCAACGAAAATTATCCTTTATAGTCTTAGCATATCGAAAAAGCCTCGTTAAAGCAAATAATGTTGTCCATTCTTGTCTATCATTTCACATCTCCAGTATTTGCCACTTACTAAAGGGCTCCTCCGCAAACCCCCAAGTGCAGATTTCCTTTTAGGATGTTAACGATGGTAGACCTGCCTTGCCCAATGACAGGAGCGAGTGGCTATTGAGCATCTGAAATATCACTACTCCAAATACAGATGTTCTGTAAATGTAAAATACATCCTAGGTTTTAAAAACTTAACATAAAAAACAATATAAAATATATCATACAGCATATTTTTTATTAAGTGTTGAAATTACCATATATCTGATATATTGGGTAAATTAGAATATATGCTATTGAAATTAGTTTCACCTGTTTTCTTTTCACTTTTTAAAAGTGACTCTTAGAAAAAATAAAATTATATTTGTGGCTTGCATTTGTGGTCGGAATTAGATTACTACCAGACAGCTCTGTAGACTATTACCCTTTTCAGACTTCAGAGGCTACAGTGCAAAACAGCCACGCTCAGGGTGTTTGCTTAAGTTAATGAGGAAAAAACAAATTGATTGTTTCCTGCGTAGCAGATGGTCAGAGACAAGGCTGAGCTAGACTTTGCCTCCTCTATAATTTTTAGACCTGGTAGAATTTTTATTAATAGTAACTTGTCTATATCTACTGAAAGCATTTTTTTAGTCAATTTTAAAAATACAGTATTTTCCATCTGTGCTATAATCATATCTGGCTCTTTTTAACCCAGCACGTTAATCACATAGTGCTGAGATTCTAAGAAGAGCCACATGCCTATTTTCACCTTTTAACTGTCTGAAGAGACATATTTTTCTTCAGTGGGGTATACAGAAAAGCTTAACTTGGATTCCAGCAACAATTGGTTGGGTCAACAGCTGTAATCACAGCAGACATCAAGTTTTTGAGCCTTGACTTGCCAGGCAAAGGGGATCGCTCTACATGAAGGAGGTAATTTCATGCTTGAATAGCCCTGCACTATTAAATCAGAAAATTGAGTTACAGTCCTCTCACACCATGGAACCTGCTGTAAGCAAGCTTGCCTCTAAGGAGCGCTTCAGGGAATTTCATCGAGAACAAGACACTGAAAAGAAACACACACAAAAAGGAAACTAAATAAGGTGTCTTAGGATCGGACACTCTGGCTTAACAATCTTTTATTTTCATATCTTTTTATGGTTTTGATAACCACTTGCATTTGACATGTTAAAACTCATGATAGAAAAATTCAAGCAGCACTATTACAGGTATAAGAATGTGAATCTTTCCCTATTGTTTTTCTATGAGGTGAGGCAATTTTTACCAACATTGGTAAAACAGCTTTACTTATCACTAAAGCATTCACCCTGCACCCTACCTCAGCAAGAATGGGTGGCAGAGTAAATGTGGTTAGGCGTATCATATGTATTGAGATGGAAACTGATATCACTCCAGCATTTCAACTCAGTCTGTTTTTTCTAAATTAACTTCTAATTTTTATCTCACCTTTTAGTTGTGTATGTCCTATGTATGATTGAGGACATCTTCATTCTCTCTACATGCTATTGTTGAAAAGATCAGAAAAGTATAATTATACAAATAAGAGAAACACTTGAATTATCCCAGTTCAAAATGTTTCTCTTACACCACCTCATTCATAACTTTTAATCTTATGAGACAGAATTATTAAAGCTGTTTTCAGATTGGGAAACTGAGGCACATCAGTCTAAACACTGATTCAGGACTATGACAGTAAGTGAAAGAACCAGGGACTTAAAAAATATTTTCAGTCTAGGGCAAGGTGTAGAAAACTAATGGCTGTATTTGAGTATAAGATAACACCTGGTATTTTAAGAAAGAAATAAAATGTGCTTGTTTTCTCTGTGATGACTTTTGTTCCCAGCATAGTATTAAAGTAAACAAAAATAAGAAAAGTCATATCTTACTCCATTTGTTATAAACAAGTACAAATAAAATATTCACCAATCTAATTTAGAAATAGTCTGCTGTTTATCAAATGTTCTTTGCTATTAGGAGATTAATATGCTTATCTTTCCTGCTCTAACATTAATAAATACTAATTAACTTACATGCAAGGCTTCAGCTGGGCTCATAATCATAGCATCTTTTGTGTTTTGTTTCCCCAGCTGGCAGTCAGCCTAGTAATGGATTTTATTTTTATTCAGCATGGATAAATTTTGTAACTATAAATTATAGTAACTTTTAATAGACCTAGTTTTAAAACCTGTAACAATGACTCTCTTCAATACACACCTTTACTTTGTCTGCCTAGTAGCCACTCCCTTCTTCAGAGACAATCCTGTTCTTGATTTGAGGGTTGTCATCGTCCCATACTTTATATAGGTCAAGTGAGGATTTCCATGACTCTTTAGTTCCTGGTCATTATTTTGCATGGTCTAAAGTGTTCATCTGACCAAAGCTGGGCCAGTGAGCCCCTTCCTTGTGATTTCTGGATGTCTGTCCAGGGGAGTCAAGTTACTATAAGATGAAAATTTGGGAGTTTTCATCTAAATTTTTCCAGTATTTGGGAGAAGTTGTACAACAGTGTGAGGAAATGTAAACTAATACAGAGAGAAAGGCAGAAATGAGAGATAGAGCGCATGAGGTCTGATTCCTGGCTGCAACACTACTCTTTCCCTGGCTTAATTATTCTGTAAAATAAGGAATTCTTCTCATCAACATTAATAGAAAAGAACAATGCACATTATTTACCTCTTTTTGGTGAACTAGTATGAGTTGTGTTTCTATTACTTACAGTCTAAAGAACCCTAATAAAAATGCCATAGGAACAGAGAGGATTTTATTTTATTTTTAATTGTAATATAAATAAAATTTCATCTATAATATCTTCAAAATATACTGCAAATTACTTACTTTCCTCCACCCTCAGTTTTTAATTTCTAAAGGTGACCTCAGGTGGTTGTTCAAGCTTGAACTCGTATGTCTCTCTACCCTACTAGAGTACCTAGAACTTTTAGTATGATTAATGAGTCATGCACTGTAGTTATGATAAAGAATGGATTACCTAAGCATATATGTTTATAAATGTACAATTGGACTTACTAGCCCAAACCTACATATTTGAAAGAGGAAGAATCAGGTAAAGAAATGTGAATGCATTATTACAGTATTTCCCAAATAGCTTCAAAACAAAACTAGGATGTTATTTGCCTTTATTTCAGAGTTGACATTTGCACTGATGGTGTAAAATCAATGGTGGGTAAAATGCTGACCCCTTCAGCACCAAATTGTACCAGAGATCATTAAATTCTTCACCATACACCTCCCAGTAAAAAGCAATAGAATTACATCTCCCAGCAAAAAAGCCCACATGATAACAAATGAAATGGAAAGATGCTTGCAATGATATATTTTATGTAGCAATTTGACTGGGCTGAGGGATACCCAGATAGCTGTTAAAACATTATTTCTCAGTGTGTCTGTGAAATGTTTCCAGGAGAGATTATCATTTGAATTGGTGAACTGAGTAAAGCAGATGGCCCTCCCCAGTGTGGGTGAGCATTACCCAATCTGTTGAGGGCCTGAAGAGTACAAAAAAGCCAGAGGAAGGGAGAATTTGCTTTCTTCACTGCTGGAGCTGAGACATCCATCTTCTCCTGCCCTTGGACATTAGGACTCCTAGTTCTTGGGCTTTTGGACTCAAGTAGAGACTTACATCATCAGCCTCCCCTCCACTCCACCTTCTCAGGCCTTTAGATTTGGACTGAATTACATCACTGGCATTCCTGGTTCTCTATCTTGCACACATATATATGTGCTGGTTCTATTTCTCTGGAGAAACCTGAGTAATGCAATGTCTAAAGCACTTGGGCTACATAGACAAATAATGCTGGTGTCTAAAGAAAAGCACCCAAGAGATTGAGTCACAAGCTAAACCAGCTTCTTGGTCCATGGAATGCCCTTGTCAGACAAACTATCATTTAACAGTTGGAAATTTGCTCGACATTTTCTTGAAAATTAACAAAAATAATTCTGTTTTTTTTTGAAGGAAGACAATTGACAGTAGTAGATTTTTCATCAATGATATAAATTTAAGACTTAAAGCAAAAATTACAATTTTGGAAACCCTGAATCCTTCACTTTGATCTTGAGAGCTTTGTATAGAGCCTTACAGCTATGTAAAAGTTCTCTGATGATCCTGGTTGTGATATTAACCAATGTGATTTTTTTTAATATAAATCTGTCAAATAGTATGATAGGAAATGCATTAAATTTGGAAGACTAGAAAAATAATGGATGATGTTACCAAGTTTCACATGAGTAAAGTATTTTAATAAACCAGGATAGAAAGTACACTAATATGATTTCAGATTTTACATTGCAGGTGATCTTTAAGAAACTACCATTGCAAGGTTTTGGGATAGTATAAAAAAATATCCATAGTTATCTTAAATGACTGTTAAAATACATCCTCCTTTTCTCACTATACATCTCAGTGAGATCTAATATTCTTCATATACCTAAACCAAAGCATCATTTCCAACAGATTAAATGCATAAGCACGTATGAGAATTCAGCAGTTTTCTAAGACTGACAGGAGATTAATACTACTCTTGTTAGTTTCTAAATTTGTAAAATACAGTTACTTTTCATAAAAATACTTTATTTAACATATAATGGAGTTTACTGTTATTTTTAATGAATCAGTAAATATATATTTAAAATTATTCTGTTTTAACTTCAAATATGATAAATATCATTTGTTATAACCTACACATATAAACAACTTTTGGGTTCTTCAATAATTTCTAGGATTAAAGTTTGAGCACTGTTGGTTTATTCTCCACATTAACAGTAGTTAAATGACTGGCATAGTTTTGGAAGTCAGACAGCCTGAGTTGAAACTCCATTTCTCAATTTCCTGGCTCTGTTAGCCTGGACCATTTATTTGACCTCTATAATAAGCATCTGCTTCTTTATAAGGGAAGAGAGCTATGATAGTACCAACCTCAATAGGTTTTAAGGAGATTAAATAAACAATGCATATGAAATATTTAGCACAGTATCTGACATTTAGTAAGAATCCTCTAAATATCAGTCAGTATTTCAAATTATATTATCACAGTTACTATTACTCTTCTTAGGTTAGCAGATTGAAAGACTTTCTTAGAGAGGAGAGATAAATAATTACCAATAATATATGAAGAAGAAAAAAAAAGTCCAAAATGTTCTTAAAGAATACACTTAGCTTGGACATTAAGGACATGACTAAAATGGGGAAATACTGTTAATATTAAGTATTTATCTGTGATTCATTTTTTTAAGAAAAATTATTGTTTATAATCTCCCAGAGGCATATAAATGTAACTTGCTGTTATCTGGATCAAATAAGAACTAAATTATTTCTATTTTTATTTATGAAATCCAGTAACTATTTAACATTGAACTGAAAAAGGTATGTTTTGTAGTTAAAACTTAAAAGGCTATATCTCATGCTGTGGAAGTTGACCAAACTCAATGCTCTAAAATTCAGTACAGTATTGCTTCATCTTGAAGTTTTAATTATCCCTTTAGGGAAAGTACATATTCATTTTAAATCAAGCAATAAAACCTAAAATCATTATTTTATTGAAGTACTTAGTAGAGAGGAAAATGTTAATGTAAATAGGAAAAATGTTATAAATAAGAGCACTAAATAAATGCATTATTGATAGTAAAGCCCAAGAATATTTTCTCTTCAAGGATAAAATATTTTTCTTTTAAGGAATACATTCTTAATTTGTTAATGTGCATCTGGATTCTGATCTCAGTTCTAAAACCTGTTCTCCTATTAAATTCTTTATTGTCAATATGGTCTGCAAAAAAATAAAAATGACTCAATATATAACAATGAAAGGTTAATTAAATACAAATATCTATATCCATTGAACACTCGTTTTATCATTAACATCCTTAGGAAGATCTACAGTTACTGACATTGAAAGATAGCCATGAAATTAAATACACAGAGCAGATTTAAAAAAAAAGTAGCCACAAAATCTGCCTAAGTAACACATAGATGAATTCTATAGCTATATATATAGATCAAGATATCTATATAAGGATATTAGCTTAGTTTATATTAGTTTAGAAGACGTTTGGGAATATGAATAGCAAATGTTTAACTACGCTTATTTGGGGAGATGATTTTTAGATTCTTTGTTACACAGTTATGATTTTGTGGAAATTTTTTCCAAATGGATTTATTACATTTATAATCAGAAAGAAAATAAATCTATTCACTTCAACAAATACATGTAACTATAGAAATGTGTACCTTTCATTAAGAAAGTATAAATGTAGATATGTAAAAGCAATATTTACACTGATTTTTAAAATAAGTGGTTTGTTTGAGGAAAAGCAACACACACACACGCACACATACACATGCGCGCCAAAAAAGAGAAAACGAACTACCAAATACATTTAACATTCTAGTTATGCGAAAGTAATGGAAGATAAAAGAACAATAATTATACATAATCAGCTTTTATTTTTAACTCTCAGGAAAACAATTTCCATGTTGCATGTATTTTGAAATAGCTTAAAATAGTCACTGAACAAAAAGCACAAAACCCTGAAATGATTGTGAGAAGGCTACAGATGTCACAAATTATTTTTCGGGCACTAATGCCTTCAATGCCATCTATATTCTGTGTGTTTGGGTTGGTTTAAACAACTTGATGACACCTTCATAAATTGGTATTCATGCTGAGTATGTGAACTGCAGTAGAAAATAAGCAGCATATTTCTGTAAATTTTGCTGTGAAATTTGTTTTCAAATCAAGCACATAATAAAATGCACTCTAAGTCAGCTACAGAGAAATGTGTGTCCAAAACATCTGCCTCCCAAAGTATCTAATTGGATATGCAGTCAAGTAACAAACAGAATTATGTCAAAGTTAGCTGCAAACATTCTTGAAGATTTTCATCATGAAAGAGAGCCCCCAAACCCAAAACACTGACACTTATATATCCTTTCTTGAAATACTGCTTTGCCTGGATATGAAATTGTAGCTGAAGCCTCTTTAAGTTATAAATGTCAGATGAAGGAACAGCCCTTATAGTTAGCATTTAGTATGTCTTCATGGCCTATTTCAGAATAAAAAGAACAAACTCAAGACATTTTATTTTACAGTGAATATTAGTAAAGTCCTCTGACACTCAATCCTACAACCCTGTAAACATCACTGTTTTAAGGGATTACTTTCCACATTTTACATAATTTCTCCCACCTTCTCACTTTGGAAAACCTTATGCATAGTTATCATTTTTAAATGACTATGAGAAAATCCACAGGACGAAGTGAAATCATACGTGCAATTTACCACCAAATTTCCCATTTCATAATTTAATGTAATGAAATCAGGCTGAAAAATAACTATATATTTCACATGCAGATTCCTTCGCCCATTTATGCATGTATCCTTTTGTTCACTGATCAGTTACTGAATATTTACTACATGCTAGGAAAAAAGAGATGAAGAAGACAGTCTCTAATCTGCATCTACAGGAGGAAAATAGATGTGTAAAAAATAATCATAATGAACTGTGTAATAAGTTCACAAAGGTATACACAGACTGCTCTGCTAAGAGGTACCGCTTACCATTCCTTGGGATTACAGTTAGGGGTGGAAGGGATTAGAAACGGTTTCAGAGGAGGGAGATGATTTTGCTGGGTCATGAAGAGTGACTGGGAGGTTACCAGGTGGATTTGGCGAGGAAGGGAATTCTAGAAAAGGGAACAGCACGGTAAAGGGGAATGTCAGCAAGAGAAAACTGAGTGCTCTAAAACTCCAAGTTGGTTCTGCATGTCTGGATCATAAGGCACCTTTGGGGCAGCGGCTGCAGATGAACTTAGAACGGCTGTCTGAAGGAGTTTTAAATGATGCCAAGGCATTTAGAGTTAGGATGTCAGTGAAAGGTGTTAGGAAGGGAGCCATATGACCATATTTGCATTTCCAAGATAATTCTAGCAGACTTGTGAAAGAAATTGGAGCTGACCGCCGAGCTGGTGACAAGGAGATAAATTAGGAAGCTATTGCAAACCCTCAGGCAGCCAAAGATGAGGACAGTGCAAACAGAAGAATGGGGAACGTGTAATTGACAGAATTAAGGACATTGTGACTATCTGGATGTGCAGGGTAAGGAAGAGGGAAGACATGCGAAATTCTGAGTTATTTTCTCACTTAGCAGCTCCCATGTTTTAAATATTGTTTCTTCACTCTATATTCTATTTCCCATTTGAAAACTCCCTGTCAAATCTGTCAAATGCAAAAGCAGTTGGAGACATTTTGGTATAAGGTGGTGATTCTGAGCACCGGCTTTGCAGGTTGGTAGGCCAGTAGACAAAGCGCTACTTGCTTGTGTGACCTCAGGCAAGTTGCTGCCATCTCTTAGTCCCTATCTCACAGATGTGAACCGAGGAGTAAATGAGCTACAATATGTAAGGTACTGGGCACTGTACCTGGCCCATCAGAAGAATGACCAAAGTTAGGCATAGTAGTATTAGAACATACCATAGTAGTGGCCCTTCACCAAATGTTCTCAAGAGCAAAAGATTTTAAATATTGATGAACTAAATGGCGATTCTGCTCTTAAAATGGATGATTTGAGTGATTAAGGTGTGAGGGCTTCATGTATGTAAATCAAATTCCTAAAACGGCAAGTTAGGCACTGGGGCAAATGGATGTGTCTTGGCCTTTCAAGAGAGAGTGGCTACCACTCAGCTGTGGAACATTATCATGCTAAAAACCTAGCCCAATATGGCCAGATGCTTTTTCGTCTGGCATCTACATATATACTAAACAGCTTTTATTTTTTATAGTAGTTTTAGGTTTACAGAGAAAAATGAGCAGGAAATATACAGTTCCCTTATGCCCCCTTTCCTACTATATCTCCTCCCCTCACCATACAGTTTCCCCTATTATTAACATCCTGCATGAGTGTGATACATTTGTTATAATTGCTGAACCGATACAGATACATAATTATTAACTAAAGTCCATAGTATACACTGGTTCACTCTTTGTGTTGTACATTCTATGGGTTTTAACAAATGTGTAATGACATGTATCCACTATTACAGTATCATGCAGAATGGCTTCATTGACCTAAAAATACCCTGTGCTCCCTTATTCTTCCCTAACCCTTAACCTCTGACCACCACTGATTTTTTAAGGTTTCTATCGTTCTGCTCTTTTTATCATGTAGTTGGTATCATATAGTCTGCGGTCTTTTTCGACGGTCCTCTTTCACTTAACAATAGACATTTAAGCTTCCTCCATGTCTCTTTGGTGACTTGAAAGCTCATTCTTCTATTGTTTCTTTTTTTTTTTAAGATTTTATTTATTTATTTATTTATTTGCGAGAGATTGAGAGAGAGAGCAGTAGGAGAGTGGAGGGAGAGGGAAAGAATCTCAAGCAGACTCTGCACTGAGCGCAGAGCCCAACTGAGGGCTGGATCTCAGGACCCTGAGATCATGAGCTGAGCCAAAACCAAGAGTCAGATGCTTACCTGACTGAGCCACACTCTTCTTATTGTTGAATAACACTCTGTTATGGATGTACCACAGAATTTGCTTTTTTTTTTTCTTTTTTCATGAGACTAGAATTCTAGCTTATTTTAACATGAGGTTTTCCAGTGTTTAAACATTGGCTAATCCAGGTTGTTGCTACTGTTGTTTACCACTGTTTATACCTGTTAAAAGCCTGATCTTTTAGCCATACTCCTCCAAATTATGACTCAATAGATCAGAAGGGGGCTCAGGAGTTTGTTATCTAACAGGCAGTTCAGATGCCACTGGTCCCTGGCCTACAATTTGAGTAACACTGGTCTAGATAATCCAAACTATAAATGTGGCCTAAAACATTATTCACATGAAGAACTTTTCCTTTGCTTTAGTTGATAGGTTAAAGGAGACAAAATGAACACTATTTTTTAACATCTACATTTTTAAGAGGAATATGGATAGAACAATAACCATAATAGAAACACTACAGAATAAAGGAACATCTCCATTAGGATTGTTTCCCATTTTCTGTTTTAATGTGGCAGCATTCATACCATTATTCATAATAGACTTGTATCTCAAACCAAAGTAAATGCTTTTTCCTTCTCCTGATACCAGGAATTTGTAAAAAGAGTTATTCTTTAAATCTTACGTTCCTCTACTAGAACTTAAACAACAACAACAAAAATCTGGATCACATTGACTTCCAAGAGGCACGTATTCCCATAACCAAAGAAATAGAAGATTTAGTACAAAATAGGAAATGTTCCTTTTGTTCCTGCATGTGCATGTACGTATATATATAAACTAAGTAGCACAGTCCAAGTCTATTATTCTCATTTCTACCTCTCAGAGGAATCATTGACACAGGGTTTCTTATCCTGGCTTCTACTTCCCAAAGGGGATTCATGGATAGAAATTGGGAGCGTGTGAGATTAGATGGGAAAAATACATATTTCATTAATTTCTAAATGGGAGACAGCAGTTACTTTAGTTACATCCATAGGCAGCAAACCACAGACATATTGCAGTACCTGTTACTTTGACACTACTAGCAATCATAGATATTTTCATAAGCACATCACAGGTGTAGGTATCTGGGATTATCATCTATGTTTATCACTATTTTGAAATTATGGTAGTTATTGGAAGTACCTCAAGTTAGAGGTAGGACATACTACTCTATTACAAATATACTTAAAAATATTTTGGTGACTAACTGCTATTAAACATAGTACTAGAAGTCCTAGCCTCAGCAATCAGACAACAAAAAGAAATCAAAGGCATCCGAATCGGCAAAGAAGAAGTCAAACTCTCACTCTTTGCAGATGATATGATACTTTATGTGGAAAACCCCAAAGACTCCACCCCAAAACTGCTAGAACTCATACAGGAATTCAGTAAAGTGGCAGGATATAAAATCAATCCACACAAATCAGTGGCATTCCTATACACCAACAACAAGACAGAAGAAAGAGAAATTAAGGAGTCGATCCCATTTACAATGGCACCCAAAACCATAAGATACCTAGGAATAAATCTAACCAAAGAGGCAAAGAATCTGTACTCAGAAAACTATAGAATACTCATGACAGAAATTGAGGAAGACACAAAGAAATGGAAAAACGTTCCATGCTCATGGATTGGAAGAACAAATATTGTGAAGACGTCAATGCTACCTAGAGCAATCTACACATTTAATGCAATCCCCATCCAAATACCATCAACTTTTTTCAAAGAAATGGAACAAATAATCCTAAAATTTGTATGGAACCAGAAAAGACCCCGAATAGCCAGAGGAATGTTGAAAAAGCAAAGCAAAGCTGGTGGCATCAGAATTCCGGACTTCCAGCTCTATTACAAAGCTGTCATCATCAAGACAGCATGGTACTGGCACAAAAACAGACACATAGATCAATGGAACAGAATAGAGAGCCCAGAAATGGACCCTCAACTCTATGGTCAACTCATCTTTGACAAAGCAGAAAAGAATGTCCAATGGAAAAAAGACAGTCTCTTCAACAAATGGTGTTGGGACAATTGGACAGCCACATGCAGAAGAATGAAACTGGACCATTTCCTTACAACACATACAAAAATAGACTCAAAATGGTTGAAAGACCTAAATGTGAGACAGGAATCCATCAAAATCCTCGAGGAGAACAGAGGCAGCAACCTCTTTGACCTCAGCTGCAGCAACTTCTTCCTAGAAACATCACGAAAGGCAAGGGAAGCAAGGGCAAAAATGAACTATTCAGACCTCATCAAGATAAAAAGTTTTTGCACAGCAAAGGAAACAGTCAACAAACCAAAAGACAAGCGACAGAATGGGAGAAGATATTTGCAAATGGCATATCAGATAAAGGGCTAGTATTCAAAATCTATAAAGAACTTATCAAACTCAACACTCAGAGAACAAATAATCCAATCAAGAAATGGGCAGAAGACATGAACAGACATTTCTGCAAAGAACACATCCAAATGGCCAACAGACACATGAAAAAGTGCTCAACAGCACTCGGCATCAGGGAAATCCAAATCAAAACCTCAATGAGATACCACCTCCCACCAGTCAGAATGGCTAAAATTAACAAGTCAGGAAATGACACATGTTGGCGAGGATGCGGAGAAAAGGGAACCCTCTCCACTGTTGGTGGGAATGCAAGCTGGTGCAGCCACTCTGGAAAACAGTATGGAGGTTCCTCAAAAAGTTGAAAATAGAACTACCCTAGGACCCAAGAATTGCACTACTAGGTATTTACCTCAAAGATACAAATGTAGGGATCCAAAGGAGTACATGCACCCCAACGTTTATAGCAGCAATGTCCACAATACCCTAACTATGGAAAGAGCGTAGATGTCCATCAACAGATGGATGGATAAAGAAGATGTGGTGTATATATATACAATGGAGTATTATGCAGCCATCAAAAATGAAATCTTGCCATTTGCAATGATGTGGATGGAACTAGAGGGTATTATGCTAAATGAAATAAGTGAATCAGAGAAAGACAATTATCATATGATATCACTGATATGAGGAATTTGAGAAATAAGACAGAGGATCATAGGGGAAGGGAGGGAAAAATGGAACAAGACAAAACTGGAGAGGGAGACAAACAATAAGGGACTCTTAATCTCAGGAAACAAACTGGGGGTTGCTGGAGTGGAGGCGGGTGGGTGGGATAGGGTGGCTGGGTGATGGACACTGGGGAGGGTATGTGCTATGGTGAGCAGCACTGTGAACTGTGTAAGACTGATGAATCACAGACCTGTACCCCTGAAATAAACAGTATATGTCAATAATAAAAAATATATATTTTGGTGACTACATTTCAATATACAGTTAACCCTTGAATAATGCAAGGTTTATGGGTGCTGACCCCCTAGTACAGACAAAATTCCACATATAATGTTTGACTCCTCAAAACTTAACTGCTAATAGCCTACTGTTGACCAGAAGCCTTACCACTAACATAAAAAGTGGATTATACATATTTGTATGTTATATGTATTACATACTGTATTCCTGCAATAAAACAAGTTTGAGCAAAGAAACCATTGATGAGGAAATTGTAAGGAAGAAAAAATACATTTACATTACTGTACTATATTTATATAAAAAAAATCCACATGTAAGTAGACCAGTTCAAACCTGTGTTGTTCAAGAATGTAAATGGCTTCTTTATTTTCTTCATATTTTGTACATTCTGAAAAGGGGTCCATAGATTTCAGCAGATTTCCCAAGGAGCTCATGACCCTGAAAGTTTAAGAAAGCCTATAGAACTTGGTAAAAAACATCTTTCCTGTTCCAAATTAGTACTAAGGATACCACTGGCTTGAATTATCCCATCCAGAATGGTTCTCAGTTCTGCCATTTGGCTAGTATCTCTCATATGCAGGGTCAATATTAGAGATGTGGCTACTGAAACAAGAGAAAGACTCAGCTCTTTCTGAATGAACTTCAGGATGTTGAAAGTGTCATGTTATGTGATCAGTGTGGATCTCTATAAATTGAATTGACCACAGTATTGCTCAGGAAAACAGCTAACATGAACAGATTAGCTTTGTCACATACTGATATATTTGTTGCATAACTTAGTTGGTCCAGAAGGTAAAAAGAAAAAAAAACCTAAAAGTAAAATTGTTCAAATTATTAGTTAAGTTCCTAATAGTATTTATTTTAAGAATATGCAGATTACTTGCTCTTTTCAAAGACTGAAAGATCTGAATTTACAACTTCTCTAATCAAACTAACAAAATGATAGGGAATATCATATATGATTTGTTCAGGAAAAAGATAATGGTTATTATAACTGCATTGAAATGAAATAATATCAGCTCAAGTTTTCATAAGAACTTATGATAAATCTCTTTTTAATATGCAGAGACTTTTTAATCAAGCATATGGGAAGCAATGTAGTTTTGTTGACAAGAAGAATTTCCTTATTTCCCCAAAACTAAAAACATTTCCATATGATAATAGACATGCAGCAAGAAAAATGTGGTGATGATCTATTATAGTCAACAATAACAAATGATGGGAAAAACAAAAACAAAAGTCCCACTTCCACAATTGCTTCAAATTTTCAAAAAGCTTCCGTTTTATTTCTTAATGACAAATCTAAAAAGTTAATAAACCAAAAGTCAAGTTTCCTATATATCCTTACATAGGGGAAAAGATAGTGTAGGTTTATATCTTCAAGGTAACAAAGTCAAACACTTCCACTAGTCTTGCTTAAAAACTTCCTTTGACTAGAAAAGATTATTTTAGACAAGTTAATGTTCGTTTTTCAAACTTTATGTCTGTCCGACCCATTAAATGCTTTCCAACATCCCCATGGGATTGTACACATCCTTAGAAAACCCTAGGTTTATCTCACTGAACTTCTTATTTAATAATATCTTCCTACACCGCAGGCCCCCTCCCCCCACCTCCCATTTCTCAGCCTATTTTGACTCTGCAGACCAAATGCCTACTTTCAGTGCGGCCCCATGGATTATTCTGTGCCCGAGGCTAGGACTGCTCATCCAGGCTCAGACTGTGGCTGCAAGTGTACCACTCCACATCTCCCTCACATAAATACTGGTATTTGATGAAGGGTTTGCAAAACACTCTGAGGCACTATCTAGTTGGAGCTCTCTTACACCATCCAATGAATCAGTGAAAAGACTGAGATTGCACAATTGCAATGTATCTTAAATATTCTTCCAAAGATAATAACCTAAGAAAATCCTAAATGAGCTAGGTTAAGAAAACTTAATGAGCTAGGTATGCACCGGAAACTTATTGCAATGAAATTACGCCTATCTAATTTAAGTTCAAAGAACATTTTTATTGGGAATGGTCATGTGAAATTGACCTTCAAACACCCTCTCTGGGTTTTCTCTATTTGGCAAACTTAGTTGGAAACTCAGTTTTTCAGGAATCCAGATTCATATTTGATATTCAAACTCAAGGTCAAGTAAAGTTAAAACTCACTTGCTTAGCTTAACATTGGGTATATATATGTGTACATACATTTCATTCTTGTATTGAACACAAATGTCATGTCTACTAAACAACAAAGTATCAGATGCAACATGAGGGCAAAGAATTAATAAGAAACTCATAACAGAGTTATCATAACCCACAATTTACTACCACTTTCACAAATGGATTATATCATTAGTGACTCACAGCAGGCCAGAAGTACAAAACTCTCAAGTGGAATAATTCTGAAACAGCTGATAAAACAAGCTGTGAATCTGAGAAACAGTTTAGCACTTACGTGTTCATACTTCACTGATGCTTGCCTTAATAAGACATCCAGAGCGTTTATTTTAAAGTCAAGGACCTCAGAGCGTCCAAAGTAGACAGACACTTGTGAGACAAGAAAACAAGGCTTGTATTCTGCCTGCCTTTTCCAGTTATCAGCTGTATTGTCTAGAGCAAGTCAACGAATCTCTTGGAATTTCTTATCTCCCATCTGTGAAATGGGATTATTACCTGATTTGCCATCCATGTTCTGTCTTGAAATTCAGTGGAAATACAATAGGGAAATCATTTTATATATTGAAAGCATACACATTTACAGTATAGTTCTTATACATACTATGCTTCATGTTATAGTGGAATGGTAGGAAGCAAGTAGAATTGAGGACAAGTTCCTAGAGTAGCAGGTAGTGTTAACCCCTTTCCATTCCAACCTGTGAATGAGAATTTTATAACTTGATAAGGAGGGGCTGAGAATGGAAGACTCTGTCTGGGAAATTTGTTGAGAAAACACTTTCCATGCCCAATGGGTAGTTGTTCAGTCTCAAAAATATTTCTAACCTCAGTCATTTTTCTCAACCAGGAAAAAGAAACTGACATTGATGAATGTCTAAGAAAGCCAGACAGATACTATATGTTTTAAAGATATCCTTTTTGATCTTTAATAACATAACTGAGAAAGGCCAGGCTGGGAAAGTTTAAGCAAATTACTCAAGGCCCCACAACTACTTGTTAGATTTTAGAGTTGACTGAAGCCTTTTGAATCCAAAGTTTCTCTAGAAAACTATACAAGTTGTTCCAGAAGATTCACTTGTCAAATCAAACATTTCTTTCTTTTTATCATCACTCTTGGAAATTTTCATGTTGGAATTTTATTGTAGGGTCATTTTATTACTTATTCATTTGAGAGAAATATAAAATGACATCACAAAGAAAATGTAATAATATTCAGGTACTGTTCCAATAATTTAGCATACACATTTTTGCATATTTTAGCTCACTTGAGTGTCACCACAATCTTAAAAGGTAGGCCTTAGTTCATTATTTCCACATTACAGATGAGAGAGGAAGTCTGTGACATCAGCCATGATGCTATGCAGCCTCTCTGGTAGAAGCAATAGAATTAGGATAACTATGTGATTTACCACCCATACTAGGCCCTTATTTATTACTAATTAGCCTGGTATAGACCTGAATAAATGACATACAGTATATGGTTACCATAAAACAAAGTGAATAGAAGTCCAGGATCATATCTCCTACCTCTCCCCCATTGGCTATAGTCTTGGCGAGTCTATCAGTTAAAGGTACTCTCTTCCTGTGGTTAAGGACGAGTTCCATGGTCCAAGTAAGCCAATAAGAAGGCTGTTTTTGTTCTTTTTTGTTTGTTTGTTTGTTTTTGTTTTTCATTTTTTGTTTTTAATTTAAATCTTGGTCTGCCTAAAACTCAGGTGAACTTTTTTTCAATCCAGAGGCTATGCTCCTGCTTCCTGGGTCTCTGGACATACTTGATTCTTGTGCATTCAGACATTCACATCTTCCTCCTCCCCTTGGATTTTGTGTGTTACCTCATGTACTATAAATATATATTTACTTTTTGGTTAAGCCAGTTAGAGAGGGATTCTCCTTCTTGAAATGAAAGAAACAACTGGTACAAAGATCAACCTAGAGGACTGCGTACATAAAAACTGCTTATCACCTACACTTAGCATCTCAAAGTCCTTGTAAACCTGAAATAGAGTTTGTATGCCAGACATAAAACACCCTGAACTCTAAGGCTCTCCTTGGGGTTGGTATATATATTGGTTTCTTATGGCTGCTATAACAAACTACCACAAACATGGTGGCTTCAAACAGCACAAAGGTATTATTTTATAGTTCTGGAGGCCAGGAATCTAAAAACAGTTTCACTAAGCTAAAGTCCAGGTGTCAGTAGGGGCATTCTTTCTCCAGGCTCTGAGGGGAAAACCAATTTCCTTCCCATTTCTAGCTTGGAAAGCTACTGCATTTCTTGACTTGTGGCCTCTTCCTCCATCTTCAAAGTCCATCCCTCCAATCTCTGCTCCCATTATCAGATGCTCTTCTCTCTGACTCCTCCTGCACCCTTTTAAAGCACCCTCATGATTACAATGATTACACCCACAGGATTGCCACTCAAATAATTTAGGATAATCTCACTATCTCAATCTACTCAATCACATCTACAAAGTCCCTATTGCCATAGAAGATGATATTCACAAATTCTGGGGATTGAGATGAGGACATGTACCATTAGGGGTAGGGGAAATGGCATCATTCAGCCTACCAAAGCTGGCTTACTTAATTAATACTTACTTCATTAATACTTAATGAAATGCTATGGAAATGATAGACTACCACAGGAAAAAGCCACCTCCAAAGAGGAAAAAAAATATTTTTCTTTATATTACAAATTATCATTCTATTTAAAAAGACTCTTCAGAATAAAAAAAAATGATAATTGTCATAGCTGTTTTGTTTTAAATGTCACTTAGTGCACCAAAGTCAAAAGTTTTAAACAAGACTGATTGGAACTCCTGACATGGTATGAACAGATACAGAGTTGGGACTGAGGAGAGTTTTTCAACATTAGAGTCTCTCTATATGCATATTGTCCCCAACGGCTTCTTATAAATTTGGTGAGACCTAAATACTGGGATTTATCATGAACATGATGAGTGCTATAATGTGTTGCCCAGTTCCCTATCCAGGAAAAAAGAACTTATCCAAGCTGCTGGAGGGCTGGGGGCAAATAGCTTCAATTGTCAGCCTGGTTTTGAAGACTGCCTGGACTCAAGTGGGCTGCCTTTCTCAAAGCCACAACCCCTTCCTAAGGGTCTGTATCCAATGATTGATCAACTCAGGGATGTAGCGGTCTGGCCCACTTGTGTCAAACTGGGACAGCTTTGAAGGAGCCCCCCACCCTCAAAACTCTCCATAGGGTTAGCTGAAGCTTCCATTCAGACAGCATCACAACATTACTCAGTGATGTGCTGGAACCAGCTAGTACCATCTCACAGAGCTGATGTGAGCATCAACTTCATATCCACTGATATTAAGTGGGTAACTTAAAATCAGTCATAGTGAGAGTACTTATATCATGGAAAAGGACAAATACTATAAATCAGGGCTTTAAAAAAAATCACTATTATTCCAGAGAACCAGCTATAAACATTTATCAGCAAACCACTGGAATTCTCCCTCTGCCCAATCCTTGATTCCCTCTCTTTCTTCCCAAAAGCATTGAACCCAAGAGCACTCCCTAGTAAACCTACTGCAAGATAATCTCAATCTGCATCACAAAAAAACTAATTTGTAACACTTAAGATGCTACATATTTATTTTAATCAGCTTGTGAAATAATTTTGAGCCAATTTTAAGAATTCAAAAATTGTATTTTCAGAACCCCACAATTGTACAAAGAACTTTTTTTGAACGATGAGAGACTAAATTGCTATATGATGGGCCATCAACTCCAATACATTAGTATTTTTCACAAATAAGGATATTATTTTATGTAACTATAATATAGCAATTAAAGAAATAAGAATCGATCCATTACTATTATTTAATCTACAGATACCAGTCAAATTTCACCACTGCTCTAATAATGCCTTTATAGCAAAAGGCTCAAATTCAAAACCGTGAGTTGCATATGATTGTCATATCTCATTAGTTTCCTTCAAACTCAGGTTATCCTTGACTTCTATGACCTTGACATTTGGAAGTTTATAGGTCAGTTTTTTTTGTTGTCATTGCTGTTGAATGTCCTTCAGTTTGGATTTGTTTAATGTTCCTCATGATTACATTCAAATTATGCATCCCTGATGGGAACATTGCAGAAGAGCTGCTACACACGATAGGTGGAGCAAGATTTTGATTCATCCCATTGCTAATGGTGTTCACTTTCATCATTTGATTAAGGCAGTCCACTGCATTTTCCCCTTATAATTAATAAGTATTTTTGTATGAGGGACCTTTGAAACTATTTAAACCTCTCCATTGCTCATCAAAATGTCTCTTTATATATTCATTTATTCATAACAGTATAAAGTCATGAAATCTTATTTTATTCAATAGGTTATAGTCCATTATAGTATTATTTGTTGTGATGCTAAATTTGTCCCAAGTTTGGGTAGTTGGAGCCCCTTAAACTGGCTTCTATGTCCTCCATCATTCTTTATGCACTCCCCCTTGCTCTCCAGTATTAACAAGATGTTCCAAGATCTTCTACTTTGCCCCAGGCCAGCAATCAGCCATTTCTCTAAGGAACTTTGGTTTCTTTCTTTTAGTGGAGAGTGGTATTAAGAAATCTAAGATATGAGGGCACCTGGGTGGCCCAGATGGTTAAGCATCTGCTTTTGGCTCAGGTCATGATCCTAGTGTCCTGGGACAGAGCCCCACATCGGGCTCCTGGCTCAGTGGGGAGCCTGCTTCTCCCTCTCCCTCTGCCTCTCCCCCTGCTCATGGTCTCTCTCTCTCTGTATCTCTGTGTCTCAAATGAATTAATAAAATCTTAAAAAAAAAAAAAGAAAGAAAGAAATCTAAGATATGGGTGCTAGGTATGCTCACTGTAATTGGGATGTCATTGTTTCCAAGGCTCTCAGCAGTAGGTGTGTGTATGTGTGTGTGTACACACATACCCAAACTCACATATGCACTTGCACAATTACCTTTTTAAATTTATTTCTATCTCTCTCTTTCTCTATATATTAAAATCCAGAAGTTAACACTGATATCCCCAATTCCATCTTAAAAATACAGGGTTCATTCTACTTTTTACATTTCCATATTTTTATCTCCATGTTCTGACAGTAAGAAGACTGACTTATTTGATGCACCTCCCCATATGCAGCATATCTCCCAATCATCTTCCTCCCCAAACAAATGAGCTCTGAAACTCAGCAAGGGTGCCACCCGAGCCCTATGTAGTCAGTTTCCTCACCCTACCCATGCTCTGACATGTAGTTCTGGACTATTCTGCCACCCACCAGACTTCCTTCCACTATCCAGGCTCCAATACCCTTCCCCGTGCCAGTTCCTGTAGGGACAACCTTGTCATACCACTTGGAGTCCAGCTGCTCATTCTAAATTCCTCTCTTCACACAATGATGCCCTGTATATGTGACTTGGCTTTGAAACCACAAACTGGCTGGCCCCCACGTGAAAGCACTCTTCATCTCACTCAGGCTCTAAAATCCTGTTCTGGGAAGCCCTCCTATGAAGATGTCTTCCTCATGCTGTTTGTTCTGACATGTCATGCCTGGCCACCAACCAGTAGGTTGCTAGATTTGCAAAGGTTCTGATACCTGGTGCAAATCTGCCTTTCAGGAGGACTCTCCCCTCAGCCAGCTTGGGCTCTCATGCCCATGTGGTGCCGTCATTGTACCCTACAGGCTCTGACACCTTGTATCACACATGGATGCATGGATGCCTTCTTTACCCAACATGGGCTCTGGCTTTCTGATCAGCTGACTATGGTCCTCCCACTCTGATCAGCCCCACCTAATGACTTTTGGACTGAAATGTTTAGGAAAAGAAGGGAAACAGGAAGGGGGGGGGGTGGATAAAAGAAAAGAGAAAAGAAAAGAAAAAAGCCTTGCACTTTATTTTGAATGTGAAGAAGTTGGCTGTTGTGATCATTCCCAACAGCTCATTCAAGAAGTTGCCTTTTCTTTTTAACTTTTCAGATATTTAAACTAATTCCTGAAAACTGTTAAATATCAAAGCCTCAATTGGTACTAATATTCCTTTGTTAGCCCTAGGAGAATATAATTTTTTAAAGTGCTATATGTGTTGGAGAAACATATCAACTGATCTTGCTAAGTTTTCTGGCATACAAGGTACTTCTTGGGTACTTTTCACTTTCCCCCTGCTAAAATGCAAATCCCACAAAGCGGAGAACATATTTAACTCATATTTGCAATCACAGGATCTGGCACAGTTCCTGGCACCTGGTAGACCCTAACAATATTGCTTAGTGAATGAGTTAGTTGAGTTCCTTTAGACCAGTCTTTCAGAACAAATAGAAAGCTATTTTGTTAGGGTCATGAGACTTCCAGAGAAACTGACTGTCACACCAGACCTAGGCTATGACATCCAAACATCGCACACAGAGCCTGAGATAATAACCATCTTGTGCCCAAAGATCTCAAGCAAAACATGCCTCTGCCCACTACTCTGTTGAGCTCGTAATCAACTGAAAGTCTTCTGCCACCTGTGGAGTATAACCCAATGATAGCCCTTCGAGTGAGTTCTTCTAATAGCTTTTTTTTGTGTGTGTAATTTTCTTCTCAGCTTGGAACCCAGATCCTGCTTTAATTTCACTTTCTCTACCAAAAACTACAATCAGTGACCCTGGGTAATGGTTCTTTCAGATTCTTTCTTCATCTAACAGAAACATCCAGAATATCCCTTAGATTTTCTCAATATAAGGAATTAGAACCCTATGTTATATCTTATGCCAGAAAGTTACATTCCAACAATTCTGAATGCTCACGAAAACTGAATTTTAAAAAATCCCTCACATAATAAAATATAAATAAATATTCATTCATAGCATTTTAGTCATATCTTAAAATGCTTAAATACCCAAGTCAATGTTTATCCTTTCTACAGCTGATTTTATTTGCATTTTGGTTATATAATGCCACTCAGTGTAAGCATATACATGTGTCCTATTAATTACCAATTTCTGAAAATTGAGAAGGACCTTTCCTCAAATGGAAATAGGATGATTCCTTCCTAATTTATTGATGGTTTTGTTTTGGTAGACAGAGAAGGGGCAAAAATCTCCAAACAAAATATCAAACTTCTTAGAGTAATATTTTTATTGATCTTCCTCTCACACTAATATTGATTAAAAGAGAAAAAAGTAGCTTCCTACCATTTGCATTTACTTTCCTTCTTTGAGTTCTCTTTCGGAACTCTTTTGAAACAATTGGCACAATTTTCATTTGGTATGGGATTTTCACTTGGATTTTATTTTTTCAGAGTGCATTTATTAATTTATTCACCACATAATTATTACTGAGTACAGACTATGTGTTAAATATTTTGCTAGACTTCAAAACTGCAATAATGAAAAAATAAGTCCAAGCTCCTGTCCCCCTTAAACTTAAGATTTATTATAAATAAACAAACTTTTTGGTTTTAAAAAATAACATGGCTGATTTTTTCCAAACCTTTAGATTTTCTCAGTTCTAAATCTTTTTTTTTTTTTTTTAGATTTTTATTTATTTATTCATGAGAGACAGAGAGAGAGAGAGAGAAGCAGGCTCCCAAGGAGCAGGGAGCCCGATGCGGGACTCAATCCCAGGACCCCGGGATCACGACCCGAGCCGAAGGCAGACGCCCAACCATCTGAGCCACCCAGGCGCCCTAGATTTTCTCAGTTCTAAATTTGGATGTATTCTGTGTGTGTATTCAAATTCAAATATCTGATATTCAAGTTCTAAATTTAAATTACTGTTTTTGAAACTGACACATCATTTGTTTTCTGTTCCTTATGAATAATTTTTCAATAATAAAATTACATGAAACTTTTGAGTAAATAAATTGAGTAAATCTTTTAACCAAACACAACAGTTCTTTATTTTGTCATTACAGTTTCTCTTCCTGAGCAACGAAGCCTGTATTTTATTGTCTGGAATGCCAAGTTTAGGTTTTTTGTATGTTTTAGTGAACTTAAACTATCTTCCATTTGGATGGCCAGAACCTCATGCCTCTATTACTTTTTGCTAAAAAATATTTTTAGTTGTTGAAACTATGAAAATATTTTAAGTATTTAAGTTATACCTCTGAATCTCAAATGCAATCAATATAACACAGAAATGGAATGTTATACATACTCTATGCATATTTCAGTTACATTTGAGTTATTTATCATACAAAGATCACCTTTTGGCCTATTTTTAAGATAATATACCACTATTACCAGATTGGCCTTAAAAACATTGTGAATATCTGGATTCATAACTTCTTTTCTACTATCAATTCTAAACTTTTTTTTATGCCTTCTGTCTTAGGACATTAGAATAATTAATACATTGCCTACACTATGTCTGCATCGTTGCCTACTTGTTGTATAGGTTATATAAATAAATAACCCAGCATCTGTAATTCAGTGTGATGTAAAGGCCTTGCACTATTTCACATGCTAAGTGATCTAGTGATCTTCGTTAGACAGAGGATACAGCTTAACAAAATCTTCATTTTAAGAAAGAATCTTAGAGCTGAAAGAAATCTCTAATGACATCAAGGTAAAACCTTTTATTTTACAAATGAGAAATGTAGACCTATAGGATGCAAATGATGTGACATAACGAGTTAGCTTATGACAGAGGATGATTTTTTAAATGATTTCTGAACTCTTACACAATGGTATTTTTTATACCCCAGTTTAAAATAGGTTTTTCTATGTGCCCCTACTAAACTTCCACCATTTTTTACTACTTCCCATTGTTATGATCTTGTTCCTCAGGATATTCATTTGTATTTACAATTCTTTTTCCTATGATACCCTCAGTGTTCCTGTGTAGACACCATTCTAAACTAAAGAGTATATCCACACAAAAACCTGCACATGGATGTTTACAGGAGCTTTATTCATAATTCCCAAACTTGGAGACAACCAAAATATCCTTTAGTGGGTATATGGGCAAATAGACTGTGGCATATCCAGACAACAGAATATTATTCAGTGCTAAAAAGAAATGAGCTATCAAGCCATGAGAAGACATGGAGAAAACGTAATGTATATTACTAAGTGACAGAAGACCATCTTAAAAGGCTAGGTACTATAGGATTCCAACTACATGACATTCTGGAAAAGCAAAACTGTGAAGATGACAAAAGGATCAATGGTTGCCAGGAGTCGTGGGTTGCAGAGGGAGGGCTGAACAGGCAGAGCACAGAGGATTTGGGGGAAGGTGAAACTACTCTGTATGATATTGTAATCATGGCTACATGTCAATATATATTTGTCCAACCCTGTAGTATGTACAACACCAAGAGTGAACCCCAATTTAAACTATGGACTTTGGGTGATTATCATGTATCAAAATAGGTTCATCAGTTGAAACAAATGTTAATGGGAAATATTGATATTGGGGGAAACTGCATGTTTGGAGGTCAGGGGATATGGGAAACCTCTGTACCTTACTCTTGATTTTGTTGAACAACTACTGGAACTCTAAAAATAAACACTTAAAAAATAGAAAAAGTTACAGCAAAAACAAAAACAAAAAATTGAAGAAACTCACAATCAGTCCAGGTATTAAGTATAAAATACACAACCACACCAAAGAACACACAGCCACCCTACCTACTATGTGTCAAATAGAAAGCTGCCCCAGTGTTCACACAGCCACCCAGCCTGGGTGTCAAGCAAACAACGGCAGTGAGATGAGTAGTGAAACACTCACGTATTCAAAGAATATGGGTTGAGACAGTTTTGTCCTTTCTCATAAATGATTTTGGAACCTCAACTAACCACTGTAAGTGATGATGATGACACTAACTCATCTGATGTTTTATATATCCATTGCACTAAAATAATTTGAGTGGGAAATATAATTCATAGTAATTGTCATAATAATTGTATATGGGTCCCTATAAACACAATAAAGACAGTGTGAAATCTACTCACATATTTAAACATGGCACCAAACTAACTCCTTCATCATCATAACTTCATGAAGATGAACCTAATAATTCACAACAAATATTTTTTGGTTGCCATTCTTAAGCATAGTGAGGATGGGAAACTTGTGTTACTTTATTTCTATCTTTAATAATGTTCTTTGCAACACACAGATTTTTTTTAAAGATTTTATTTATTTATTTGAGAGAGAGAGAATGAGAGAGAGAGAACATGAGAGCAGGGAGGGTCAGAGGGAGAAGCAGACTCCCCGATGCGGGACTCGATCCAGGGACTCCAGGATCATGACCTGAGCCAAAGACAGTCGCTTAACCAACTGAGTCACCCAGGTGCCCCAAGACACAGATATTTGATGTACATATAAAAATAAATGAATATTCTTTATTAGGAAGAGCCGATTTCTGTCCACCCCCCATGTCATCAAGGACAAATATGAAAATGTGTTAACTGTGTGGCCTCAGCTGAGTTCTCCCAGAAAGCATCTGCCGTAGCCAAGCCATGACGGGAACATACTCATCTCACGTATACCTCATGCCTTTCGCCCTCCTATCGTCGGGGCTGCGGTTTTGTGACACAGTCTATTAAGCACACAGTTGAAGCAATTCACTCCTGTTAAAATCACTCACAGCTGAACTGACTCTCAGACAAGCGAAGCTGTTTAAGAAAGTCACTAAATGTCTTTTTAAAAGTTATTATGTTGGGGTGCCTGGGTGGCTCAGTTGGTTAAGCGACTGCCTTCGGCTCAGGTCGCGATCCTGGAGTTCCGGGATCGAGTCCCGCATCGGGCTCCCTCCTCAGCAGGGAGTCTGCTTCTCCCTCTGACCCTCCCCACTCTCATGTGCTCTCTCTCATTCTCTCTCTCTTTCAAATAAAAAAAAAATCTTAAAAAAAAGTTACTATGTTATTTTGGAGTTGTACTGGACACAAAAATTTTACTAAATCGACACTTCCCCACAAATAAACACTGGGGCCCTTCTGCCAGTAAAAATTTCATTGTTACTTAAATTCTGGTATCTGACCATTTTTCTTCATTGTTTTTTTGTTTGTTTGTTTCTGATACAGAGTATTTATGTTAGGATGGAAAGCCGCACCAAAATTTTTCAAAGGAAAAAATACACTTGATTCTCTTATGTTGCTCAGCCTTATCGTTTCTTATAAACTGATCCTCTTGGCTATTAACAAGAGGCTTTAACAAAAACATTGAAAAAATGTTGCATAATTTTCACTCTCAAAGGTATTAACCATTTAAAGGTCTTATCTCATCATGTAATCTCTGAATTCTTGGGATGGGATTATCCTTTCTTCCTTACTGCCCAGTGCTACTCGCATCGTTATTTATCCACCACCCTCCGGCTTTCTTTATTTGAAATCCACACCATCTGTCTCAGCCACCCACTTAATCATCCCTGTTGTTCTCTTTTGTCCCCATGCCCACCACAATGCATATCAATTCTGGACTCCCTAAAATGATACCACGGTGGGACTCAGATGTATATTTCTACTCCACAGTCCACTCCCATCATCTGGTTTGGAAATGCATTTGGCATGGACTTCTAGATGCGGTCGGGCCTGCTTAGTACTTAGATGGGAGACATATTCATTCTAGTTGAATGCTCATTAATAGTATAGTACATGATCATTGGACCTCTGGTATACATTCATTGAACAAGTACACTGCAGCATTTCATAGATAGGTATGCTTGGTTTTATGATCTCAATCTTCTTATCATTGCCTCCTCACTACTTGTATGCACTTTCAGTGTCCTCTGCCTTCTCACAGAACTCAAATAAGAATATCAGCAACAGTACAATTTTGGAGTCAGAGAGCCTTATACAAATTCTGGCTATGCAACTTAAATTGTAGACTGTCTGAAAACAGATAAACATGGATAGGTATAACGGGATTAAAAAAATAAATTGTTCTTGCAATTTTAGCAAGTCTCAAAACTGAAGCCAACTAATGCTGGAAAGAGAGCAGAGCTGATACTGTGACTGAATCTCTATCACCCACCCCTAGCTTCTATGAGAGGAGATTAGAAATTTGGAGAAAAATTCAGTGAAGTGAGGGAATTCAAAGGTATGAGAGGAAATTAGAAATTTGGAGAAAAATTCAGTGAAGTGAGGGAATTTAAAGGTATTGAGTGTGTGGTGGTATTTCCTACATCTAAGGCGAGGGAGAAAAGTACTTCTTACTTAAGCCAAATGACAGAAATCTAAAAATATTCATTCTCAGAGGTTGTGACTATCTTTAAGACATCGGCATCTCCCTTTTTGAACAGATGTTTACTGGCTGTTTAATTTTAAACTGAAATGATGTTTTGGGGGCCATAACAGAATGCAATAAGAAGAACTATGATCTCATTTCCTTGGTGTTTGGAGACACGCAAGGCAAGAAGCATCCTAGAGGAGTCTGTAAGGACAGGGTGAGAAAAAGAAGTAAGTGGTCACAGAAGCGCATTTCCATGTTATATGTGGTACGGAGCCATGAGTTTCAAAGGGCAAGTGGACATGGTAGGAGGTAGCTGGACTCACAGCCTCTCTGGGTTCTGCTCTATAGAGCTGTCTGCTGAGATAAGGGAGCCCCAGAAGCAAGCACTTGGGTGGCGTATTACCCAAAGCAGGAACTGGGTGAGGAGACTGAAAGAAGTTTGCTGGGAGTCTTTGGCAATTATAGAGTGAAGAAGTCTCCAAAAGGCCCCTCATTAAAAATTAAAACATGGATGCCTGTCACACTGAAGGGTATGAGGGCCATCCACTATTAGCCTATGCTAGGCTGCATCATTTAATATTTGAAAATGAGACTTTGCTACTATCTTAAAATGGCCAAAAAGTGCAGATAAGTCAACCAAAGCCTGGGAAGGGAGATCTGGCATCATATTTAGAAGAAATTATGGGAGAAAGCCATTTCCAATAGTTAACTCAAACAAAAATCTCTCTTCTTACCTCAGTTTCCTAAATTGTAAATGGAATAATGCCATTTACTTTTTTTTTAAAGGTTTTATTTTTATTTATTTGTCAGAGAGAGAAAGCACAAGCAGGGGAAGCAGCAGGCTCCCCTCTGAGCAAGGAGCCCAATGTGGGACTCGATCCCAGGACTCCGGGATCATGACCTGAGCTGAAGGCAGACGCTTAACCAACTGAGCCACCCAGGCGTCCCTGCCATTTACTATTTAAGCCCAATTTGAACATTGAAGAGGAGGACTAAAAGTTGAGAATTTCTGAGCACCTAGCATAGTGATTTGCAGCTACTAGTTTCTCAATAAATCAAAGCTAAAAAAGGACCCCAGCTTTATATTTAACATTTTTTCAGTCCTCTCTAAGCTATCATTAAATTCCAACTACTGCAGGAGCAGTCTTGCTGGTATTGCAAGAATTAAAGTTAACTGAAGTGGGTTTAAGACAACATGGAGGTGCAGAGTGGTTCAAGACACTGACTACAGCCAATTCTTTCAAGAAGATTTTGGAAAAGGAAGAAAAACAGACATATCCATGAGAAGTGTTGTCTGAAGAGATACTTTGTTCACATGTTTGTTTTTAAGAAAGAATAAACAGCATGTTTGCCTCCTGTTGAGAATAACTCAAGAGAGAAAAATGAATTGATGATGGAAGATGTGTACAGAATTATCATAATGTGCTTGAGTAAGAGGGGATAGCATCAGATTGTGATAGATGGGCTAGTGGTCATTAGCAGCATGAACCATGCATTCATAGCAATAGGAGAGAAGGTAGAGTGTAGGGCTACAAATGCAAGGAGAAAGTAGATTGATGGTGAGACCAGTGGGGATTTTCTTCTATTTGCTTCTGGTTTGCTCAATAAAATAAGAAGTAAGATCATAAAATGAGAGAGGATGTACTGGAAGTGTGAGAGGAGTGTTAAAGTTATGAAATAATAAGTTACACAGTAGAAGGGAGAATAGACAAGGGAAATGTCAGATGACTGTCAGAGGGCCTGCTTGAGGGTAGTGATCATGACTATGAATCAGCGTGACGGCCAGCATGACCATATGAACAGTCCTCAAAATAAACTATTACATTAGGTCAGTCTCTTCAACACATATCATCCTATTTTGTGCATCCGCTCATCTCTTTCTCCCCCTTGGGATCTCCATGTTCTCCCCTGTATCTATATAAGTTCTACCCATTATTTAAGGGCTAACCCATGGTTCATATTGTTTATGAAGTTTTTAGTAACCTGACTCTCTGTCTTCTTTTCCTCTATTTATAGTCACTAGTGTTCTCTAGTAACCGAGAGCACATACTGGGAGTTATATTGCCTGGATTCAAATATCACTTATATGACTTTGGAGAAGTTCCTTATCCTGAGAATCTTTCCCAATCTTTTGTTGAGAATTCTAAGACATAATGCAGGTAAACTACTTAAATATAATGCCTGCTAAGTTGCAAAAGTTCAACAAATATTGGCAATTAGTTACATTTACTATTATTATAGAATTTATTAATTCATGTATATTAATTGATTCATGGGGAAAATCTTTCCGTAATCACTATGCTATGTAAGCCCATTAAGGATAGGAACTATGTGTTATATTTGCTTTTAAATTTCTCACAAAATAGTGGTCAGAAAGGAGACACTGGATGAGTGTTTGCAAAACTGAATTTTATTTATTAACTTGCATTATAAAATTTAACTTTATCTTACATAATATGATGATACAATAGTTACTTTATGGAGCACCTAGGTAGCTCAGTCGGTTAAGTGTCTGACTCTTGATTTCAGCTCAGGTCATAATCTCAGGGTCGTGAGATCCAGGGAACTGCCCCTGCCCCAACTTACCCTCTCTTTCTCTCTCTCAAAATAATAAATAAAATCTTAAAAAAAAAAAGTTACTTTATACTGGATCTTTCCATTTGAATTTCTGAGAAAATTAATTAACTCATTAAATATAACCAGCTAGCTCCCTATGATATTTTAGTAAAAATGTCTCTATCTAAAATCTACCACAGCATTACTTAAAAAGAAAAAGACATTTAAAAAAACGAACAGAAAGAATGTCTTTCTTCAGGGGAAAAATAAATCAAGACATGATAAATGCAGTATAATAATATATGGTGGACAATATATTTTTACACATATACTTTTTATCCTAAAATCATATATTCCATATATATAAATCATATATTCCAAGTTGGATATGAAGTGTACAAAATGAAATTTATGTATTTTTAACACTGCTTAAATATGTTTTATTTTTTTGACATTGTTCTAATATGTTTTAATGCAACAAAATTATGTAGTAATATTAAGGCATTAAATATTAAAATTAGAAGACTGAACACAAATTTTCTCATTTATATAGCAATTATCATTACTAAAGTATATTGGTTTCGGCAAGGAGACTTTGTAAGGTCATGAAAATATCATGATATACAATGAGAATTTTTTTTTTAAAGATTTTATTTATTTATTTGACAGAGAGAGACACAGTGAGAGAGGGAACACAAGCAGGGGGAGTGGGAGAGGGAGCAGCAGGCTTCTGCTGAGCGGGGAGCCTGATGCGGGGCTTGATCTCAGGACCCTGGGACCATGACCTGAGCTGAAGGCAGACACTTAACGACTGAGCCACCCAGGCGCTCCAATAAATAAAATCTTTTAGAAAAATAAAATTGGTATTTAAGTATGACTTTGTGTGTGCATGCGTGCGTGCATGTGTATAAAATCAGCAATAACACCAAACTCCTAGTCATCCAAATGTGAAACATTACAGTCATCTTTTAACTCCTCTGCTTTCTCTTGTTTTGTATCCAGTCAGTCACTGGATTTCATTTCAAAATATACTTGGAATTATCTCCTTTCCCTCCCCCTAATTTACTTCAGGTTTAAAACACACACATACACACACACACACAGAAAATTGAAAATTCAATTACATGCCTAGCCCTCCTGAAGCCCTCCTGAATTTGGTGTTTATCTTTCCCCTTCATTTTAATTTATTACTACATATTGCTTTATGTTTCTAAGACAATTATCCTAGACAATCTCCTTATCTAATCATATCTACATGAATATAATAGCCAAGAGGAATTCTATTAAATTCAAGCTTTTCCTCCCTATAATATATTCCATATAAATAAAATGACAGAAATGTTTCTTCCTAAATATCATTTCCTTCATGTCATGTTTCTCCTCTAATACCTCCTAGTTGCCTACCATGACATGTCTAAACAAAGGGCAGAGGCATTGTTTGTAAGATTCTTCATCATCTTCCCTAGGCCAATGATCTGGAATAGCCATCCTTCCACCCTCATTGGGTTGTTTCCTCACAAGGCCTCATATACTTACTGTCTAAACTCTATCATCTTTTTCTATTCCTTAATTATCCAAAATCTCTGCATTTGAAAAATTGCTTTTTCTTTTTTATTTTTTTAGAATGCAATCCATCACATTTTTTTATATGAGCTCTGATTTTCTAAAAAATTATTAAAATAAACACTTCTGCCACAAGTCACATAGAATAAAAATTTAGGGTATACAAAATTAGAAATATAAGGAAACATGAATGGATATAAAAGTGGGCAACTATAAAAACACTTGTAGTCCTAAATACCTCAAGTAGGAAAAATATAAGTAAAAGTATAAATACCATGGTAGATTTTAAAACTAAAAACTAAATTATCTGATGATTCAATTAGAATTTGCTAAATAAGGGGTGCCTGGGTGGCTCAGTTGGTTAAGCCTTTGCCTTTGATTTAGGTCATGATCTCAGAGTCCTGGGATCGAGTCCCACATCCGGCTCCCTGCTCAGTGGGAAGTCTGCTTCTCGCTCTCCCTCTGCCCTTCCCCCCGCTCATGCTCACTCTCTCTCTCTCTCAAATAAAATAAAATAGAATAAAATAAAATAAAATAAAAAAGAATTTGCAAAATAAAAGAAAAAATATTTGGTCAACTTAAATATATAAACTCTTAAAAAGATAAATGAACAAATAGCCAGGGAACATACCCAAGTTTACCTATAATCCATGTTCTTAATAAGTACTTTCATTGGCTCTATTCTACAAAGAAATGGCTTGCTTCTCAAGTGCTTTTATTCCTACCCAGAAAGCTATCTTCTTTTTGTCTAAGCCTGGTTCCATACACATCCATTCTATAAAGCCAGGCTACAAATACACCCACTGAAAGCTCTCCTTCATCTCATCTCCACACAGTGCTACTTTTAAATTCACACTTCCAGGTCCAGTTGACCCCTGAAAAACACAGGATTGAACTGTATGGGTCCACTTACACACAGATTTTTTTTTAAATATAAATACAATATATTACTATAAATGTATTTTCTTTTCCTCATGATTTTCTTAATAACACTGTCTTTTTTGTAGCTTATGTTATTCTAAGAATACAGTATGTAATACACATGTTCTCTCTCTTTCTTGTTCTCTCTCAAATAAATAAATTTTTAAAAAACATAGGAGGGCGCCTGGGTGGCTCAGTTGGTTAAGCGACTGCCTTCGGCTCAGGTCATGATCCTGGAGTCCCTGGATCGAGTCCCGCATCGGGCTCCCTGCTCGGCAGGGAGTCTGCTTCTCCCTCTGACCCTCCCGACCCTCCCCCCTCTCATGTGCTCTCTCTCTCAGTCTCTTCCTCTCAAATAAATAAATAAAATCTTAAAAAAAAAAAAACATAGGAAAAAGCTTTATGACACTGGATTTAGCAATCATTTCTTGGATATAAAAGCACAGGCAAAAAGAATAAAAACAGATAAACCAGACTATGTCAAAATTTAAAACGTCTGTTTTTGATCAAGGGACAAAAGCAACAGAGTGAAAATGCACCTTACAAAATGGGAAAAGACATTTGCAAATCACATATCTGATGAGGAGTTAATATCTAAAATATATAAAAACTCCTACAACTCAACAGCAAAGTAACCCTAAACAATCCAATTAGAACATAGGCAAATGACTTGAACAGACATTTCTGCAAAGAAAATATACAAATGACTAAAAAGCACACAAAAAGATATGCAACATCACTAATCAATGACATTAGAACTATAAAATACTACCTCACATCTAGTAGAATGGCTACTCTCAAAAAAAAAAAAAAAAAAGAGAAAGTGTTGGCAAAGATATGGAGAAACTGGAACCCCATGTACTGCTATAGCTGCTATGATAAACAGTATACTGCTTCCCCCCCAAAAATTAAAAACTGAATTAGCATATGACTAAGTAAGTCCACTTTTGGGTATATATATCCAAAAGAACAGAAAACACAACCTCAAAGAGATATTTGTAAACCCATGTTCATTGAAGGATTATTCACAGGAGCCAAAAGGTGAAAACAAACCCAGTGTTCATCAATAGGTGGGTGGATGAAAGTAGTATATACATATAATGAAATATTATTTAACTTTAAAAAGTTGGGAAATTCTAACCCACACTATAGCATTGATGAACCTTGAGGACATTCAGCTAAGTGAAATAAGCCAGTCACAAACAGATAAAAGCTGTACGATTCCAATTATAAGAAGTATCAAGGGTAGTCATATTCATAGAGACAGAATTTTGAATGCTGATTGCCAGGGGCCAGGGATAGGAGGGAATATGGAGGAGCTGTTTAATGGATACAGAGTTTCAGTTCTGCAAGATGAAAAGACTTATGAAGACTGGTTACACAACAATGTGAATATATTTAAAGAGGAGGTAAAAAAAGAAACTTTTTTTCTCTGTCCTCTCGTTTTTCGAACATGAGGCCTGCAAATTAAATCGACAAAAGGAAGAGTAACAGGAGAAAAGGCATACAAATTGTATTTGATATTAATATTTTTGGGTTTTATGTGCATGGAGGCCTTCATGGAAAAGTCCTGAATACCCAAAGAAGTGGTTAAACTTGGCAGCTTATATATCATTTTAACAAAAGCTGATAAATTGTAAAGAAGTGACAAGACAAAAATAAAACAAGACAAAACAAAAAAACCCAACAACAGCCATGTTTGGGCCCATGTTTGGGGTGGCAAACTGTGGAAAAGCAAACATATGGGAGAAACTAATGGCAGATAAAGGTTAATTAGTAAGTTTAGTTCAGTTTATGCATAATCATCTCAGTGCCATCTCTATTGAAAAAGGTGGTTGTCCCCTTCCTGGTTCAAGAGAGAGGGACACTTTCGAAAGGGAAATGCAGATGGGACACATAAGAGAGTTTTTTCTGTATCTGCAACTTCTCAGTTGCCTTCAACTTAAAATCATCTTTATGTCAAAGTGGTATGATTTGGGGTGGCATATTGTGATCCTCTTTATGCTTAACACTAATGAAATGTACACTTAAAAATAGTTAAGAAAATACATTTTATACCATGTATATTTTACTGTAATTTTTAAAATTCAAAGTAATAGTATCAAAAAATTAAATAAAGAGATTGTTGAGGTGTAGTTCAAGTCTGAATTGGGTTATGCAGCATGCTGTCTGCTTACAGTGGTACGTAAATGTGTTCCTGAGACCATACCTAGAAATGCTTTAATCCACTTTCTTATTTGAAAGGAAAGTTAGAGTGTAATATTATTATCCCAAAGATAATAATAATACCTATCATCTCCATTTTTGTCAAACATATATGTATTTATATGCATACATAAACACACACAAACATTCTTACACACCCCTTTTAATTTGGGTAGTGAAATTAATTCCACACATGAGCACATTACATAAATCAAGTATTAGAGAAATTATTATTATTACTCTCAAAATTTTTGCCAGCATATGAAAGTTGTAGTAATTCTCAGATTAAAAAGAAAAGATGTGGAACAGAGATGAGAAATCCAATTAATATTCTCATTTTCTCTTTCTCCTTTGTGCAATCAATCTTATATTTGTCATATTTTAATTCATGGGAAAGGCAATCCATATAAACGGACAAGTACACTTATGAGCTTGAGCACAGAAAAAAAAACGTATACTACGGTTATTTTTGTTTTATGTAGTAAATAAACGTGTTGTCCTCTGAGAGCAACTTATTCAGAATTTGTATGCTACAGCTCTTCCACTAATAATGCAAGATGGCTCAAGTCTTTTTCTCTTTATCAGCTTGCATGTGTGCATACGTAAGAAGCAGTTATTTGGTCTAGGATATAAATAGCTGAAATAAATCTCCTATTTCCTCATTTTTTTTTTCCCTGATGAAATATATTTAAATGCCAGCTGCATTATAACCTTCAAATAACTCCGTACCAGAACTTGAAGTGCTATTAAATGTCTGAATACAAGTAAATGTTAAAGAACCTTAGCATTTTGTTTTAATTGCCCATAGCTTTTTTCATAAATATTCACCCAATAATTACTGTTAATTTCTTATTCAAAAATAATTGTAGAGTAAAGGGAAAAGCCGACTGCTTAAAAAGTTTCCTCACTTAGTTGAAAAAGGGAGCCTAGGGCATAAGAGAATCCTACAGAATAATAATAATAATAAACATAAACATTTCACCAGGAACTCAGGGCAATCCTATTCTTACTCTGTCATTTTTGCAATTATATGTGTGTTCACACAATACTGTTAATTAGTTGTTTATATAAATATATCCCTTTTACCTCCTCACAGTCAGGGGCTGTTATATGCATTTATTTGTTCTCAAAGCTAAATTTGTAGTAGATGTGTGACAGGGGCTGTTTGGTTGGTTGACGACTGATTTGCTGATTTAATCAGTGAAAGGCAACTGGGGTTTAGAAAATGAATGTCTTGCCCAAGACCTAACAGTGAGCCATAGAGATAGATCTTAAACTTATGTGTTTGGCAATATATCTAGAGATTAAAAAAATATATATATATATCTAGAGATTTTTCCCAATTACTTGAAAAATCTCTCTCCACAGTTGGCTTTTTCTTCCCATATTTGTTTTGCATGTAATGGTATAGAGTCCTGTACCTACCTCATTGATTATGGTCATACTCATGTCTTCTCTACTTCTAGGACAGCCTAGAAGCATGAGATAACATTGACTACTGATACCCAAGCAAACCAAAGTATGATTTTTGCTGGCATTCATTGGATATGCAATTCAAACCTATTTTCAAAAATAACACACACACACACACACATCTATACATTTGCTTAATGATTATTCCTTTACTTTTGTATCTTTATGGAGTTTTACATATCCATAGATTCATTATGTTTCTAGCATTGATGGTTCCAGGAACTCAGTAAATATTTAACATCTCTATGTATTAGTAAAAAGAAATTATAATATTTAGTTTTTTAAAGTTCAATCAACTTGCCCAGATGTGGGATTCTCAGAGAGGCTTTCCCTCACTATTCTCCACACCTTACCATTCTTAGGTCTTTTATTTATTCTAAATTCCATGAAGCAGGAACTTGGTTTTGTTCACTGTTATATCCCAAGCACACACAACAATATTTGGCACATATTAGCATATTAAGCGCTCAAAAATAATGCACTTAATGTCTCTTAGTGGATTTTTTTATTTGGTAACTCTCTAAATCTCTCTCTCTAGATATTAACATAAAGATCTTATGTTAAAATCCAAACAAAATGACATCTATTTACTTGCTTCCTCAAAACAGTAATATTTAAGCCCTGTTCTTACATCCAAACTACATAAATTTACAAAATCTTAGAACCGTAATTATTGAAAAACATGGTATTAAATCCCTAATGCTGACCATTAACACATTAAGCTAATATTCATTTTCCTCAAAGTTCTGAAATCAGAATTTTATGACATTTCACTTTTGTTTTTTAAGTTAGGGAGTTTATGGGCAAAGGAGAGACAGGGGTGGTAACATCATCAGTAATTTTATTTATATGTTTATGCAGACTATAACAAGAATCCTAGAAATGTAGGGACTTCAAGAAAGTAAGAAATTTAGTAAGATCTTCAGCCTTAACTGCACTTAAAATATCCTATTACCATGACTATTTGTAATACTATCATTTTTTTGATTAAATAAAGAGTATATACAAATGTATTACACATGTTAATAAATTAAATATAGTAAATAAGTTAATTAATTAATGTAAATATTCAAACATCACTAGGAATGGACATTCCAGAACTTAACCCTAACTTGTCCTGATGTTTCATCACAATTACCTCAAGGAAAAAATATTTTTATCTACTCTCTTCTCTATGAAAACATGGGATATTTACTTAAATTTTTTGCTCTGAACATATCTTCAAATATTTGTAGATGGATATTAAGGCCAAACACAACATTAAACTATTAGGATAATTTTCTGAATCCAGTCAAGCCAGTTTAAGGCTATGTTCTAGTAAAATATGCTGAGATATTTGAATGAATTGACTGTGTGGTTCAGACACTTTGTAAGTAAATATCAACTCAACTTTTCCACTAAAATAAATAAAGCTCTTTTTAAAACTATTTCTCAATACCAATTTTGTACACTTTTATATAATTTATCAGTTATCACTGAGACTAACTTAATGTGTTCATATCTTTTTAAGATATAACTATCCAAAAACTGAACTGTAACTAATACCAAAATTGAAAAACAAAGTGTTTTCTACATCAAATGAGTATTGGCAGATTTCTACTTCTTTTAAACAAGTTTGGATATCTGATTCATGATTTATTTTTCAACATTAGATTTTCCCAGACAGTCACACAATTGAGTCATTCAACATGACTTGCAAATATCTCCAGTAAAACTCACATACATTTTATGATTTGTCTAGAAAGTTTGCATTGTTTTTATGTTTTCTTACTGATAGTACACACTATGGTGGTGCATTAAAATAAAATAAAAAATTATTCATTAATATTATTTCACAAAGTATTTTTAAAATCTCAAAATTCAAGCAGTAATAATCACAGTAAACAGGAGGTGGTTCAAGATAGTGATGTAGAAAAATCCTCAACTTACTTCCTCCCACAGACACACCAAATCTGCAGCTACATATAGAATAATTTCCTCTGAAAAAGACCTGAAAACTAGCTGATCAGCTCCTCCACAACAAAGGATAATGGGGTCACATTAAGATGGGTGGGATAGGCAGAGACTAGGTCTCATCAAAATCCCCACCCCAGCACAGCAACCCACAATCAACAACCCACAATCTGATCATAATCTGGTCTCACAAATACAGAGTTTTTCCCTGAGGAGCAAGAGGTTCATACTCCACATCAGGCACCCCAACCCTTGAGACCTGCACTGAAGAGACAAGGCCTCAGAATGGCTGGCTTTGAAAACCAACAGAACTTGTGTTCAAGAAACCCAAAGGGATGTAGGAAGCTGAGAATCTCTCTTAAAGGGATCGCATGTAGACTCATGTACCTCAAGACCCAGCACAAAAGCAGCAGTTTGAAAATCACTATACCATGTGTGAAAGAGATTCATTTGCTAATCTTAAAGTGTTTGCTGGAGGAGCAGGGGTCTGCTGGGACTCTCTGGAGACAGAGATGCTGGTGAACACCACTTTGGGGATCTCATTCTACATGCTAGAGCCAGTGATGATGGATGACATTTTTTTACACTCTTCCTGGTGCCAGTGAGTGTGCCCCAACCCTGCACTCTCCCATGCCTTTGCTAAAGCCGGCAGATGCATCCCACCTCAGTGCTCCCCTACAGCCTCCCTAAAGCTGGCAGGTATGCCCAGGTACTGCACTACCCCACAGAACCACTAAACCAAGTGGGAACACCCTAGTCCCATGATCCCCATTGCCCCATTAAAGCTGGTGGGTGTGTACAGTCCATATAGGGGATGTTTCCTGAGTGTTCAACTACAGTGTATTTCTGGGCCCCATAGTACTGTAACAATTGGAAAGACAGTTTTTGGCAGGCTAACAACCCCAGGGCACAGCACAGACAGAAGACTGAAACATCTGGGGGCGCCTGGGAGGCTCAGCCAGTTAAGCAGCTGCCTTTGGCTCAGGTCATGATCCCAGGATCCTGGGATCAAGCCCTTCATCGGGCTCCTTGCTCAGCAGGTAGCCTGCTTCTCCCTCTGCCTGCCGCTCTCCCTGCTTGTGTTCTCTCTTTTCCTCTGTCAAATAAATAACATCTTAAAAAAAAGAAGAAGAAGTAGAAGACGACTGAAACACCTGAATCTTTCTGTGAAAATGCCTATTTGCTTGTCCTGAAATTTTAGCCTAAGGGGCAGGCTACAGGTTCAGCACGAATCTTCAGAGGATACAGAGTTGCTCTTAGGGAACATAGGCCAGGGGATGCCATCTTTGTGCTCTCCTGTGGCTGTGCTACAGCCAGCCAGTGCCTCCCAGAAAGGAGTTTATACAGTCATTTGGAGCTTTGATTTTTGTAATTGTTGCCAAGGAGATACTTCCCAAACACTTGGTCTGGAGGCCAGCAGGGTTTACAACTGTAGTCCCACAGGACTGTATATACTAGCATACTTTAAAAGCTGCTGTTTGAGGGTTTGATTTCCAATCAGCCTGAAACTAGGGGCTAAGATCCCTCCCTCTGCAACTCTGACAGGTCTTGATACGACCTCAAAAATAGAAATGGATCAGGAATAAATCAGGCTGTGTAGACAACTGCAAAAGTTTGAGAGACAACCAAGAGCTAGACAAGGTTGAAAGATAAGGTTCATCTTCTACATAAAGCCACTCCTTCAAGACTGAGAGAGGTAGGTGTTTCTCCTAATACATGAGTACAAACACAAAGAATCAAGGAAAATTAGGAAACAGATAAATATGTTCCAAGTGAAAGAACAAGACTCTGGGAAAAAACCTTAATGAAAGGAAGATAAGTAATTTACCTGATAAACAGTTCAATGTAATGGTAAAAGGATGCTCACTGACTCAGGAGAATGGATGAACATAGTAGAACTTTGACAAAAAGACAGAAAATATTAGAAAGTACCAAACAGAAGTCACAGAGCTGAAGAATAAGATAACTGAACTAAAAAGCACACAAGAGTTTTCAACAATAGACTAGATGAAGCAGAAAAAGGATTATTGATCTGGAAGAGGACAGTGGGACTCACCAAAGAAGAGTAGCAAAAAGAAAAAAAAAAATTTTTTTAAAGGTGAAGATAGCTTAAGGGACCAACATCAAATAAAACAACATTTGCATAATAGGGGTCCCAGAAGGAGAATAAAGAGGGAAAGGGGCAGAAAACTTATCTGAAGAAATAATAGCTGAGAACGTCTCTAATCTGGGGAAGAAAACAGACATCCAGATCCAGGAAATCCAATGAGTATAAAAAAATGAACTGGAAGAGATCAACACCAAGACACATTATAATTAAAATGACAACAGTTAAAGATAAAGCATCTTAAATGCCACAAGAGAAAAAGGACTTGATATGTATAAAAGAACACCCATAAAACTATCAGCAGATTTTTCACCAGTAACTTTGCAGGCCAGAAGACAGGCATGATATACCTAAAGAGCTGAAGGGAAAAAACTTCCAACCACAAATACTCTATCCAGCAAAATTATCATCCAGAATTGAAGGAAATATAAAGAGTTTTCCAACAAGCAAAAGCTAAGGGAGTTCACACCACAAATGAGCCTTACAAAAAAATTTTAAAGGGACTTCTTTAAGCTGAAAAGAAAGAATACTAATTAGTAACAAGAAAACATATGAAAGTAAAAATCTCAATGGTAAAGGTAAATAAATAGGAAAGGTAGTGGATTAAACTTATAAAGCTAGTATGAAGGTTAAAAGACAAAAGTAGTATAAGTGCCTATAATTTATTAAGGGATACACAAAATAAAAAGATGCAAAATGTGACATGAAAATATAAAATGGGGGGGTGGCAGTGAAAATGTAGAGTTTTAGAATATGTTCATACTTAACTTGCTATCAACTTAAAACAGACTGTTGTATATGTAGGCCACTGTATGTGAGCATTATGGTAACCAACCTCAAAGCAAAAATCTGTAGAAGATACACAAAAGATAATGAGAAAAGAACCTAAGCATAACATTAAAGAGAGTCATCAAACAACAAAAGAAGAGAGGAAAAGAAGAAAAATGAAACAATAAGTACAAAACTACATGAGAGTCAGAAAACAATTAACAAAATGGCAAATAGTGCATAGCTATCAATAATTACTTTAAATATTGTGGACATTGCTGCTATAAACATCAGGTGCACGTACAGATGTTCATCGACAGATGAATGGATAAAGAAGATGTGGTGTATATATACAACGGAATATTATGCAGCCATCAAAAGGAATGAAATCTTGCCATTTGCAACGACATGGATGGAACTGGAGGGTATTATCCCGAGCGAAATAAGTCAATCAGAGAAAGACATGTATCATCTGACCTCACTGATATGAGGAATTCCTAATCTCAGGAAACAAACTGAGGGTTGCTGGAGTGGTGGGGGGTGGGAGGGATGGGGTGTCTGGGTGATAGACAATGGGGAAGGTATGTGCTAGGTTGAGCGCTGTGAATTGTGTATGACTGTTGAATCACAGGCCTGTACCTCTGAAACAAATAATACATTATATGTTAAAAAAAAAAGAAGAAGAAGAAGAAGAAGATAGTAGGAGGGGAAGAATGAAGGGGGGAAATTGGAGGTGGAGATGAACCATGAGAGATTATGGACTCTAAGAAACAAACTGAGGGTTGTAGAGGAGAGAGGGTTGGAGGGATAGGTTAGCCTGGTGATGGGTATTAAAGAGGGCATGTTCTGCATGGAGAACTGGGTGTTATACTCAATGAATCATGGAACACTACAACAAAAACTAATGATATAATGTATGGTGATTAACATACATAATAAAAAAAATAATTAAACATAAATGGACTAAATTCTCCAATGGAAAAAACAAAGACTGGCTGAATGGATTAAAACAAACAAAGAAACAAGTAAGACCCATCTGTATGATGCCTACAAGAAAGTCACTTCAGATGTAAGAACATACACAGATTGAAAGTGAAGGGATGGAAAAAGATGTTTCATGCAAACGCAAACCAAAAGGAAACTGCAGCCTCTATTACTTTTATCAAATTAGATTTTAAAATAAAGTCTGTAATAAGACAAAGAAGGGCATTACATAATGATAAAGGATCAATCCAGCAAGAAGATATAACATTTATAAATACCTATACACCCAATACATCCAATATAAGAGCACCTAAATTTAAATAGCACATATTAACAGACCTAAAGGGAGAAATTAACAACAGCAGTATAGTAAGAGTAGGGTTTTTAAAACCTCACTTACATCAGTGGATAGATTGTCCAGACAGAAAATCAATAAGGAAACATCAGCCTTAAACAATACATTAGACCAAATGGACTCTATAAATACAGAACATTCCACCCAAAACAGCAAAATACACATTCTTCTCAGGTGCATACAGAACACTCTCCAGGATAGATCATATGTTAAACCACAGAATGAGTCTAAGTATATTTAAGAAGACTGAAATTATATCAAGCATCTTTTCCAACCACAATAGTATGAAAGTGGAAATAAATTACAAGAGGAAGACTAGAAAATTAAAAAAAAATATGTGGAGATTAAACAACATGGTACTGAAAAACTAATGTGTCAATGAAGAAATCAAAAGGCAACTAAAACAAACAAAGAAGCAAACCAACAAAAAACCCTTGAGAATGGAAATGGAAATACAACACACCAAAATCTATGAGATGGAGCAAAAGTAGTTCTAAGAAGGAAGTTCACAGTGATATAGACTTATGTCAATAAGTGAAAAATCTCAATCTATTTGTCACTTAACAGAACTAAAAAAGGAAGAACAAAGCACATAGTACAAAGAAAGAAACAATAAAAATCAGAGCAGAAACAAATGAAATAAAAACTAAAAGGCAATAGAAAATATCAATGAAAGAGCTGGTAAAAGGGTAACAAAATTGATAAACCTTTCACTAGACTCATCAAGGGGAAAAAAAAAAAAAGAGAGGACCCAAATAAATAAATCAGAAATGAAAGAGCACAAGTTACAACTGATACTAGAAAAATACAAGGAATCAAAAGAGACTACTATGAACAATTATACACCACCAAATTGGACAGCCTAGAAAAGATGGATAAATTCCTAAAACATATAACCTTCCTGAATCACGAGGAAAGAGAAAATCTGAATAGACCAATTACTAGTAAGGAGATTGAATTAATAATCCAAAACTTCCCAACAAACAAAAGTCCAGGACCAGATGGCTTCACTGGGGAATTCTACCAAATATTCAGAAATTTAATACACACCCTTCTCAAACTCTTCCAAAAAAATTGAAGAGGAATGAATACTACAAATTCATTTTACAAGGCTGGCAGTACCCTAATACCAAAGCCAGAAAAGAACACCACAAAAAAGAAAATTATAGGCCAACACCCCTGATGTGCATAAATGCAAAATCTTCAACAGTTATTTGCAAATCTAATTCAATATTAAAAGGACCTTGCATAATGATTAAGTGTGATTTATTCCTGGGATGAAAGGATGGTTTAACATCTGCAAATCAATGTGACACACCATATTAACAAAATAAGGGATAAAAAATCGCATGATCATCTCAATAGATGTAGAAAAAAGCATTTGACAAAGTTCAACATCCACTTAAAATAAAAATGTTCAACAAAATGGGTAATAGAGGGAATATACCTCAACATACTAAAGGTTATATATGACAAGCCCACAGCTAACATCATACTCATAGGTGGAAAGCTATTGCTTTGTCCATATTACTCAATCTACAGATTTAATGCAATCTCTTTTCAAAATTACAATGGCTTTTTTCACAGAAATAGAACAAACAACCCCCAAATTTGTATGGAACCACAGAGGATCCCAAATAGGTAAAACAGTACCTGGAAAGAAGAAATAAGCTGGAGGCATCATGCTCCCTGATTTCAAAGTATATTACAAAGTTTCAGTAACCAAACAGTATGGTATTGGCATAAAAACAGACCCATAGATCAATGGAACAGAATTGAGAGCCCCCAAATAAAACCATGCATAAATGATCAATTAATTTGTGAAAAAGGAGGCAAGAACATACAATGGGGAAAAGACAGTATCTTAATAAATGCTGTTAGAAAAACTGGACAGACACAAGCAACAGAATAAAATTAGACCACTATCTTACACCATACCCAAAAAGTAACTCAAAATGGGTTAAAGATGTGAATGTTAAGACTTGAAACCATAAAACTCCCAGAAGAAAACAGACACAGTCAGCTCTTTGACATCTATCTTGGTGATGATTTCTTGGATCTGATTCCAAAGTCAAAAACAAGAAAAGCAAAAATAAACAAATGGGACTGCATCAATCTAAAAACTCCCTGCACTGCAAAGAAAACAGGAAACAAAATGAAAGGGCCACCTACCAAATGGAAGAAGGTATTTGAAAATCACATATATGATAAGGGCTTAATATCCAAAATATGCAAAGAATTCATACAACTCAATAACAATAAAACAAACAATCCAATTAAAAAATGGGCAGAGGATCTGTACAGACATTTTTCCAAAGATGATATACAGATGGCCAACAGGCATATGAAACTATGCTCATTATCACTTATCATCAAGCAATGGAAATCAAAACCTCAATGAGATATCACCTCACAACTGTCAGAATGGCTAATATCAAAAAGACAAGAAATCAGTGTTGGCAAAAATGTAGAGAAAAGACTCTCATACACTGCTGGTGAGAATGTAAATTGGTGAAGCCATTATGGAAAACAGTATGGAGGTTCCTTAAAATATTAAGGATAGGACTACCATATGATACAAAAATTCCTCTTCTGGGTATTTATCCAAAGAAGACAGAAACACACATTTGAAGTCACATAGCACCCTTATGTTCATTGCAACATTATTTACAATAGCCAAGATATGGAAATATCCTGTTTCCATCAATGGATAAATGAATAAAGAAGTGGTATATATACAATGGAATACTCGGCCATAAATATGAATGAAATCTTGCCATTTGCAACAACATGGATGGACCTTGATGGTATTATGCTAAGTAAAATAAGTCAGACAGAAAAGGACAAATACTGTATGATTTTACCTATAGATGGAATCTAAAAAACAAAACAAATGAATAAACAAAACTGATACAGAGAACAGATTGGTGGCTGCCAGAAGGGAGGAAGTTTGGGGGCTGGGAGAAATGGGTGAATGAGGTCAAGAGGTACAAATTTCCAGTTATAAAATAAATAAGTCATGGGGATACAATGTACAGCATGATTACTACAGTCAATAATATTGTGTTGCATATTTGATAGATGCTGAAGGAGTAAATCTTAAAAGTTCTCATCATGAGAAAAAACTTTTGTTATTTTGCATGCTGATAGATGGTAACTAGACTTATTGTGGTGATCATTTCACAGTATATGCAAATATCAAATCATTATGTTGTACCCTGAAATGAATATTATCTTATACATCAATTATACTTCAACTTAAAAGAAAGGCATGTGGTGTTTAGAAATTCTTGTAATAAAGATGTGTCAAACTCATACACACACAAAATAAAACCAAACAGTAAATACTGCATTTTGTGTAATTTTTATAGTAATCCATTTGAATTCTCCATTTTAAAATGCTGAACTGTTCTGTATTTTAAAGCTTAATTACTCAAGTACTTAATTTACTAAGTGATTCTTAAAAGAAGAAATGCATTGGCCACAAATATTTTAAACGATGCTCAATAAAGATTTTCCTTCTTTTTTTAAAGTGATGGTTCCATACTAAAGCAGTTTTACCTTAATTGTCCCAGATCTCATATAAAATTTATGTTCTTATAGTTGAAAGTGAAGATTTCTTAAAAATTTGAAATAGTGTTTATATGTTTTTCCTGAATAGGTATCACATTTATCCATTTTATCACAACATGGTATATAAAACAAAGGAAGAAATGCATTATTATAATGGTATAAACAGCATCTAAAATGTTCAAAATTACTTAGAAGAATATGCTTATTGTATATCTTAAATGTGTCTATGTACAAACATACAAATATGGACAAAACTACCTATAAAATGATATAGGTCTTTGGAATGCATAAATGTAATATTCAATGTTTTAGTCTTTTGCTAGACACCAGAAACGGCCATAATATGTAGTTATTTGTGGTTTTTCTTTTTTTTTGTTTTTGAGAGAGAAACATTTCAAAAGCATACAAGGGTGTACAAAACCAGTTACTTAGCTATCACATAAATCTGACAATCGAGCCCCACCATCTCAACAAGATTTGGTTACTCCATTTTGGTCTTATTTGAAGTAATTTAGAAAGGAAAAAAAAATCAGATTTAGTTCATATGATGTTAACATCACTATTCTACTAATGTAATATAACCCCTTATAGGTGGCAGACGTTATTTGTATTAATTGTGATTTTATTCTATATGGAAAAAGCCATTACATGTCTAAAAGAATAACTTCTATTTACATAGAGGTGGGGTCTGAAGCATATTTGTAAACTTGGCAATTTTCTAAAGTCTCAGGACATACCTTTCCTAAGCGCCAAGAGTTTGCTTTATATTACTAGGATGACAATACTGCCACTAAATATTCTGATTTTTATTACACCCATTTAAAATATGTTCAGCTATCTAGAGCATGGCTTACAGTTAATCACAAACAAGTTGAATTTTTCAACATCATTTTGCATGCAGTATTACTATTTCCAAGTGAGTATTTCTTCCTTGGCTGATAACTGAGCATTCTAATTATAAATAGTAGCATAAATCACTGGAATCCATAATAAATAAGGTTTAAAGGGTCAAAGAATCATACAGGCATTTGGCCATTTTTACACTGGAAGCAAAGCATATAGTTTTTTAATACAAAGTATAAGCGCTTTCTATGCAGGCAAGCATATAACCTAACAGAAAGCATGTTTATTTTGTATTTGGCAAGATAAAGCAAAACACACACACAAAAAAACATCTCACAAAGAGAAACCTGTTAGGCTTGTATATTCTGCAATGTCTTTGCAAGTAAACTATTTTGCTCTGCCAGAGAAGAAAATATTTCATATTTCTCATCATATGCATGCACAGCACATCCCTGCTGTGGCATGGGTATTCAGAACCACAGAGATCCAGCAGTTCGGAGATACTGTGAGATATAGAGATTACCAATATAAAAGATTATAAAATGCATGTAAACTCACCCTTCTAATCTCACATCCGGTAGACTTCTGTTAAGGGCAATCAAATCACTGGCCATAAGGTTAAACTGATTGATTTTAAACAGTTCTTTCATTTTCTCCTGGTCATCTTTAGGAATCAGCACAGCCTTTCCCATTTCTCCTGGCCCTTCTTGGTTTCTTGAAATAACAGCTGTAAGACACACACAGGTACACACACACATACAAACACACAGATAATGAACTGAATAAATAAACTCACATGTTAGATTAGATTCTGAAGTCTATTATTTATATACTGGCCTAATAATATAATCATCAAGTCCTTATTGCTTATTTACAAACCATATACTACACTAATGAAACAACCTATTTTAATTCATTATCTCAATGCTGCATGTTGTCTTTTAAGTCTAGACATATTATATGATTTGACTAATCATTTAGACTTGATAAATAAGCAATACAAAGTACCAAAACTTAAAACTTCTGTCATATTTTTTAATATAAAATTATTAGAAAAGGGATGAACTTGGGCACTAGGTAGACAAAACTGTGCAAAATAAAAAAGAACTTTTGAAAATATACCAAGATAAATTTATTTTCACATCCAATTAAATGTTTTGATATTTCACATATCTACTCCCACTGCATCTTTATAAAAGCAAGCAAGGTTGATAACCCATTTCAATTGCAATTTGATTCCTCTGTCAAAGCATTTTCAAAAAATAAAAGAACTTTCATAGTTGTGACATATAATTTCAAATGTCAAGTTGAATTTGGACACTATGTGCTCCATAACTGGAACTTAACAACAATATTCTGGGCTTGACTATTTATTAAGAGAACTCAGGATCCCATATACAGGCTAATGTTCTGGTCCTTTCCCTGCAAGTTATCTCAACACTAATGTCCCCTCTTGCTCCAAAATACATGTTTCAATGTGTGTTATGTGTGTGTATGTGTGTGTGTGTGTGTGTGTTTGTTAATATATAATAAAAAAAAATTCCAGTCAATCCTAATGGGCCCTTAATTTACTCTCCATAATGATGTTAAATTAAGTTAAAATGAAAGGAATGTGGTCTGGTCTTGACTCTTCCAATGTGTTGCTATTTTATTTCCTAACACATTAATCTTACTGAAATTAGCTTCCCACATTACTTTTAAGGGCAAATACTTGGACCCAAATTACCTTAAAATTATAAAATTTATAAAGGATATAAAGCCTGTGAAAATAATTTATAAATTATAACATTTCATAAAAACACAAATTCCAAAATAATAGAATAGGCTTGAAACTAGAACATAATAAGCAAACTTTTGTCTGCCTTTATGTTTATAGTTAGAGAACATCTAGCCTGATATTACTAGTACTAATAAACAATTGGATCACTCAGGTGATTATTCTCTTTGAAAGGTTATCCTGACTTTGGAATGGCATGAGTCAGACTATAAAAGAGAATAAGCATCTCTAAGGACCTTCAGATATGGGTACGCAAAGAAGGTAATGAGCCCGGAAATCCTCTGATACACAGAAGAAGAGTAAGAATTAGGAAAATTTTAAATGAAAAAATTATGTGTATCCAACCCCAAACTATTTAAAAAGCTGTCATCTAAAGAAAGTTTATAAAGAGCCTCATTCACTTTATGAAGCAAAAATAGAAATGATGGCAGGAATTTTATGAAAAAGCACATTTTAGTCAATTTAAGAAATAAAATTCTAACAGCAGTATTTTACTTTGGGAGTTAGTATGCTTATTATCCCTAAACTCAGATGAAATTGGTGGAGTTGGCTTTCAGTGAATTTGTGCTCTTGGTGAGATGCTGGACTTGGATAGGTATTGAGGTCACAGCCCTTGGGCAGGGTAACTGACAAGAGAAGAACAGGAATACACCATTTAAAGTTGACTTTTTCTCGTAAAATGATGGCAGTTATGGGAAGAGAGAAGAAAGATTTTTTAAAAAGTAACATGATAAAAACAAATGCATATATATACTTACATACTTGCTATTTTTAAAAAAAGAGCATAGAGCTCAAGGGAAAAACTAAGAAAATAGCATTAAATGAATAGCTGTTCAAAATAATTTTCTTAAATAAAATTTAAAAAATTCTTCAGAAAATAAAAAAGTGATTAAAGAACTTGCGGTTAAGAATTTTTAGAAATTAAGAAAGCAATTCACCATTTACAGGTTTTTTAAAATTCCCTCTATACACTCCAACAAAAGTATATGACATTGCAGAAAAATGCACCAGAGTCAACATCTAGGAAGCAGACAGGGATGACATTTATTCTATGTGGAAAAGACACGACACTCAGCTACATCTTAGGGCATGAAGATCAAGTTGCCCACAAAAGTATTTGGTTTTTGCAGCATATTCAAAGATGCAGCCATTTGCTTTGCTTAGCATTCTAAGGATGACATGTTAGTGGTAATAAGTGTGATCATGTTACAGAATTATCATCAATAAAAACAAAATTGTCATAAACAGTATCCTTATACCTAGAACCAGTTAGCAAGCACCTGTAATCATTCTCCTTTATTATTCTCATTTTCTTAGTGGAGAATAGATAACAACTTAATGTGTATCAGGTTAAGTATCTCTTCCCTAAAGTTAAATATTTTTTCTATAATAGCCTCTAATGAATGCATATTTGACATTTTCTAAAATGTTTTTTTTTTCTTTTGCATAAGCAGACCTATTGGTATTTTTCACCTTGTTCAAGCAAAAATGAAAAAGAATGCTAATTACAATGTGGAACTAGCCTTTTTCTTTTTCTCGGTTTTACCTGAAGAATGCACCTTGCTAGAAAGTACTTGTTAGATTTTTTCTTCAATTAATAGTAAATGGGAAAGATTAAGTGATTGGGTATGTGGCTTACCTCTGATTTGCATTTTGTTTAAAAAGCAACTCCTATTTTTTTTTTCTAACCTATTGATTTCTCTCTTCTACATAGCTAAAAAAAAAAAAAAAAAAAAAAAACCACCTACATCCAAACAATATCATGCTCCCCCACAGCCAAACTTTAAAAAAAAAGAATCCTCATTAAAGTATTGATTCAACTTTTCTGCTCTAACAGGCAAATGTAATACGAAAGGCAACAAAATCTGTATTATGATTCCATTATTATTAACTTGAAAACAAATGGAAAGTCCCAATTCCAAAGCTAGTTTGAACTGCAAAAATAATACGCTGTGCTCTAAGTTATTTTCTTCCTAATTATGTGGTGAAATCATTAAAAATAATAATTAGCTTCACTCAAAATGACATTATAAAGCTTGTAGAAATATAAAAGCAGAATCATTACATATGTGTGTGTATGTATATATATATATTTCATTTTTTTAACATAGTACATACTGCAAAGATTTTGAGGAGATTCACTTTAATCTTAGAATTCCTATTGATAAAGAGATACTACTAAAATATAAAAATATGATTATAAACAAACCAATCAATTAATCTATCAAAGGAACACTATATATTAATTTCATTATTGGTTATATAGATTGCATTATGAACATTTTTTTTTCAATTGCAGAAATGTCCCATTAACAATGAGCATTATTTATTTAAAAAAACAGAGTTAAGACAATCTATATCTAGGAAAAAAACCTGAGTAAGAAAACTTCAAGCTTATTTTCTTTTATTTCATATATATACATATATATATTTTTTTAAGATTTTATTTATTTATTTGACAGAGAGAGAGGGAACACAAGCAGGGGGAGTGGGAGAAGGAGAAGCAGGCTTCGCACGGAGCAGGGAGCCCGATACAGGGCTCGATCCCAGGACCCTGGGATCATGACCTGAGCTGAAGGCAGTTGCTTAACCAACTGAGCCACCCAGGCACCCCATATACATATATATTTTTTAAGATTTTATTTATTTATTTCAGAGAGAGACAGAGAGAGAGCATGAGTGGGGGGAAGAGCAGAAAGAGAGGGAAATTGAGAATCCCAAGCAGACTCCATGCTGAGTGCAGAGCCCATCGTGGGGCTCAATCCCAGGACCCAGAGATCATGACCTGAACCAAAATCAAGAGCTGGACAGTTAAATGACTGAGACACCCAGGTGCCCATTAAGTTGATTTTAAAGTAATAACTTTATTCTGTTAAAGAACACAGTAATATATGATGTATGTTGGTAAAAGCATAATATTGAACCAAAACCTAATGTTATTCCAGGTGCTATGCCCTCCAGGAAATTACTTCAAATTGTATTTCCATTCTCAAATTTACTCAATTGTTAATTTCTGTATATTTGCCTTTAAAAGCTTTCTTTTCGGTAACACTACAGCTATTCTCTCACTTTTATCATTTCTAATTTGTCAACTGTAATAAATTTAAAACCCCGACTTTCAGTCTCTCTCATCTTTGAATATTCATACTCCATTGCTAATAAATCAGTTTCTGTAAGATAGTGCTTTTTGTCTTGCCAATCATAAATGTGTTGTGGTGGAGTCAGAGATGAGGAAATCAAACCATCACTGGGACACACTTCCACAATCCAAACCATTTTGCCTCCCCTCAGGGTTCCCTAGGCCATGCTCTTTTGCCAATCTAAAGACCCTGAATTTGTCAAGGATAATTCTTATTTAGGAACAAGGAACTTTATATTTACTCATTTAGGCCCATTTCTGTTAGAAACAGTAATTGATATTACAACATATAGCTTAATATATATTAAATAATCAAATTCATTGTATTTAATGCATAAATAAACAGCAATTCACTTACTATCTCTTTGAAAAATAACTATATACAACTTTTATAAATCTGACACATCTGGCAATAACATTTTTTTTTCATTTTTTCCTAGCTATATGTGGTGTTCTGATTTTTGTCCATTACATTTCAGTAACTAGATTTTTATGTGGCAAGAAAGTTGTAAATAGCAAGCCCTGACTGGATGAAGTCCAGCAGACATTAACTACTGTTTCCCAGGAGGGCCTCCCATTAGGTATTAATAAGATAGTATTTTTACCAGCTAGCTAAGTGAGAGATCATCTGCAGAAGCAGGGGGACACTGACTGCCAAACTTTCATTTATTTTTAAATAAAAAGTATATTATTACTATTTTTTTAAAGATTTTATTTATTTATCTGATAGAGAGACACAGTGAGGGAGGGAACACAAGCAGGGGGAGTGGGAGAGGGAGAAGCAGGCTCCCCGCTGAGCAGGGAGCCCGATGTGAGGCTCGATCCCAGGACCCTGGGATCATGACCTGAGCCAAAGGCAGACGCTTAACGACTGAGCCAACCAGGTATCCCAAAAAGTATATCATTTTTATGAGAAATAAAAATAATACATGTGCATTTAAAAGAAAAGAAGAAAGAAAGATAATAGAGATAAAGATGAGAAAGAGACAGAGTTGGGGGTAAGCAGGCACTATGAAAAAGAAAGTGAACAATCATTGAAACTACTGCTTGGCAGAAATATATGTATGTAAAATAGAATCATTCATACACACTGAATTTTATCATTTCATTTAGCATGATCATTATTATTAATGTTTATTTTTATCATTTAAAAAGCAATTTGGGGACTCTTTCTAAATAAATATGTGAATCCACACCTACTTTCTATTGGCTGCAAAGTATGCCATAGCTTGGCTATACCATGATTTATTTAACCAATCCTTTGTCACTGAACACTTATGTTGTTTCAGTAATTTCTATTATAAATCATGATTCAATTAATATACTTCATTATGCATCCATCCTTAAAAATTTGTCTGAAAATTTATTTTGAAAAAGTGGCAGAAATTTAATGAAGAAATTATATAGTAACCATGCTATATAGGAATTATTTTTTTTTATCATCTCTGACTTTCCATATATTCCTTTGGCTAGGAAGTATCTTCTATCTCTGATGACCAAAATAGTCCCTGTTCACCAATTTCAACTTTAAGGAAAGGTAATTGTTCTCTCCTCCATGATTTTATAGCTCTTTAACTTTACTCCATTATCCTTTTTATAGGATTATAAATTACCACTAAATTACCACTATCTGTTTACGTGTTATGGCAGAGAGTCTATTGAGCCCATTTTCTCTCCTACCTGGACACACAGCCATACAACATTTCCCAGCCTCCCCTGTAGTTAAATGTGTCTTGTAACTGAGGATAGAAATGATATGAGCCAAACCCAGGCCTAGTGATATTCCATGCTCTTTCCCTCAATACGGCAACTCTGGAAGCCATGTTGAAAACAGCAAGGGGTGGGAGGGCAGCTGGGTGTCTCAGTTGGTTAAATATCCAAGTCTGGATTTCAGCTTAGGTCATGATCTCAGGGTTGTGAGATCAAGCCCTGCATCAGGCTCCATGCTAGGTGTGGAGCCTGCTTAAGATTCTCTCTCTCCCTCTCCAGGGCCAAAACAAAAAAATAGTAACACGGATGTGTGAATCACTACTTGGAGGAGAGTCACTGACTAATAAGGTATACATATTGCATAATTTACATGAAAGAAAAACAACTCTATTTTGCTAAACTGTTGGGATTTTGGACCTATTATCCCCAATAGCATTATTTTTACTAATGCACCTAATTCTTTCCCCTTTAGTTTATGAAGACTCACCAATGCATTCTGCCTCAACCCAGTGCCTGGCACTGTTCATTCAATCAGTGAACAAGTTGAAAAAGATAAAAGAAAATTTTCAGGCACTCTAGTTCTATGGAAAGACTGATGAGACAGAGGAATTAAAATAGAGGTTTTCCCCATCTCAGAGATATATAAAAGTATCCATTGTGGTATTTAAAAAAAATGAAAAACCTCTATTTTATTAACTAGAATTTAAATAATAACCTTAAAAAAATACTATTTTGTATACTTGAAATTTGCTAAGAGAGTAGATCACCAATGTTCTCACCATAAGAAAAAAAAAAAAAAAACTATGTGAGGTGATAAGTATGCTAATTAGTTTCATTGTGGTAATCATTACAAAATATCCACATACATCAAAATCCACATTGTACACCATAAATCTATACAATTTTTATTTGTCAATTACACCACAATAAAGCTGGAAACAAAGTAAATGAATGAATGAATGAATATTATATGCCAATGCAACATAAGTATTACGTGGATGCCCATATCACATCTTCCTTCAATGTTCCATACAAGACAATGAAACACAGCTTATAAACTATGACTCAAGAATTCTTTTTAAAAAAAACATATTCTAAGGAAGGATAGATATGATATGTCCAAAGTTTTACCTACATAGATGATTAAAGTAGTAGTATGTGTTTGTACATGCAGGTGAAAATAAATGTATATTCTCTCTCTCTCTGTATATACGTATATGCACACACAGTAAATACTATAAACTGTGTTAAATACAATGAAAACTCCGCAGTAATTACAAATTTCCTATACAAAAGTTTGTAATGATATGGAAGATGTTCATATTATAATCAAATGAGAAACAGGGATCATGAAATAATGTTACAAAATAAGCCCATTTCTATAAGAAATTAAGTTCCATGATGTATATGCACATGTTACCAGTAAAGATTAGCAGTGGTTCATTAGATTAGAGGAGTTTTACATTCTTTCCTTGGCATTATCTGCGTTTTCTAAATCAGTTCATCACCTCATAAGGTGATTTCAGCCACATATTAATCAGAAATCTGGCTTCAGTGAAGACAGACACAACTTGCTATGACAGAGACAGGTACAAGTAAAGGCAGTAGATGCTGGGGGCATGAGAACAGAGGGATCAGAGTTGTGTGGAGTTCCTGAAGGAAGGAAAGCCTCTCAATGTACATAAGATGAAAAGCAGGTAGATCACCCATAAGGAATTATGATTTTTTCCAGCAGGTAAATTCTTTCCAGGAGCTTCACTACAATTTACAGCTAAGGAAAACATTTAGCTGAGCAAGGACAAGTAGCAAAGTTCTTGGTTTCTTTTTAGGAAAAAGCAAATTCTTATATTAGTATAAAATGTTTTACTTTTTTTTCCCCACATCATCCTTACAAAATATTCCACACATTTATTAATCCAGGGCTATTCCTACATACAGTAAGAGGTTGTTTGGCACATGTTACAGTCATAAATGTTTCCTGGAAATAATTGGCCCAGCATTTAAAGTGTTCACTGAGGTAATAAAATAATGCTGAAATATGAAATTATTTCCTTCTACATTAAGAATGAGCTTCCTCATTAAAAGTATTTAAAAGGCCCTCATCTTGCAATGGCGCTAGTAATAGCCTTAGTTTGAGCTTTAAGTAGGAAATCCCATCCCCCTACCTCTGCCTACACTGCCAAAAAAAAAAAAAAAAAAAAGAATTCTTTGTTAACAAAAGCACCAATTGGGGCTGTCAGCTGCTTCGGGAAGCCCTTTGTAAAGGCACATTTCAAGTGGAACAATGGCCATTTCGTTTATTTTATTTTAGGATTTTATTTATTTATTTGAGAGAGAGAGTTCAAAGGGGTGGAGGGAGGGGCAGAGGGGGAGAAGGAGAAGCAGACTCCCCGTTTAGTGCGGGCCCCGCACACATGACCTGAGCCTGAGTCAGAAGCTTAACCAACTGAGCCACCCAGGCACTCCAACAATGGTCATTTTAAAGAAGCCCCTTACACAGCCCAACATTCAGTATAAACTGTTCCTAAGATACACAATGATACACTCTCAGTATTTGATATATCATCACACGTATGATTCATCAAGTTTGCAAAAATATACCCACTTCGTCCACCTCCTTACCCCCCACCCAGCATAAAGGTAAAGATAGCTTGAGGTAGGGATCTATGCTAATCTTTGAGCAGCAGCTGACAGTTTGGGCCACTGGTAAGGAGGGATTTAAAAGTTGATGACAAGAAGTTCTGATGAAGTATACAAGTGGTCCCCTTAAAAAGAGCATAAAATATGGATATTCGTGTTCCATTTAATCTTCCAGATAAGGCTTCCATTGCAGAGGAACCTCTCAATAATCAGATGTACAAAATTATCTGTCCTACAGCTGTTAGTCTCTCTTTTCAGTTAATCCAAGTGTTGGCTCAATGGGAAAGATACTAGTAGGCCAGGATAACACAAGGGAAGACTATGCCTACGTTTGACAACATGAACTTCTCACCATAGTTGATATGGTTATGGCCAACCAGCTTGCTGATAGCAGAAGACAACACAAAGCCATTCATAGGACACATTCTTGACTAACTGGAATGAGGTTGATTCTACTGGACTCCTTTTATCACTATGGGGAAATATGTTTTCTTGCAGGAAGAGACATATCTGGAATCCGTCTTCTCTAGTCACAATTCTGTCAGCACCACAACTTGTAGGCTTACAAAATCCTTATTTTCCTTGGATTTTGACATAATCTTACCTCAGACAAGGGGAAGTAATTTGTATCAAAAGAAATATGTCCATGGGCTCACCCAAAAAAATCCACAGTCTCAACGTCTAGAAGCAGCAGATTTGATAGAATGAAATAATCTGCTAAAGGCTATAGCATCTTTTGGGAGACAAAATCTTGTGGATTTGGGATGATGTCCCACTGGATGTTATAGACCTTACACCAATATCCAATGCTTGATGTCATCTCTCCTACAGACAGAATGCACCAGGGTCCAGAAATTAAGGAATCTTAATTCCTTAAGAGAGTGGCCTCTTTCAGCAAAAAGGTAGAAGTGCACTAGTTTCCACAGAAGAAATGCTTCCACTAGACAACACAATCTTTGTTAAATTGGAAGCCGAGTATGCCCTCTGGCCATCATAAGCTCCTCAGGTTGTTAAACTTAGTGGCAAAGAAAGGGACAACAATAATGGTTGAGGTGACTGATGTTATTTAACAATAGGAAATCAGATTGCTGCCACACAATGGAAGCAAGAAGAACTATTTCTGGAACCTAGAGAGGTTTCTCTAGATTGCCTCACTTCTGTAAAAGGCTGGGTAACAGAATAATGAAGCAATGCAATCAAAGCAGAAGCAATCAAAGGCTCATACCACAGGATCATATAACCAGGTAAAGAATACTACAGCCCAGTCACTGACAGAGCTTAGAATACACACTGAGTGGATGTAGCTAAAAGAATATATAATTGTCATTTAAGGTCTCATGAGAAGTTACATAAATCATGGGACTATGGCAGCTATATTTTATGTTAATTAAGAATTTCTTTCCCCACCTTTTTTCTAGATTATCTTATATAAAGAGTACTGAGCTTTGCTAATATTTTAGATTTTGTTTGGGAATATGACTAAAATGACATTAATTCATGAGGCTGTGGTAGGCAATGGGATTCATGTATCCCTTGTATTGAGACACATATTCTTCATCAGAAAAAGAAAAGATGCTGAGAATAAAGAGGAGTGGAATGCAGGAAATTTTCAATTTGTTCCTGCAGATCCACACTCCATTCTCTTTCTCAAACTATTCCTGAGGAGGCTGACCTGTATGGACCACATTTGTGTACTTCCTTCCCTGGCATCAAATTGGATCTGGCCAATGGGAAGAACCAGTAAGAGTTTGGAGGGTGGCAAAAAATAAATAAAGTCAAGATATCTGCTCCCTTGGTTCCTCCTTGGGTAGTGGCCATCACCTGTCCCCACAGTCTCTGTCAGGCGGCCCTCTGCAAAAAGGTATTTTTTATGAGTTCATATAATTGCTTCCTCCCTTTCCTTTAAGGTCTAGAAGTAGTGATGACTTAACCCCTGATTACTAGCCCAGAGTACAACCAACCATTCCTTGTTGCTTTATCTAAACTCTGTTGACTCCCGTGTGAAGAGTTCTTGTATTATACTTTCCTTGGCTACTTGCCTGAAGTGTGCCATGTGTTTCCTGCTGATAAAAATTTTTAGAAAGGTATGTGAGAGCTATAGTGGATACCCTACTTACATGATAAAGTTTACAGTTAAACCGCTCTAACAAGCACTTAACCCATCATTTTTTCTGTATTCAATTCTACTTTTCAATTTAACTCCCTAATACGCTTTCTTAAAAGTCTTCAACATTTTGGGGGGTCATATTCTTCAACCAATTAAAAAATATGTGACTACATATCTGTAATCTATTATGATTATTTGTTGATGATTAACAGAGGTATTATAGCAAACCAAAAATAGAAAAGTTAAAGTAGGGTAAAAAATAAAGAGCAATTCTAATATATTCTTTTTCCACCTCAATAAAGTATCTTATGCATCCTTGGGGTGCATATAGTACATTCTGGAAATCACTGTCAATAAATCAATCATAACATGCATTTCTTCTTGTCTCAAGACATTTTGCTGTCAAAAATAGTTGTTTGTTGACATTGTTGGTTGGTTGGATGTTATACAGATACTATTTCATTTTGGTATTCACCTCTTGATGCTGAGCATGGGGTTGACCTTCTTACTGATTATCCTAAATGGCATATTATCAAGAAAAAGAGAAAGTTAATGGATAGGATTTCTTAGGGCAAAAAATATGGATTAGGTTCAAGTAGTAGATGTGCTTTCTTGCCTTTTATGATAATAACATTGTCACGTTTCATGGAATTAGGTATGTTAAGGCACTGTATATGTGTGTATTCTGATGTGGGGTGGTACAGTGGGGTTGGGCAGAATACAAAAACTGGAAAAGGAAGTTTAAAATGGTGGGACACATAGAGTGGAACCATGAAAGTACAATTTGCTTGTTTTATTCTAAATATTAATCAGAATGTATTCCTTCAAGTCAGGTTAAAATACTGCCAGTTTCTAGGTTACTAAAAACATCATGAGGTTAATGAAGGTTTGTAAAGTTTACATTTCTGAATGATCAGATATAATCCCAAAAGAAAGCTTGCATATTTCATCAGTAAACTTATAAAAATGAAATTTTATCACTTCTTCAATTTAGCTGTCCAGTAATGGACTCAGATTTCCTATTACCTAATTGGTTACTTGATCTTTAAATCAAATCCTTTTCAGAAGCTCTAGCAATAATTTCAGGCCATTAAAATAAAATTATGTAAATTTGCTACAAGGGGCACCATCATGTGAAATGTAACATTTTGATAATTATTTTTTCATACAGAAAATTTCACTGGAAGAAAAAAAAAGACCAATGTTCTACCCAAACTAAAAGCTAACCCCAGCCATCACAGATCTAATAACTACCTGCCTCCTACCATCACCCCTTTTGTTTATATTTTGGGCATTCCAACATTTTATTGGCCATCTGTATAAACCAGCTGCTGATCTTAGTATTTATTCACAGTTGTTACAAATCTTATTGCTTAGCATTAACTTATACTGAGTTTTTAATTTTCTACTGCCTCTGGGCATTTTCTGATAGTTAATAACAAAGGCAACAAGAATACTAATAATGTGCTATGATGACTTTGTATAACAGTCAAAAAATTGAACTGAATGTGCTAGCCGAATAACGTAAATATGTCATTAAAATTTCAGAAATCTATCATATACATATACCTATGCCCTTTTAAAGCATCCAAATATCCCAGAAACTCAACCATTCAAAACACCCAAGACCTAAGTGAATACTCATTTAATAAGCATTTACTGTCTGTGCTGAAGATATATGATAAATCTAAAATTTAAATGTCATAAAAATCAAGATGCTCAAACATCAATAAGGTACATGTTTAAATGAAAATAATCTTTCTTAAAACTCATCAGAACTACATGAAATATTGTCAAATATACCCTGGCTTATATCTAAACCTTGTTTTATGTGTTTTGTTTTGTTTGGTTTGGTTTGGTTACATCACAAGGTTAAAGGCATATTGTGGGTACTTACTCACCTAGACAAGCTACAGGTTAAATTAGTGAACCAATATAAAATAACAGTCTTTCAAGACTGAGGATAAGCAATAACCTCTTCTTTCTTCCTTTTTTAGAGTTTCCTCTTAAAATCCTCAACATTCTACCTGACTATATAGTAAGTATGTATATGTATGTACATACACATATATATGCTTATATTTATACAAAAATTACATAAACACACACATACACTTATAAATATAGAGAGATTTTTTGTGGTAATATTTAAAATATCTTTATTGATACTACTTTTTTCTTTCATATTAGATGATCTTCACCTTTTCATAACTACATATGAAACTGTTTAATTTTCATTATGTATGCATTGATAATTTAAATCCTGTACTACTTAAAACCTATCACGACTGGTTAAAATTTATTTATGGTGATTATACACTTGAACTTGATTTTCAAGGTAACTATGAACCTTTTGAGGAATTATTTTTTAATTTATTTTAACCTGAAGAAAAAAGCAGTTTACTCTGGCAATAGATACGGCTTTCTATAGGAATAAGTAGTAGTAGTCACTTTAGGAAACAGCTTTAAAATCTCCTTATGTTAGGGTTTTTGTCATCCAGTAGGCAATTCATGGTTAATAGCTCTTTATTCATGCTACTGGGAAGGGACAACTAATTTAATATCTATCATTATATTGTTATATTTTCACAGTTACTTTATATTTACTCTTCTGCATCACTGAACTAATTTGAATTATTTTCTTTCTTATTTTACAGCACACCAAGGTAAAAATACTCCAGTGATTTCAAAATGAGTCGGTTTTTTTTTAAGCACAGCTATAAGATGAGTGTTCTTTTAGAAGTGACCTTTCAGATTGCTTATTGATCATATGTTAGTTCATCTTCCATTGCAGCATAGCAAAAACATTTCACTATGCATTAGAATTTGTTTCCTTCCAGGTCTACTTCTTCACTCTGGCCCCATTTTTCCTATGTACTGTCCTATTTCATGAACTCTCCAATGAGAGACCTGTTGGGTGAAAAGATTGACAGGTACATGCATGGCCATATTGACTTGCATTCATCAAAACCCACCCCCCCTGCGTATCTTCTCAAATTATAGACTCACAATATCTCAAGATTGGAAATTTAGGTGTTTTCCCTGAATGCACAAAAGTGTTTTGAATAGAGAAGTGCTTAGAGCCAGAGTATCTCTCTTTGCATTAGCTATTTACAAAATAGAGTTTAGTGTGCAAGTCAGTCGTGCAAATCATCCATGATCTTACCAATAGTTTATGACAATTTAAAGAGTAAAAGTATTTGTCTCAGGAAAAACAGATTGTTGGGAGAATAGAAAAGGTAGAGTAATGCAGTAAGTTCCTTTTCATATTAACTATCACACCAAACTAAACACAATCACATGATAGTAGCAACTTGCTATTCCCTTGCCTATCAACTGACACCATTTGTTCACTCACTGAAAAATAATCAGGGATACTCAGCTTAAGATGTTGAAGAAGGTACATTATCTCTCTTGTAACAAAGCATCTGGGACCATTATGTAAAGTCATTCTGTTCACATAAAAAGATGTTCCTAAGACTTTAAAGCAAGCTATACATGGAGGTCCAAGGCAGAATTAAAAGTTTAGTTTTCACGGTAATCATTTCAGGAAACTCCATTCATATTAGTCATCTTTTAACCATATAGAATAGCAAAAAGGAAGTGAGAAAGATGGAACCAAACTTTGTCAAGTTTAACTGTGTAAGGTTCAGTGTGATGCATTCCTCATAGAATACAACTAAGGAATTCCCTGATCAACAAAAATTTGTTCTCCTTAGAGTTTTTCCATTTCCTCCCATTTTTTTCCTCAGCTAATGTAAATTATTGCCATCTTCTCTTCATTCTGTCAGATGCCAATGACTCATCAAGGCATTTTGTAGACTTTTTTCCTACCTGCAAATTATCTACTTCATGCAGATTTCATTTTTCAAGGTTGGTAATATTTAAAATCAGTGAAAAATAGAGAAGAAAACTCCTACTCTAGTGCTTCTTAGGTCTTATAATATACATTCCCTAGTTCTGCTCCACCCACCAACAGTTTCCACTTCCTTCTATGTTATTCATTCATATTAGTACCACTAGAAAGTTTTCACTGAACACTTGTGCTAATGTCCAATAAAAAAAGTAAACAAACAAACAAAAAAACAGTTAATACTTAAATTGTGTTCATTTGTTAGGCACTGTTCTAAACATGTTATATATATTAACTCATTTAATCTGCATAACAGGTATATGGGGTGGACATTATTTATCATCATCCCGATTCTATGGAAGGGGAAACACAAAAATACAGAAAGCTTAAATAACCTCCATGCTTGCCCAGTTAATGAGTGAAGCCCTGATCAAACCCAGGCAGCATAAGTTCAGATTTTGTGCTATTTACACGTACACACACATATCCGTATCTGTCCAGAATCTCTCCAGAAAAGTTTATGTAGCATTTCTTTTAATGTGGTTACTTTAATTATCTGTTCCATAGTAATTCAAAACTCACTTCACAATCTCTGATCTAGCTGAAATTATGCTGTATATTTAGAGTCAATTTAAAGACATCAAATTCCACTGAATAAGTCTCAGTGCACAGTAGTCTTTCCCGTTCTTAATCAATTTAACTTAATCTTATGGTTACTGATTTAAAATTTTCCTCTTTAATTCTGAACTGATCATTCTTCATGCTAATTCAGAGAATTAATATCTGTTAAAAATAATCGAATTTTCCCTACAAGTGAGAGATATATTGTATTAACAGAATAATGTGTATTTTTTACTACTCCCTAATACTATGATTTTTCTGGTTTGTGACAAAATATAGGCAGCCTGGGACGCCTGGGTGGCTCAGTCGGTTAAGCGTCTGCCTTCGGCTCAGGTCGTGATCCCAGGGTCCTGGGATCGAGTCCCGCATTGGGCTCCCTGCTCCGCGGGGAGCCTGCTTCTCCGTCTGCCTCTGTCTCTCTCTCTGTCTCTCATGAATAAATAAATAAATAAAATCTTTAAAAAAAAATATAGGCAGCCTACATTTCCAAGTATTTTGTTCTGGACAAAATGATTCTAATAATTGTATAATTATTTCTGCAGGAAATATAAAGTATCTTTAGATAGTGACTTTATTTGCATATTGTTCATTGGACACAGACCTATAACAAAATATAAAAGAACAAACTTTACTGCATCAGACTAAGTAAATCAATTTAATACATAATGACAAATGTACCTGGTTCTTATTCTGGATCCATTGTTCCAGGCTATTCCTCCTGGCTAGAAACCTGAAAATGGTGGATATGTCTTTTTTTTTTTCTTTTTATCACACCCATATAATTATTAGATATATAGCTTACTTATCTTGCATATAAATGAGATTGCCCTCCTCTGGATGATTAAATATCTCTTAAGATAATTAAGCAGATTCTAGTTATGCCCATCTTCAAGTAAGAGAGAGAGAAAAAGAAGGGAATCCAGATATGTTACTAATTTTAAGGTTAATTACTGGCCCTCATAGTTACGATATATTTTTCAAGACTAACTTTAATGATGTATGATTTAAATATAATACACTCATGTGTGCAGTTCAATTTTTGACAAATGTGTATACATTTAACCACCATTTCAATCAAAAAGCAGAATATCCATCATTTTCAAAGTCCCCATGTTTGTTTCCAGTCACACAACTGCTCAGACTTGTTCATATGTTTTCCATCACTATAGTCTAGATTTGTTTTTATAGCATTTGTATGAATAAAATGATAAACTATGTACCCTTTTGTGTCTGACTTACTTCCCTCAGTATATCAAGATTCATCTATACATCAGTAGCCATTTTTCTTGAGTAAACATCTAGAAATGAAATTGCTGGATGGTATGGTAAGTATATTTTCAATTTTATAAGAAATTACAAACCTTCCTCTAAATCACATTCCTACCAGCAATGCGTGACAGATCGAGATGCTCCACATCCTTGCCACTACTAGATATTATTATCCATTCTGATTTGGTCCTAAAAATGGGTATGTCGTGATATCTCATTATAGTTTTTTTAAGGGTAAAAGTATTTTATTTAATAGTTTTCTATAGATTTATAACTTGTAAATATTTAGACAAATGATATGGTGTCTTTGTTATCTTGATCTCCATCTGACAAATGTTTGGATAGGAGGCTATACTGAGGCGTTATAGGGGCATTAACAGGCAAAGAGTTACTTTTGATCCCCTACACCATTCTAGAGAGGACCTTATAGAAACACACCTTGGGGTCCCTGGGTGGCTCAACCTGTCTGACTCTTGCTTTTTGGCTCAGGTCATCATCTCATGGGTTGTGAGATAAACCGGCATTGAGCTCCACACTCAGCATGGACTATGCTTAAGGATTCTCTCCCTCTGCTCCTCCCCCTGCTTGCTCACTCTCTCTCAAATAAATAAATCTTAAAAAAAAAAAAAAAAGAAATACACCTTATGTTAACATGGCAGAAATTCTTTCTCTAGATTGACATTATAGATGCTGACCCATGTATCTCTGTGTGTCAGTTCATCGTTGTCCCATTTCTAATCTTTTTTTATCTCAGAAGTTTCTATGGATGTCCTCTCTATTTCTCATGGTCCTTACTTGTAACAACAGATCTTTTCTTGTAGAACAATATCAAATACTGATACACATTTCTTTTCTGATACACTTCCTTTCTTTATGTAGATCCAAGTTTTTGTCATGTTATCTTGAGCTCCTTTAAAAGAATTTTCAGAATTTCTTATAATACAGTCTGCAAGCAATAAATTTCCTCAGTTTTTTTTTTAAGATTTTATTTATTTATTTGACAGAGAGAGACACAGCGAGAGAGGGAACACAAACAGGGGGAGTGGGAGAGGGAGAAGCAGGCTTCTGCTGAGCAGGGAGCCCAATGTGAGGCTCGATCCCAGGACCCTGGGATCATGACCTGAGCCAAAGGCAGAGGCTTAACAACTGAGCCACCCAAGCACCCCTCCACAGTTTTTGTTTGGGAAAATGATTATGTCTCTTTCACTATTGAAGAACAGCTTCATTCGAGATAGAATTCCACATTGGTAGTGTTTTTTTTCTCTTTTTAATATTTTAGTGATTTGACTCCATTCTCTTCTCGTTTGCATGGATTCTGATGAGCAGCGGGTTCTAATTATTGTCCGTCCTCTGTAGGTAAGGTTCCTCCCCTCTGGCTGCCCTCAAGGTTTCTATTTGTCTTTAGTTTTCTACAATTTTAATATGAATTGTCTAGGTGTGTGGTTTTGATATTTATCCCATTTGTGTTTTCTGAGCTTCTGGGATCTGTGATTTAAGGAAATAAATCACTGTCTTCAACTATTTTATCTGCTCATTTTCCCTTTCTTTTCCTTCTGTTATCCCAATTACATAAATGTACTTTTTATTTTGTCCCATAGTCTTGGGTGTTGTGTTGTGTTTTGTTTTGTCTTCTTCTCCAATCTTTTTTTCTCTTTGCATTTCAGTGTGGGTAATTTCTACTACCTTATGTTCAAGTTTGCTGTTTTTCTCCTTGGTTATGTTAAATCTGCTATGAGCACATTGAGTGCATTCTTCCTTTTTATTGCTATGTTTTTAATTTCTAATATTTCCTTTTAATTTTTTCTCATAGTTTCCATATCTCTACTGACATTTCAATCTGGTATTGCATGTTTCCTACCTTTCTTATTAGAGTCTGTAACATATTACAATTATTTTAAATTCAACATCTGATACTTCCACCATCTGAACAATATCTGAGTCTGATTCTGATAATGACTATGTTGCTTCACATTATGTTTTATACTGCTTTTTGGCATGCCTTGTAATTTTTTCTTGAAAGGGAAATTTGTACAGGGCAATAGAAACTAAAGTATATAGGCCTTTACTGTGAAATTCATGATAATCTGGCTAAGAGTTGGGTTGTTTGATGTTATATTCCATTAAAGTTATATATATTAATATAATTTTGATGCAATAAAATTCATCCTTATTATTTTTGACAAATGTTGACAGCATATAATTGCCACCAAATCAAAATATAGACTACTTCCAGACCAGTAAGTTGCACTGTGGTCATCTGCAGTTAATCTGCTCCTCATAATACCAGCCCCTGATAATCACTGTAACTGTCTTATGTTCCTATAATTTTTTTCTACCCTAGAATTTCATATTAATAGAATCTCACATCACTCAGTTTTCTGTGTTTTTTTGTGTGTCTGGCTTCTTCCACTTAGCATGATGTTTTTGAGATTCAGTCATGTTCTTCTGTGCATCAATTTGTTCCCTTTTCACTAAGTAGTATTTCTCAGTAAATATGTACCCAAATTTGTTTAATCCATTTGCCAGTTAATGGGAATTTGATTGCTTCCAATTGTTGCATGTTAAAAATAAAGCATCTCTGAACCTTTGTACAGGGATCTTTGTGTGGATGCATTCTCTTGGTTAAATATTAAAGAATTAGATTGGTGAAGCATAAGGTAAGTCTATGACTAAATTTATAAGAAATTGCCAAACTGCTTTCCAAAGTGTCTGTATCTTTTTATCTCTACCAGCAATTAATAAGATTTCTAGTTGTTCTGCATTCTAGCCAGAACTTGGTATTTTTAGCCTTTTGGCTTTAGCCATCCTCGTAGATGTGTGTTCTTATTTTGGATTTAATTTGCATTTCCCTAATGCTATGATGTGGAGCATCTGTTTATATGCATATCTGCATCTCATTATCTTCTTTGGTGAAGTGTCTGGTCAAATTTCCTGTCCATTTGTTCTACTTGGGTAGTCTATTATCTCTGTAAGTTATAAGAGTTCTTTATATATCCTGGATAAAATCCATTATAAACTATATGTTTTGCAAATGTTTTCTACCACTTTGTGGTATCTTTTTTTTCTTTTAAAAAACAGAATTTATAATTTTTATGGAGTCCAACTTCTCAATGACTTTTTCCTTTATGATCTGCTCATTTTTGTCCTGCCTGAGCAATCTTTACCTACCCTAAGTCACTGAACTTTCTCCTATATTTTCTTCTATAATTTTAATAGTTGTATCTATTACATATAGCTCTACAATCCATTTCAAATTAATTTTAAATAAATAAGTACTTAGATTAAGGTTCATATATATGTATATATGATTTATATAACCATAAATATGGTATATATATAGTTTTTATAACCATCTATATCCATATCTATATCTGCATATGGGTAACCAATTATTTTAGCATCACTTGTTGGAAAGACTATTCTATCTCTACTAAATTACCTTGTCATAGTTGTTTAAAATCAATTGATCAATAATTGTTTGTCTAAAGCAATAACAGTAATAAATTACTAGGTGATATAGCATATACACAAGTGAAATGAATGAAAGAAATGTCATAAGGCTTATGATGGAGGAATTGGTAATACTCTATTAAAGTTATCTATATTATATGTGAAGTGGTATAGCATCATTTCAAAGTATACTTAGATTAGTTTAAAATGTATGATTAGAGATTTCAACACCTCTCTTTCAATAACTGGTAGATCTAGCAGGCAGAAAATCAGTAAGGATATAGATGACCTGAACCTGAAATCAGTAGAATATAGAATCCTATGAATCAACTTAATCTAATTGACATTTATGGAATAATCCACCTAATGACAGCAAAATACACATTATTCTCAAGCTCACATGGCAGACTCCACAGGATACACATTCGAAGACATAGAATGCACCATAAACATTTTAGAATAATAAAAAGCATGCAAAGTATGTTTTCAGACCACAATGGAATTAAACTAAAAATCAAGATGTACGAAACCTATAGGTGGAAAATTATAAAACTCTGATGAAACAAATCAGATATAAAGGAATAGGAAATATTCCTTTTTTTATGGATTAGAAGACTCAATACTGGTAAAATATCAGTCATTCCCAACTTGATCTATCAATCCAAAACAAATTCAATCAAAATCTCAAATACTATACATTCTACATTTGCAATCTTTCCTATTTATCTACTCCTTTCCAATTGTATAGCTAATTCACTTTATTTGATGATCTCCTCAGCAGGCAATTATTGATTGTTTCCTATTGGATGCGCATATTAGAAAGGAAATGATGAATTCATTAGATGTAACTCTCCTGATGGAGGTGGCTTCACTTTGCCACCTCCTAGATGCATCATTTGCATACTTCTGATGGCCAGGATCACTTGCTCCTTTAGTATTAAGTGGCAGGCTTGCCACATGAGTTGTATGCATTGAAGGGGAAAGCGAGGACTGAATGGGCTTCAGGCTCCAACAGTATTTACCTTGGTTTGTCATTTTGGGGTTTCCTTACCCTCATCAATTAACCAAGAGTTTTCATACATTCATTCTAGAGCTGCATTATACAATATGGTATCCATTAGCCACATGTGGCTATTTTAATTTAAATTAATTGAAATGAAATAATAATTTAGTCCCTCAGTTGCAACAGCCACACTTCAAGTACTCCAAATTCACATGGGGCTAATGGCTACTGTATTATTGGACAGTGAGAATTTTTAAACATTTCCATCACTGCAATGAGTTCTATGAAACAGCACTTTCTAGATTCTCTATACTAATCCAAACAGACTTTTGTTATCCTGTCAAAGTTCCTTATAAATGTCAAAAAATCCAAGTTTTACTAAGATCCTTAAATCTTTTCTTTTTTTTTTTTATTTTTTTTTTTTTATTTTTTAAAGATTTTTATTTATTTATTTGAGACAGAGAGAATGAGAGAGACAGAGAGCACATGAGAGGGGGGAGGGTCAGAGGGAGAAGCAGGCTCCCTGCCAAGCAGGGAGCCCGATGCGGGACTCGATCCCGGGACTCCAGGATCATGACCTGAGCCGAAGGCAGTCGCTTAACCAACTGAGCCACCCAGGCGCCCTCCTTAAATCTTTTCTTAGCAAAAGTCTAATTCTGACGAAACTTTCACAGTTTAATAGTTATTTTATTAGGTATATTTAATGAAGATTGGGAGTACTGTCTTATGTGACGAAGGAAGGGTCTTAACGGAATGATTACTAAAGGTTCAAATTTCAGAATATTTCTGGATAGATATTTCAATAATTTGATGATGTTAATGAGCAGTGTACATTATCTTCCATGTTAGGTTTATCAAGATAAATACAGAAACAGGCCTTTTGTTAATTCTGACTTATTTATAACATTGTCTTTTAACTAGGATCTGTTGCTGGATAGAAAATTATCTTTTCTTCCCTCCTACCATCATAGTACATCATTCACCTTTATATTATTTCTCATAGTTAGTGTCATCCCAAAGGTTTTGTGTTATTGTTTGCTTTTATTTATGTGTCCATCTGGCCCACTAGTTTCTGAACTACACAAAATGCCATAGAAGAATACCAAAACCTATACCAGGTTTCCCCATAAAGTCTAACATATAATGCTTTGAATGGAGTGAGCACTTAATAAAATTTCACTGAAATAATCACCTAACATTAATTCGAAAAAAAAAATACGCAATATGGCAAATCCCCTGTGAAAATAAAGACTTCTTAGAGTTGTAAGAAACACAGGATGTGATCTGCTGTGTGTTTTAAGGCTTTAAAAAGGATCTACTTATGAATTTACTTATTTATTTTCTTATGTATTTATTTTGAAGATATGGGATATGTCCTCCCAAATACCCCATGTCACATTGGGTAGATCTGCTTGATTCTCTGATTCAGTTAACAACACCATTTGGTTCTCATACTAAGTAAGCTATGTCTTGCAATTTAATCTTTATCATTAATAAAAGTACTATTTTAGCCTGCGACTGCTAACACCTTTTCATATTTTTCAATTTTTTAGAACTCATGTAGGGGAAAAGGCTGCAATTTCTTGGTATTCTTCACAGTCCTTGCCACCAAGGACTTGGTATCTATGCTAGTAAGTTTGGATTTATCCTGGAGGCAATAAGAAGTCATTAATAGTATTTGAATCACATGGTGTAAGTATAGTATTTTATAACTAATCAGTAGTAGCAAAGGGAGTGGTTATTTATGATAAAAACGAGAAGCAAGAATATCAGTTGAGAAAATATTATGAGATGACAAACATTTCTGTGTACACAAGTCTCTAAGTCTCTGTATATGTAAGAGATGAAAAGGCTTTGAGAACCATTTCAGTGTTGAGACTTTTTCTGTTGTTATTTTTAACTGAGTTTGAGATTACTATAAGCTATTTCAATGTCACTGCCCATAGCCAGTTGGAAAGATGGCATGCTTCTTATGAACTACCTCTGATTCACAGTAAAAGTATTTGTCTCTTTTCTCTACTCTATCAATTATGATAGCTCAATATGTTTCAGAACCAGAAGCCAGAAGGGGAGTGGCATATACTTAACACCAGGAAAGGGTCAGGGGAGTTGGGATTAGAGAGATGAAAAACACTATCCAGAACCTGTGATTTTATTTTCTTAGAATATGCTATATAAATTCCATTGGAAGACTTAAAATTCTATTTTGATTTGTTTGTCCAAAGAAAATACATATTTTATTAAAAGTGATACCTGAAGAATAAATATAATTCTTCCTTACTATATATACATTAATAATACATAGAATAGATTCCTGTTCTTAGAGCTGCAAGGAGCCTCAACTCATTATCTTGTCTAGCACCATGCTAATCAGAAGACATTATCAACCATGTTTTATAGATATGTTACTTAGAATAAAACCAATTATTTTAATCTACATATTCTGTGGTTTGTAGGAACTGATAAATGCACTTTGAAAATGACAATATTCAGGGAACCTGTGTGGCTCAGTCAGTTGAGCATCTGCCTTCGGCTTAGGTCATGATCCCAGGGTCCTGGGATCAAGCCCTGTGTCACGCACCCTGCTCAGCAGGAGTCTGCTTCTCCCTCTCCTTCTGCCCCTCCCACCTGCTCGTTCTCTCTCTCAAATAAATAAAATCTTGAAAAAAAAGAAAATGACAATATTCAAGTTATAAGGGTTTATGCTTAATTCTTAAATCTTTCATAAGGTACAGTATCAGAACCATTATATTCAATATTACAAATATTAAAGCCAGTGTATTTTAAATTATGTGAATTATTTAATTTCTTATGATTTATTCAGATGAAATTATGCAATTCTAAATTACCGTATAAATAATCCATGTTATTCACTTTTTTTTAAGTTTAATAAATGGAACATTTTGGGGTATAACCCATGAATAAACAGAACTGAATAAACAGAATTGCATTCTAATCAGGTATTAAGAAAAACAATTCTTTTTTCTTTTTTCTTCTTGCAGACAGCCCATATGCACTTTGCATAATGAAAGAGATTTGAGGACAAGAATGAATTGGGGGTGGAATGCAAAAATGCAAAACTTAGCATATTTTTGGCAATGATTTGAAAGTAAATATTAAATTAAATTTTCTAAAATAGGGATTCTTGACTCTTCTTTGTTCCATGGATCCCTTTGGTATAGTGAAGCGCCTCTAGCTCTTTTCAGATTAATATTTTAAACAGATAAAATATATAGGATTACAATAGAAACCAATTCTATTAAGATATAATAAAATGTTTTTAAAAATGTGTGATACAGTAGCATGGATTCTTCTCTGCTAACACATCATGTAACATGATCTAGTAGCAAATATAGTATCTCCAATATTTATGAAGTAGTGATGAGACTAAATGATACTTAAAGATATTAGACTATCTAGACAATACATTGACAGATGAAGGAATCAAAAAAGAACAGCCACCAAAAATGTCACTGCAACATCAAATTGGCTATATATGAACAATGTAGGTGAGATCTATAAAGTCCTAGACATTTGCAATAGCTAAGATGGTGGTCACACTTAATGTAATATGACTGTTGCCCTTAAAAGAAGACACAGACACATCCATTGAGGAGAATGGCATGTGATGATGGAAACACAAAGAGGGAAACTGACCACAGAGGCAGAGATACTGGAGTTATGCTACCACAAGCCAAGGGATGACTGTGGCCACCAGAAGCTGGGAGAGAAAAGGAAGGATCATCCCTTAGAGACTTCAGAGAAAGGCTGGTCCCACTGACACCTTGATCTCAGATTTCTAGCCTCCAGAACTGTGAAAGAATAAATTTCTCCTGTTTAAAAAAAACGAATTCTCACTTCAAAAACATTTCTCACATCCATCAATTATGCATCAGGTAGAGCTGGTAAAGACATTCATCCTCCATATAAAAGTATATTTTTCTATTAAAACAAAAAAATATTCCACTTTTTAAACTGTACCTAGAGTCAATGAAATATGCATAGGTATTGGGATATTAACTGATAGGAAACATTGCATAGTGACAAACAGAGTAATATGCATTATATTATTTTGAACATAAAATTATTTTATCTTTTCTCCTTAATCTAACAAATAAATTAATGTCTTATGGATACAGGTTATGTGAGACTGAGAGTTCTGGAAATGAAAAATATTGAGTAAGGCCAAGCAAGATAGCTAACTGGGAGAAGAATAGTTTACATTTAAACCAAGAGAATGTGTTAAGTGAATAATATTTTCCTTTGGAAGTGAAGTCAGTCTGCCAATTAAATATTGTACAAAACTACCCAGTGCCAAGTTAAACACTGAAATACATTATTGGGAAACAGGGAGAAAGAGAGAGAGGGAGGAAGGGACAGAAAAACAGAGAGTTAGAGACAGAGAAACGGAGAGAGAAAGAGAAAAATTGATTATAAAATTATAATATACACCAATTAAAGTGAAAAATATTAATTTTTATTTGAACAGAAACTTATTTCCTCAGCCAAATAGGTCTTTAGGCAATTTTAAGGGAGAATTACTGCTGGCAAATAATCTTTACATATTTGCTATACTATTGTGTCTTAAAACTAATGCCTTATTAATTGCAAGAGCCTAGGGTAATAAAGGTTGATAAGAATAGATGGTGAAACTATGCAGCATTACACCAAGGCTTTGAGAGTACAGCAAATAACCTCAGTGGGAACAAGACATTGCCCAAATATTTCCTTTTGTGATTGAACTTTTTGCTCTTCTTTTTGTGAAGGCACTACACTTTGCTACCTTGGAAACTGCCTGGTGGCCTAGTTTTATAGGAATTCATCCAGCTGACTTTAATGGGATATTGAACAGCACTGAGTTTTATACAAAAGAAACAAGCTTGAAAGATAATAATAATAACATCTATACAAAACAATGTGCTCAGTTTTAAAGGTACTGTACATTTATGAACTATGAGATAGCTCTTCATGCAACACCTAAATGCAGTGCAAACACTAAACAGTGGCAGGCTTTACATGTAATAAATAGCCACAAAGTCACCGCATCAAAAGATCTGACTTTTACAACACCAACAGGAAGTTCCATTTATTGCCTATATGGCTATGTTTACATACTGCTTTTATTCAATTTAACAAGCATTTTGTTGTGTGTGGGGGGGGGAGACTAGTATTTAGAACAAGATTACCTGGGTTTGAGCTATGCTCTGTGATATATTAATTGTAAACCAAAGTATATGTATATTGGGCAAAGATATTCACCATCTTATCATAAATTTTCTCATTTGCAAAATAAGGACAATAACTATCCGGTGAAATGCCTAGAATCCCCATTAGATTCAAATGAAATAATGTCTGGCAAAATGCTTTAAATATTACAGGGTATTTCATAAATGATTTTATGTATTTACGTTTATTTAACGATTTTATATTTAATGTGGAATGTCTTCCAAGAAATCTCCTGTAAACTCTTAGTTTGGACTATTATCCTTCTTTGTGGTTATATAGTACCCTGTGCAGATGTTTACAAGAATATTTATATAGCTAATTCATCTTCCTCACCAAACACACACAGAAACTATGTGCTATTCATTTTTGTAGTTGTAGAGCAGAGTATATTACAGATGCTAACCATATACTGCTGAATTGGATTAAGCTAAAATTAAAAACTAAAAAAATGAGGGATTGCAATGACGGTGGCAGAGTAGGAGGACTTATATTTGTTTTGTCCCATGAATACAACTACATAGCTATCAAATCCTAAACACCCCAGAACTGACCTGAAGACTGGCAGAACAAACTCCACAACTAAAGGTAAAGAAGAGGCCACATGAAAGAAGGTACGAAGTGTGGAGACACAGTTTGAAAGAGAAATGGGTCATGGCCAGTGTGGTGGGGAAGCAGCCAAGGTCACGGAGAAGGGTTAGAGACAGAGTAACACACAGGGAAAAGCGAATCCCCATAGCAATTGGCTTGGGAAGTGAAAAGGGCTGAATTTCATGAGTTCTTGCAATCCGTGGGGCTTAAAGCCTAGAATTCTAAAGATCAGTGTGCTAAAGGTCAGTGTCCCCCCACTGGGGGGTTATTCTTGGAGAGAAGGCAGGGCAAACAGCCCACAGGCATGCAGTATGGAAACAACAATCTGAAGTGTGACTCAAGCACACAGGGGGGAGTTTACTCATCTCAGAGCTTGTCCCATAGAAGCAGGATTTAGGAAGAGACCCCCTAGGAACAAAGAAACTGGTAGGCACCATTTCCCTCCCCCACCCCTGGCATAAGCACAGGGCCACCTGCAGGAACCAGAGCAGTGCCAACACTAGCTACCTAACTTGCTTCCACCAAGCCCTGCCCCCACACATTCCGAAGGAACCACCCTTCCCAGTAACACTTGCCTCAGTCCAAGTGCAGCAGGACCCTTCCCCCAGAAGACTGTCCCAATGCTCTGACTCAGGAGTTTTGAGGGGCCTCAGTTCTGGTGGCAGTGGTGACAGGTTGCACCTCACAAGTATATCAGAGCACATTTAGTTAAAATGTGCCACCATTTGGTCTAGGGACCAAACACTGCCCACAACAGGCAAAGAGAGCCTCTGCAGATGACTGGCCTGAAGGACAAAGCAGCCACAAAGCAACAGCAGAGGACACTCAGCACTCACTGGAGACACTCCTTGAAGTGTCAGGTCCTGGGAACAGGGAACACTACATTGCAAGGCACTACAAGACCTCTTCTTCATAAGGCTATCACCCTCAAGAACAGGAGACACAGGTAACTTTTCTAACAAACAGAGAAAGGCAAAGAGACTTAGAAAAAAATGAGAAGGCAGAGGAACTCGTCTCAAATATAAGAATAGGGCAAAGCCACAGCCAGAGATCTAAGTGAAACAGATATAACTAACATGCCTATGAATGTTAGAGAATTTAAAGAAATGTTCTTAAAGATATTTACCGGACTTGAGAAGATTGGAAGTTATCAGTGATACCCTTAACACAGAGATAAAGAATAACAGAGCAGAGATAACAGGGTTCAATAAATAAAATGAGAAACATGTTTGATGGAATGAAGAGCAGGCTGGAAGAAGCAGAGGAATGAATTAATGACCTTGAAGACAGAGTAATGGGAAATAATCAAGCTGAATAAAAGAGAGAAAAAAGAATGCAAAAAGAGAACAGATTTAGGGAAATCAGTGACTCCATCAAACATAATAACATTTGTATTATAGAGATCCCAGAAGAAGAAGAGAGAGAAAAGGGGGTAGAAAAATTATTTGAAGAAATAATAGCTGAAAATTTCCCTTATCTGGAGAAGGAAGCAGACATCTAGGTCCAGGAGGCACAGAGAACCCCCCCCAAAAATCAACAAAAGTAGATCTACACCAACACATATTGTAATTAAAATGGCAAAATGTAGTGATAAAGAAAACATTTTAAAAGCAGCAATATAAGGCATACCTGCGCAGCTCGGCTGGCTAAGCATCTGAGTCCTGGTTTCAGCTCAGGCTGTGATCTCATGGGTCGTGAGATCAAGCCCTGCATCAGACTCCTCACTCAGTGGGGAGTCTGCTTGAAGATTCCCTCCCTCTCCTCACCACCCCGCCCCGGAATAAATAAATAAATCTTAAAAAAAAATAAATAAAAGCAGTAATACAAAGAAGACAATTATATACAAGGGAAACCCCATAAAACGATCAGCAGATTTTTCAGCAGAAACTTTTCAAGTCAGAAGAGAGTGACATGATATATTCAAAGTGCTGAATGGGACAAATTTGTAGCCAAGAATACTCTAAACAGCAAGGCTATCATTCAGATTAAAAGGAGAGATAATGAGTTTCCCAAACAAACAAAAACTAAAGGAGTTCAAGACCACTAAACCAGCCCTATAAGAAATATTAAAGGGGACTCTAATTGGAAAGACTAAAAGTGACAGTATGAAAGCAGGAAGCACAAAAGCACTAAAAATAGATGCTTCTGTAAAGAAAAAGCAGTCAAGGAATCACAGAATACAAGGACATAAAATATGACACCATCTACGTAAAATGTGGAGAAGAGGAGTAAAGAATGGGTTGAAATTTAAATGACCATCAAGTTAATATACACTGCTATATGCAGAGGATGTTACACACAAACCTAGTGGCAACCGCAAATTAAAAACCTCTAAAAGATACACAAGGAATAAAGATAAGAAATCCAAATATATCATGAAAGAAAATGAGCAAACCATGAAAGAAAGAGAAGAAAGGATCAGAGAAAATCTCCAGAAACAACAAAACAAGTAATAAAATGGCAATAAATACATACCTATCAATAATTACTTTGAATGTAAATGGACTAAATGCTGCAATCGTAAGACATAGGGTGAGAAAATGTATTTAAAAAAATAAAACAACAAGACCCATCTTTAAGCTGTCTATAAGAGATTCACTTTAGATTTAAAGACACCTACAGATTGAAAGTGAGGGGATACAGAAACATCTATCATGCAAACAGATGTCAAAAGAAAGCCAGAATACCAATACTTACATCAGACAAATAAATTTTAAAGCAAAGACTCTAACAAGAGACAAAGAAGATACTATATAATAATATAGGAGTCAATCCAACAAAGAAGATATAATTATAAATATTTATGCACCCAAATACATAAAACAGTTAATAACAAACATAAAGGAACTAATGGATTGTAAGACAATCAGTGTAGGGGATTTTTAACACTCCATTTACATCAGGGACAGATCATCCAATCAGAAAATCCATAAGGAAACAAAGACTTTGGATGACACATTGGACCAGGTGGATTTAACAGACATATTTAGAACATTCCATTCTAAAACAGCAGAGTATGTATTCCTTTCAGGTGCACATGGAACATTTTCCAAAACAGATTACATATTAGGTCACAAAACAAGTCTCAACAAATTGAGAATGATTGAAGTCATGCCATGTATCTTTTATGACTATAACACTAGAAACTGGAAATCAACCACAAGAAAAAATCTGGAAAGACTACAAATACATAGAGGTTAAATAACATGCTACTGAATAATGAATGGGTCACTGAGAAATCAAAGAAGAAATCCAAAAGTACATAGAAACAAATGAAAATAAAACCCAACAGTCCAAAACTTTCAGACAAATTTCTAAGTTCCAAATGCAGTTCTAAGAGGAAAGTTTATAGTAATTCAGGCCTACCTCAAGAAGCAAGAAAAATCTCCAATAAACAACCTAATATACCTAAAGGAGCTACAAAAAGAAGAACAAACAAAACCCCAAACCAGCAGAAGGAAGGAAATAATAAAGATTAGAGCAGAAATAAATGATATAGAAACTAAAAAAGCAGAACAGATAAATGAAACTAGGAGCTGATTCTCTGAAAATATAAATGAGATCTTCATTAACCTCTAGCCAGACTCTCCAAAAAACAAAGAGAAAGGACTCAAGTAAAATTACAAATGAAAGAGAAGTAACAACCAACATTACAGAAATACAAACAATTGTAAGAGAATATTATAAAAAACTACAGGCCAACAAAATTAGATAACCTAGAAAACATAGATAAATTGCTAGAAACATACAAACTACCAAAACTGAAGCAGGAAGAAATAGGAAATTTGAATATACCAATTATGAGCAAGGAGATTGGATAAGTAATCAAAAATCTCCCAACAAACAAAAGTCCAGGACCAGACAGCTTCACAGGAGAATTCTACCAAACATTTAAAGAAGAGTTAATATGATTCTTCTCAAACTATTCCAAAAAATAAAAGAGGAAGGAAAACTTCCAAATTCATTGTATAAGGCAGCCTTACCCTAATACCGAAACCTGACAGAGACAACGCAAAAAAAGAAAAGAGAACTACAGGCCAATATCTTTGATGAACATAGATGCAAAAATCCTCAACAAAATGCTAGCAAACAGAATCCAACAATACATTAAAAAAATCATTCACCACGATCAAAAGGGATTTACTACTAGGCTACAAGGTTAGTTCAATATTTGTAAATCAATCAATGTGATATAGCACATCAATATGAGAAAGGATAAAAAACATATTATCATTTCAATAGACACAGAAAAAGCATTTGACAAAGTACAACATTTGTTCATGATAAAAGCTCTGAACAAAGTAGGTTTAGAGGGAACATACCACAACACAATAAAGGCCATATATAAAAAACCCACAGGTATTCTATCAAGACATAAGTAGGACGATATTATGCTCATTTAAATGGGACATGAAATCTTCTGAGCCTTTAAGTACCTAATTTATATTTAAAATTTTGTACTTAGTACTTTAAAAGTAGATGTGTTGAGCGCTCTATATTTATTTTTTGAACAAGCATAGGACACAATCCAAATATTCACTGGCGTGTGACACACAAACTAGAGTCATTTTTCTGTACATGGAGTCCTTTACACCAAAGAACCATCAGCTGCTGACACCCCACAAAGTTCCCTGTACTCATATTCCATGCCTCTTACCACGTACACATGGTATATTTTTCTCATTAAAAATTCAGTACTCATTCACCTGCCCTCACATAGTTACCATTCTTAGTGTTGACTATTGAGTAAATGATGTTCCTGTGCAACTGTAAATTTCTCTTAGTCTTGATACTGTTAACTAGTCCCTAAGTACATTCCTAGGTATGGTTGAAGCAGCTTCTGATTCTAGCAAGAATAATTGTACATTTTAAGTATTTGGCTATGCCAGTGTAATTCCAGTAGTGACAGTTTTCAGTTAATTAAGTTAATTGGAGAAGGTATTTTCAGCATTCCAGAAGATACAGCCTACATGGAGCATGCTTTTCAAATTGAGTAGTTGCTTTTCAACTCTAAAAGATCCACATTATAACAGACATTTTGCATATCTCATTTAGTCCAGCAAAACACCTTCACAAAGAAAGACAGGGCTTCTAATGCATACAAAATGTCAAACATTTGCCTCAATTTCCTTCCTAATAGTTTTAATTAGTTCTTATTTTGGAACCAAATTATTCTTAAAGAGAGCAGTAGCAGTGTAGAGTAATTCTTACCAATATAGATGAGATCTATCAAAAACGACTGCAGTTAACTTGGTTGGGAGTTTACAGTTTTTCACACGAGGACTCAGGCCTGAGTAGCTGGAATGTAGACTGTCAAAGCACTGACTTGAAACCATCTGAACAACCATACACAACCAAATTACAACATTTTTTGCGGACATGAAGCATGAAATGCCTCCACCGGCAGCAAGATTCTCTGTACTTAGCTTGTGATAATAGTTGCCAGACAGGGCTTCTGCCTATCTAACTTTGATAATAAACTCCCAGGGTATCATTAAATATCTGATTATTTCAAAGCAGTTCCGTAATCTATATGATCCATTTAGTCGCTGGCTATAGAGCCTTTCCTGGTCAGTTGGTAAGTCTCATCAAGTCATGACTTAGTATCTAAATAAATTTAAAATTACCTCAATAGAGTGAAAAATAAAAACCTTCAGTTTAACCACCATATGTCAATTTCTGACAGAAATGACTGTAATTCTGAGGAAAAGGGTTTATTAATATTTTTAGAGATGAATTAAATAATTTAAAATGATTTAATACAATAATCCCCTATTACAAAAGATGTGCAAAATGACATACACATTTGGATTAATGACCTTAAATTCTTCTATTTAAGACTGTTGAAAACATAGCTTAATTATAAAATATAACCAGAAAGTATGATATAAGCTATAAAAATGATAAAAGGTAACTCATCCCTTTTATTTAGCATACTTTAAAATGCCTAATACAGACTATGTATATTTATATGATCATTTGCTTCAGCTTGTGAAGATTATTTCGAAGGTCTTGAGTTTTTGAACCATTATAATCATCTATAATCAGTATTCTCCAAGTCGACCATCTTTTACACATGCAACTAGCATGCCCTTTTGTCTTCTTTCTAATCAATGATGAGTAGAGGATTAAAAATTTTGAAAATAGGTAATTCAAAATTATCTATATTGATAATATATATTGAAATAGATAAAGGGTATCGACAGGTACAGAAAAAATTGAATGTAACTCAAAGTTATTTCTACATTTATAAAAGTATATAAAATTATGTCAGTACTAAAAATAAACCTATCACAGTCAATAAAGTAAAAAAAATAAATTAACTTGTATAAATGTACCATTCAGCATAGATTTATTATCTCCATCCCAAAATGGAGATTTTCTTAATAAAAATATTATGAGAGATTTTATCAAATATCTTGAGCACTGGACTTCAAAAGCAACTTTAGCAGTAAAACTGAGTTAGTTACTGTAGGGGAAGGGCAGAGGGAAAGAGAGAAAGAGAATCTGATGCTCTATCTCCCACAACCCTGAGATCATGACCTGAGCTGAAATCAAAAGTAACTTAACTGACTGAGCCACCCAGATGCCCCTATGCAGTCTAAGACATTTAAAGCAATTTTTATGGTGACCACAGTTGGCTTTTGCTGAATTATTTCTTTTCATTCCTACTAATAATATTGATAATTCTATATTTAATAATTAGTCTGGCTCATCAAATTAAGAACCCTAAGCCATTATGCAAAAGCTTCTAATAAAAACATTTGCTGTTTCTTCTCATAACAAAGAAATCTTATCCAATACAGTGGATTAAATTTGTTCTTGGATTTTAGAATTTTAAAATTTAAAACAGTGCTGATGTATAGATATTTCTGTTGTGTAATTGTGACATACATATTTATGTAAAATGGGACAAAAATAGGGTCATGTAAATGAGTAGAATAAATATAATATTAGGATATAAAATATCCTAATTGAAAAAAATTATTTTTATAAAGGTAAAGGAAATTTGAGTTGAGTATCTGGAGCGACTTCCTACTTATGAACAATAAATGAATTATGGAACAGCTTCCTGAGACTCTGGAAACAGCTCAATCATAGGGGTTATTTTAAAACAGACTGGGAAAAAGTGCTGAAGACACATTTTGTAGGATAGGAAATCTAGGTTTTCAAAAGGATAGAATGAGTAAATTAAGTTTGCTACTTTTTATGGACTTGTATTTTGGGGCTTGCATTGATAAAACATATTTTAAATTGCAGGAAGCCAGCATTTCTCATCTCCCACCTCAGGTCTGTATTGCAGAAGCTCTATTCCAGACAACAATGACTGAGAGACCTGGACTTTACTCCTTTGTCTAGTCTCCACTCACAGGTATAGCATACCCCAGGGATGACAGGCTGAGAAAATACCTGGTGGGCCAAGAATAGGGGCCCTGATTATATTTGCCCCAAATCACACTTGAAGGGCAAAACTTCTATGCTAGGAGAGGCAAACCAAGAAGACCAGAAGCTACCATGCCCTCCCAATGTCCTGTTTGTGAAGCAGGAGTGTCACTCTTAAGAAAAGTAGACCACTGTCCCACCCTCAGCTGCAGAGTAGTGAGGAACAGAGACTTTGCACAGGAGCAACATAGGTTTAAGAACAGATAAAGGTTCAAAGTTCTCCCCAAAGGAATTGATGTTGTTTGGAACAGAATATGAGGAAGATCAAGCCTAGAGATGTTCTTCTCTATAACAATGGGGATTTTGCAAGTGAGCATTAAGACAAGACTGGCAGTTCGATGAGAGTAATAAGCCAAACTGTAGACCCTTTACAGATAACTATAGAGAACCAGATAAAGAGACAGTCAATAAGAGTCCTCCTGGGTTCAGAACAAATCTCAAAGACCCGTCTCTAACATTATTCTGGCAAAGACGTCTGAATTTAATAGGATCAGACTCTGGAGCAATTTATATCCCCAGGCATGTTTAAAACAATAGAGCAATCAGTTGGCAACTGAGGTGAAGAACAAAAATAGGTCTGATACTTTCGTGCAAAATGCTTCCCCAAATTGTTCTAATATTTTATTTTTTAAAAAGCACTCTTCCCACTACTTTTTAACTGTACATAGAAATAATTAACTGTGCATAGAGTGCTTTTCTAGAAAACATGTACAAATATTTTTAAAATACATAGATTATGGAGGGTTAAATAGGATTAATAAGCAAAAGAAAACAGTATCTGAATCTAGTTAAAATTAAAGTACATAATAGTTTCTTCTTCCAGTCTACTAAAGAGAAAACAAGAGAAAAGAATATGAGAATATAAACAGAAGAGATGAAGGCTATGGTTACTTTGATAAAATCAATAAAATCAATAATAAGGCTATTATAAAGAATTATAGTGTATTGGACATAGCCTATGGCCACTTGTGTTTAAACTTTTCACACTGTATTATAGTTATCTGTTTATTTACTTAAAATCTACTTCATTCAAAAAGGATATAAGGCAATTTACAGAAACATTTAAAATTTTCTGATACAAAACCATTGCCAGAAAGTGAAACACAATTGGTAGCATAAAGCCATGGATGAGTCTTACAAAAATGCTGTAAGACTTAACACAATTGGGATACAAATTTGGTTCTCTCTTCTTTTTTTCTTGACAAAGAAATGAGAAAAACATGAATAGTTAGAGTTTCACATTTTTATTCCAAGAAAAGTATACTGTTGCTCTGAAGGTCAGCCTATTATTCTAGCACTGAGGTCTGACAGAAACATCTCCCACATGTACTCCTGGGAATAGTGAGTAATGACAGGAAAATGGACCACATGTATAATGGCATCCTAGATCAAATTTATCAATTCTGAACAGTATTGAATGTACACCGTTTTTCAATTGTTTCTGAAGATACGAAATAAATATATTTGAAGACTACTGATCAAGCTAACATAACCCCACTTGAGAGCAATAAAGTCTTTCAACTATTTGTAGCCAAGAAGTGATGAAGGCAGACAAATTGACAGCTACACCTGGACAATTAAATTCATAATGGATTATGATATCAAAACATAGTCTCACTAAAATAAAATTAATTTGAAGAAACTACAAGATAGACTTGTGAATGTTAAAGTTAAAAAGGTCCCTGTAATCTCTGTATCATCAGAATATAATATGTGCTATGAATTCTACAAACATGTGCCTTCAGTTAATATGCGGTATGTTTTAAGGCTCAATGATTCAGAAAATTTTTTTAACAATCATGTACCACAGTGTTTAAGTTTCCACTAATCTGAACAACAGTCTGAAAAATGAGCCTATGGACCAATGGCATATGGAGCATTGTTAGAAAAACATTTTTTTTTTGATAGTCAAGGTTTCTAAGAAGTACAAAATCTGCACGTTTGCAACAATCCCCATTTCCTTTGAAAAGATAACAATTTATCTTTTTCATTTCCCTATCAGGGACCTGAATTCACACCTGCAAACATTCAGCATAAATAACTAAATCCTCTCATAAAAAACAAACACTGATGCCATACTGCATGTGGTGAACTAAATTCCATCTGTTTCATCACAAGCTAGATTTGCTTTTTTTCATCCAGAAAGATGTTTCGGTTTTGTATAATGGCATATCTATAAATTCATTTAATCTTCTTTAACCAACATAAGTTACATTCTTCAGGGCATCAATGTGTAGGCTCCTTCTATATTATACTTATAAAATTTAAAAGTATAAATAGGTACACTCTGCTTTGGTAAATATTCGGTTCCCAAGTTGTACTTTAATTATTGGTTTTCTGAAAGTTAACCCATGCTTTAAAGTATCACCAAAACAAATTCAAAGGTAAATCCTCTGTGGACAGAAAATTACATCCATTGGGTGAAAAAATCAATGTTCTGAATACAGATGCATATAATCAAAAGTTTATAGATGAATACATAGAACACTGATTACATTTATAAATCCGTAAGTACTCATATCTATATCTAAGATAAACCCATAATAATATAGATAGATAGATGATAGATAGATAGATAGATAGATAGATAGATAGATAGATAGATAGATATAGAGAGATAGACTTTTATATGTAAAGAAAAAAATGTATACATAACACTAAAGAAAAAGGGGAAAAGCGTACGGTCAGTTTCATATTACAGCCTGGTGTAACATTGTCTAGTGACAATGGGCAGCAACCACAGTATAATAACTTCCCAATGTATACTGTTAGTGGCACTATAAAATTAAACAAGCCAAATTACAAAGTACTTAAGAAAATATAATTTTCATGAATGAATTCTTCATTAAAAGACATTCAGAAGGTGGGAGATGAACTCCATTATTCATGAAGCTTAAAATACATTATCACGTGGGGGCGCCTGGGTGGCTCAGTTGGTTAAGCGACTGCCTTCGGCTCAGGTCATGATCCCAGGGTCCTGGGATCGAGCCCCGCATTGGGCTTCCTGCTCCGCGGGAAGACTGCTTCTCCCTCTCCCACCCCCCCTGCTTGTGTTCCCTCTCATGCTGTCTCTCTCTCTCTCTGTCAATTAAATAAATAAATAAAATCTTTAAAAAAAAATGCATTATCACATGTAGTCTTCACAGATGCTCTGTTGTATGAACAAAAGGAAACTGAGGCTGATTTAGGTAACCCTCCTGAAGTCTACTTCAAATAAATGACAGAAGCAGAAATCAAATTCAAGATTCGAGGACTCCCAACCTTTAGCCCTTCCTTTACAACACACCTCATCAGAGAACACAGACTCAATCACACTCTCCTGTCTCTCATAAAGCCATGGACTTTTGAGTGACGCCTCTGTCTGTGTCTCCCCTAATTTATGAATTTGGATGCTATTATCCCTACAACTAGCTTTGTGAGGCTAGGCTGCACCTGAAAACAGTAAAGGTTCACATGAATAAAGAAGAGTCATTCTCACACTACTCCTACAGCTTACATTAGTATTATAATTGAATCTTGATTTACTCAGCAATTATTTCCAATTAACAATTTTCAGTTGCCACTATTTCAAACATAGGCAAAAAAATAAAGAACATTTTTCTTCATTCGAAGAAATAATCTCGATTGGTACATTTCTTTCATTTAGAGTGTTTCTTACCTTTGAGAATTAGCCCTACCAAATATTTCTATTTCCTGAGCTGGGTTGGGGGAAGTAGGAGGGTGAAGGGGACTCAGACAGCTCAATATAAATATTGATCGGTTGTGTGCAATTGGGGTCTCTGGCATTTTCATTACAGAAAATGTTCTGTAGGAACAGGCAGAGGACCAATAACTAAGCATGACCTTGAAATTACTTGAAAGCAATTAGATTGCCTTAGTGAGCAAGAAAAAAGTAAACAGTGACAGAGAATATAGGAATTTCTTAAGCAAGAAATTTGATGTGAATATCCAAAATTGATGCTTGTGGTCAATTACTCAAAATAAAAAAGATTTCTAAATAATTTCAAATACAATGTAACTAATTTATGTTGAGTAAAAACAAAAGAATGACATTTACAATGAAGAAGGAAATGCTTGTTATACATGAAGTTTTTCTTAGTACTGATACCATGAAATCTTACCTAAACATTAACACTAAGCTTCCCTATTATTTTAGCTAAAACAAATATCTGTGTTATAGGTGGCATGAAAGATTTGTTTTAAATACATGAGTTTTTCAGCATCTGTGATAGAGGCAAGTGAAAGCATTAGTATTATTGTAAGCAGTTTTAGACTATAATATGATCTCTCAGAGTATATTTAAATAATTTAGAGATTATATTATACTTAAGTTAAAATCAATTCCCTGAAATTTGGCGAGTTTACTTTAGAGTTGTAATATTGTTTTGTGGACTACAACTTAGTTTTAAACAGTCCTTTTCATGTTCAAGATATATCAATTTAATTTTTACAAAATTCAGATAGGATTTGTATAGTAGAAACTATATAAGCCAAGAATTTTGTTAACCAGTTCAGCAACAAATTCCCCACATTAAAAATCAGCTTATTGTAGAGAGAATGTCCAGGAAAACAAATGTAAGGAACTTAATAAAAAATGATTTTGTAACACTCTTTAACTTATAATAAAGAGTGACATTTACAGTTAAAATACTAATTTTGGACCATTACTGCTTGGGATTCTAAAAACAGCAACCATCAGATAGTGTTTAGGCTAAATCTCCCCAACATAAAAATTAAAAAGTGCATTTTTCTTTTTTTGGTGTTCCAGAGGCAGCCTATTTGCATACAGAGTAACTCACCCAAACCCTTTCAATCTGCCCTCCACTCCCACCGGATGGACAGTCTCAAAACACCTGCCCCTTTAGTCCTTAGGTTCAGAATACTGCCTTTCTCCCTTCCTGTTCTCCATGGAAACGTCAAGGTTGAGTTATTTATCATGACACTTAGCACTCAGCACTGGCAATCTCCTTCTGTTACTAATGCTTGTCGCCATAACCCTTTCTCCCATAACATCACTTCTATTGCCTTCTTCACTTTAGCAGGGACCAAACTAGAACTGTTGTGATTGCCATATAAAGGGAAATTGCAGGCAGGGATGTGGTTACCAGATGAGAGGACAAACAGGTGCTGCTTCATTATCAGTGGTGCAAGACCTTATATAAAGGTGAGTCCTGAACACATGTATCCACACATCAGAGAGCAGAGGATGAAAACAAGAGGTCTTTCTTATCTTTCAAGTCTTCCTTCAAAGCCACTCAAGAAAGCCTGTTCCTTCTCCACCTCAGAGAGATGAACAACAATTGCACTTATTTCCTGAACCAATCATTAGATATTTATCATTTGTTCCTTTGAGGGAAGGAACTGTTTGTTACACTCATCGTATTTATCATAATCGACCTGCATATAAGGTATGCTCAAAACACAAGCATCCCTGCTAATTCAGAAAGTGAGAGCATTAAAGAATTGTAGACACCATTATGTTTAACACACTTAATTTAAAAGTGAGGAAACACAGGTACAAAGAAATTAATAGAATCAGCAATTAAATTAATTTTCAAGGTCTATGAAATGAAAATGAAGAGAGTTTTAATGTCATACATAAATTTTATTTTCATCTCGTACAAAATGAAGCTGAAGTAAAATAAATAACTTACCTAAGGTCATAAAACAAAGACAACTGAGCTGACATTTAGCCAGATGCTTCAAAGCCCGAACTTTATGTACCAGAGCAGTTAAAATTTATGTATGTTATATTGCTTATAAAACAAAGGAGATAATTCATTAAATAAACATACTTAATAAAACCATAGGGGCGCCTGGGTGGCTCAATCGGTTAAGCATTCAACCCTTGATTTTGGTTCAGGTCATGATCTCAGGGTCAAGTCCCATGTCAGGCTCCTCACTCAGTGGGGAGTCTGCTTGAGGTTTTTCTCCCTCTCCCTCTGTCCCTCCCCCTCTCTCTTTCTAAAATAAATGTTAACAAAAAAAAAAACATAATCAAGTACTTCTTCCCCTCCTCCTCCTCCTCCCTCTCCTTCCTCTCCTCCTCCTCCTTCTTCTTCTTCTTTTTTTTTTTTTTTTAACTCTCTGGCCCATGGATATAAGGTACATCTAAAAGTTAAGAACAAGCTTACAACTAGGGAATCTAACAGGATAGGGAAAGGTAAACAGGTTTCTAAATTTTAAACTAGAAGCTGGGTACTAATAACCTATGTTATTTTAGAAGAAACCTGTCATATTCATAAAATGTTTAAAGAAATTTTTTGGTTGTATGAATAGGAAATTTCTTGAATTAGAGCTTAGAGACTAAGAAAACTCAAGGCTCAAGCATAAGCATACTTCTTTATTGTGGCTTAACCACAGTGTCCATTAAACGTTGAGGCTACTTTATACTGTTAAACACCAGACATATTGTCAAAGCATGAATGAGATAAATCAGTGGTCATTGACAATGGTCTACTTTCAAAGCGAACTACATTTGGATCTTGATAACATTCACATCTATGAGAAGTTGCTCAGTAGTGTGCGAAAAGTCATTGCAGTATGGGGTAAAGTGATATCACTTGAGTGTGGATTACAGTAAGAAGACCCTTATACCAAACTGTGTTTAGGGTCTATGGTCTGAGTTTGGGTGTGAGTGTCTTTGGAATGATAATGCTACATCCATCATAGCTCATTTTACTACTATCACTCACTTATAGCAAGGACTAAAATAGAATTACTGGTACTGCCACATGGAGAAAAGTGATGGGCAGTGATGTGGTTTTCTGGTAAGAGGATACAAGGGCACTGTTTGATCAAAAGTGATGCAAGTCACTAGAAGGTAAGTCATGAAGAGAGGTAGGTATGGAACACAGAGCAGAAGGCAGTAGGCTAAAAGAATGCCTGCTCTGTCTCAGGAAGACAGATTTGTATGCCAATATTGTGGTGGTTTCAAATATGGAAAGGATGTAGGAGGAAAATAAAAGTGAAAACACCAAGAGAGGGGTGCTAGGGTGGCGATCAGTGCCCAGAAATGAAGAAGAGATTTAGACAGAAGATGAGTCTGCAGGCTTCATAACTTCTCTGTGGAGTTTTTACTAAAATCAGCTTGGATTACAGAAGTTCCCCAGGTGCATCCAGATAGTGAGGACATAAAACTGGGCCTACCTATGAGAAGTATAGGTGAATCTTGGATGCACAGTAACCTAAAATATAATACCAAATGCTTCAATGTGACCACATAGTGTGATGACTTATCCTAGAGGCCATGGAAAACATGAAATACTAAGGTTTCTTCAAAATCTAATATTTCCTGCCCTTTTCTCTTCCAGAGACTAAATCTGAGGGATCCTGACTTCTGAGTTTACTCAAGGAACTGCAAAATTTCTCAACACCGACAAGATTAGCGATACACTTTAGTTAATATAAGGTCCTAACTTATGAAGAAAAAGAGTGGAAATCATCTTGCTTTGATAACATCATTTGAACAGCCGAAGATTAGGGAGAAATACAAGTGTCTCTAGAGCATGGAAGGATGCTTTGGGTTCTGTATATCCTGGAATTTGGCCAATGTTAGTATGTCAGGAGAACCTAAAGAAAGTGCTGAGTTAGAAATCAAGTAAACACTCCTCCCCTTGCCATCTCCTTGAAGGGAAATCATGTTTTTAAATGATACCTCAGGAAAAACATTCTAAAACTTCCTTCCATTGATGGCTCGGTCTAGCATTTAATCATATTTACAGATTGATACCCTAGCCTAAGTGCATTTTAACTTTTCCTTATTGCTCCTTAACTCTCTCTTCTCTTTATTTTCTTAAAAAAATCTAAAGGAACCACTTCAACACCTTGGTTATAAAGGTAATATAATACTTAATCCTTCCTCCTCCCCTCTTCTTCTCCCCCTTCCCTGCTGCTAGCTTCATTCAATCATCAGGGGGTAGGACTGGAAAAGAGTAGCTGTATTCTAGTTAATGTCCAGTGAATTTTTGCAGAATGAACAGATGTTGCAAGCAAAGCAGCCAAGTTGCCTACTTAAAAGGTTTCCACAGAATACCTCCTTCCCAGCACCCCTTATGGAAGTGATACTTGCACAGAGCATCAACTCTATGAAGTAAAGAACCTTAAGAAAACAAAGGGATGAAAGGAGTCCAAAGTATTTGGGGACATTATATCCAAATATACTCAAGTCCAAAATTCTGACTACCTATAAAAACTATAAAGAAAAAGATAAAATGTAATGTTTATTTTGCTCAACATTCTTTCTCAATATTGTCAATGTTGTTAAAGAGGGCTCAAACTAATTTGATTTTACTTTTATGTAAGTTTCAACTTTTTATGTTTGATGATGATTATTAATAAGGAAAGTGTACACACTTGTAAATACTTAAAAAGTTATTTTATGTAATTTAAAAGTATTATTTTTATCAAGTATCCAAACATTTTAAAAAAAGAAAATTTCAATTAAGAAGAACTACTTACATAATGCCTTCTGTCAAGATTCAAAACCCGCTTTTATTCTGATCCACAAATACTTATCATCATACTGTTTTGGGAATCACATAAGAACTTCCTATTCTAAAAGCTCTTTAATGATATCCCATAACATTCATAATTTTTATCTCTCTAATTATGAATTCATCAATAAACATTCTAGTTATCATGCATTTCTCTATATCCAGAAATCTCTTGATTAACTCTACATATGTTGATTATCATCTACATCCCTCTATGTAACAATAGAGCTCCCCCAAAATTATTCCCAGGTTTGAATATGTTTATGTATTCCTCAATGCAATAGCCATGGGTTTAATCATTATAGTCACTTAGCAAGGAAATTATCTTGAAATAGTAATAACTACACATATAATGTGCCAGGAACTATTCTCAGCATTTTATAAGCATCAACTCATGTAATTCTCAAAACTCTAAAGATAGGTAGCACTGTTTCCCCCCTGTTATTATACTTGAGAAAACTGAGGCACAGTGAAGTAACTTTCCTTAGGTCACGCAGCAATCCTGCGATTTAAACACTAGCAATTTGACTGTACAGTCTGCTCTCTCAACCACTGTATTCACTGTCTTTCTGTGTGAAGGCAAATATGTTTAGTAATTTATTGTCTATCCTTTATCTAACATATGCAATGTATTTGGTGGTTTGGACAGATAGAAAAGGGAAGGAAATTAGGATCCCTACCCACAAAAAGTTCATCATATAAATATATAAAACAAACAGGAAAAATGTAAGTACATTTAAATGACTATGAGGCAAAATTACTGTTTTCTCAATTAAGATGTCAACAATAGTGATCAGAGAGACCCTTCCATCAAATCTAACACTATTTAGGGATTAAGAAGGATGAAATAGGAAATTTCTTCCAACCTACATTAACTATAGTTAGATATCTTGTAGCTTGCTTACTTGCTTGTTTACTTCCTTAATTTGTCTGTCAGTCTATCTATCTATCTATCTATCTATCTATCTATCTATCTATCTATCTATTCATCCATCCACCCACCCATCCACAATTACAATTTGAGAAACACACTTCCATCTGAGGAAGGAAATGTATGAAACTGAAATGAGAAAATCATTTTAATTTTCTGGATTTATATCACAAATTCAATTCATTAAACATAGATTCTATTTAGTAACACAAATGACAGGATTGTAGGTGGAGTAAATGAACTACACAAATATGTTATGGATTTAAAGATACGTAGCAAACCAGATGGTAGTCAACGAGTTAAAAAATACCCCTCCCTGGGGTGCCTGGTTGGCTCAGTCAGTTAAGCGTCTGCCTTTGGCTTGGGTCATGATCCCAGGGTCCTGGGATTGAGCCCCAAGTTGGGCTCCCTGCTCAGCAGGGAGTCTGCTTCTCCCTCTCTCTCTGCCCCTCCCCCCCTGCTCATGCTCTCTCTCTTTCTCTCTCAAATAAGTAAACAAAATCTTAAAAAAAAAAATACTCCTCCAAGAAGCAACATTCCACTAATAAATTTCAATTTCTAATGGTTTAAATTCATTTGGTAATTTTTTTTCTGATTATAACACTGATTATAATAGCAGAATATTTGGAAAATACCCACAGTTTGGAAAAGAAAACAAAAGTCACCCATTTTCCCATAATACAGTTCAAATTGAACTGCTGTTAAAAATTTGGTACATATTTATATTTCCTCCTACTTTTACTTTTAAAATTGTGATCATCCTCTGTTTAACAATTTTATAGTCTGCTATTTTCACTCAACACTGAAAATTAATATTTATTCTGATGCATTATTTGAAGGCATTTTTTAAAAAATTACTACATAAGATTCCTTCATATGGACAGACTATAATTTGCTTAAACTTCATTATTATTTCAAGTTTTTCAATATTAGAAATAATGTTGGAACATAAATATTCATTAAAAATTTATGAATATTTCCAAAGGATAAATTCCTTGATATCAATGTTAAAAATATTTATAAAATCTTGCTTATTATTTTAGATTACTTTCCATAAAAGTTGGGTCAGTATATATATATATATATATATATATATATATATATATATATACTGTGATTATATATATACATATATACATATATATGTATATAAGAATAATATACATATATATATATATACTGTGATTATATATATACATATATACATATATATATGTATATATGTATATAAGAATGGTATATATATATATATACATATATATATATATACATATATATATATGTATATAAGAATGGTCATTTGACCACACCCCCATCAAAAATGAATGCTATTTTTTAATCTTTGCCCATTTCATAGATGAAATGGTTTTTCATTTTAATTTAAAGGATGTTTACTCACAAATAATGCCACAAATAATATGACATATATTTTTATTATTATTTCTTTTGAGAGTCACCTGCTTATTTTAGATCCTGTTGTCAGTTCTCTATGAGGAATTTATGTTTCACTTTTAAGTTTTTCAATTTCAAATGTTAGATACCAACCAATGGGAACCTTGTAAATATAAGTTGTACCAGACAACTAATGACTCTGGTAAACTTATAAAAACTTATAAACCAAAACTCCCCTAAAGGTTTCTAGTACATGAATAAGCAATGCTGAAATTAATGAGGTTTTGTAGTTTGTATACTCAGCTGCATTTATAAATTCCCTCACTGAGCACACAAAACAATAAGCACAGAATCCAAGGTCAGAAAATCTTGGTCCTTTTCATTTTTATACTAATCAATTCTCAGTGTACATTTTATTATTTATTCTACTCTAGCTATTAAAACTTTAGAACTATTATTTGGCTTCCTTTAAGAATAACTATTATTTTAAATGGTAGCTAAAATGAACTAAAATAGAACAGATTTTAGAGACCATCTTGGGAAACACTACAAATATTAATAAGTTTCATTTATAGTATGCAGCAAAGCAGCAAACCCAACTTAGAAATTTACAATGCATTAGAGGGTATTACTTCATGTATTTGGCAGTGAAGTCTCTGTATTTACATGATTAGTACTCTTTACCCAAACTTGCCAAAGCCCTTAATTACTGACCAATACAGAACATTATAAAATTTGCCTCGAGGTTACCACTCATCTTCATTTTTTTGAGATACTCCCAGGTGAAAACTAGTCAATGCATCCCATCAGATTTAGCATTTATCAAAGAAAAAGAGTCCATGTTTAGACAATAAATTATAGAGCTGTTGTATTTATAAAATACCTGATGGTATTTATAAATACCTATGAGTATAATCATAGTACTCCTAAAATCACCTAAGGTGATTTTTACTGGACACATTTTATTTCTTATCATTGGGCCAAAGCACAGTCCTGAAACCAGAGTGCTTGGGCTTACACCCTGCTCCACCATTTATTAAATTTCTGAGCATGAATAAGTTATGTAAACTCTCTGTATCCCAGTTTTCTCATCTATAAAATGTGGAAAATGACTGTATCTAATGTGATAGATTTTACTTTTTGCTCCTAAATATTTGGCAACCCTTCTTATAAGAAGGTAATACTTTCCATTCATGAAAGCATGATGGATCCTGTGACTTGTGGTGCCCCTTGACATGGAAGTATTGTACATCTTTATCCCATTAAGACAGGTGTAGCCATTTGAAATTTTGTGGTCAAAGCAATGTGAACAAAAGTGGTGAATACCCAATATGCACAGAAGTTTTATGAATCACTGTGTGCTTAAGCCCTCTCTCTTTCCTCTTTGTCAAAACATTGACTAGGGACTAATTCTTCAGCCAGGGTCTTAAAATGAAGAAAAGGTAAAGCAGAGATGCTGTTGGTCAACAATAGTTATGCACTGTGAGCAAGAAATAAAACTTTGTAGTTGTAGTATGCTTGAGAGATTTGAGGGTTGTTTGTTGCACCAGCATATTTTGGCCTAACTAACTGTTATATTATCTCAAAGTGTTTTCAGAAAAAAAAAAAAAAATTGTATACACACACACACACACACACATATATACACAGCATTTAAAACAGTTCCTGACTCATAGTAATTAATATGTAAGTGTTGTTTATAATGATTACTTCTAGTAATATTTCAATAGTTAATGAAGATTTTTTTAAACTGCACGTGGCAGGAGGAGCTAAGATGATGAAGTTATAGGAGATCCTTGGCTTGCCTCATCCCTTGAACACAGCTACATAAATATCAAATCATATGAACACCCAAGAAACCAATCTGAGGACTGACAGAACAAACTGTACAACTAGAGGGAGAAAAGAAGCCACATCATGGAAGGTAGGCAGTGCAGAGATGTGGTTTGGGGGAGAAACGGATCTCAGGTGCTATGGAGGGAAGGGATCCCTGGTCATGGAGAGAAAAGAGAGAGGGAGAGAGAGAAGCATATAGGGGATCACACAAAGAAAACACTTCCCCTAAGATTGACTGGGAAAATGAGAAGGGCTGATTTTCGTGAGTTTTTACAACCAGCAGGGCTGAAATACTGGAGTTTTAGAGGTCCACGGTGTGGCTGGGTGGAGCTCTGAGGGTGCTGCAGTGCTCCTATGGAGAAGGGGGGCAGATAGCCAAGGAGCAGACAAATGATCTGAGGATCCCCTAGGATGCACTGGGAGAGATGGTTCCCCCTTCTTGGAGTACACCTGGGAGAGGCGGCATTGCTTCTCAGGGATAAGAGGTGGCAGGTGCCATTTCCCTCCCCTGACCCTCAGCATAAACTGAGTTCGTTAGCCAGCACAGCACCAGCAGTGGTGGCCTAAATCACTTACACCAAGCCCTGTCCCCCTATGCTCTGTGGGCGCTGCTTTTCTAGGACAAGTGTGCCTGAAAACAAGGGCAGGGGCCCCTTTCCCAGAAGACCAGCACAAAGCCCCCACATGTAACACATCTAGTGACCACAGACTTCTGCAAAGTTTCACCTCTAGTGGAAAAAGGATCAGGTCTCTTTTAACAAGTAGACAGAGCACACATAGTTAAAACTCACTGCACTCTGGCTAAGGTCCAAACACTCCCCACTGCAGGAGGAGAAACTCTGCAGAGGACTGACTTGAGGGAAAGAGCATCCAAAACACAGCAGCAGAGTACACACAGCATATACCAGAGACACTTCCTGAAGCACTGGGCCCTGGACAGTATATAACCTCTTCTTCATAAAGCCATTACTCTCAGGAGCAGGAAACATATCAGCCTTTCTTAACACAGAGAAGACAGAGACCTAGACAAAATGCCCAAACAGAGGAATTCATCCCAAAAGAAATAACAAGAAAAGGTCATGGCCAGGGATCTAATCAAAACAGATATAAGTAATACGCCTGATTCAGAATTTAAAGAAACAATCATAAGGATACTAGCTTGGTTTGAGAAAAGCATAGAAGACACCAGTAAGTCCCTTACCACAAAGATAAAAGACCTAAATAAAAAATGCTACAACTGAGATGAGAACTGACTGTATGTAACAACCACAAGGATGGAAGAAGCAGAGGAATGAGTAAATGACACAGAAGATAAAATTATGGACAATAATGAAGCTGAAAGAAGAGGAAAAGAAAAATAATAGATCACGAATGTAGACTTAGGGAACTAAGTGACTCCATGAATCATAATAACACTCATAACATAGGAGTCTCAGAAGAGAGGGAAAAGGGGCAGAACATTTATTTCAGGAAATTATAGCTGAAAACTTCCCTAATCTGGGGAAGAAATACACAGCCAAATCCAGGAGGCACAGAGAACTCCCATTAAAATCAGCAAAAGCAGGCCAGCACGAAGACACATCATAGTTAAATTTGCAAATTATAGAGATAAAGAAAAAATACTAAAGGCAACAAGACAAAACAAGTCCCTAACTTACAAGGAAAGACATATAAGGTTAGCAGAAGACCTCTCCACAGAAAATTGACAGGTAAGAAGATATTTATGCAACGTGCTGAATGGGAAAAGTGTGCAGCTAAGAATACTCTATCCAGCAAGGCTATCATTCAGAATAGAAGGAGAGATAAAGAATTACCCAGACAAACAAAAACTAAAGGAGTTTGTAACCACTAAACCAGGCCTGCAAGAAATATTAAAGGGGACTCACTGAGTGGGAAAAGAAAGACCAAAAGCGACAAAGACAAGAAAGAAACAGAGAAAGTCTCCAGAACCAATGACAAAACAAGTAATAAATGGCACTAAATACATATCAATCAATAATCACTCTGACTGTAAATGGACTACATGCTCCAATCAAAAGACAGAGGGTATCAGAATAGATAAAAAACCAAGACTCATCTATATGCTGCCTACAAGAGACTCATTTTAGACATAAAGACACCTGCAGATTGAAAAGTGAGGGGATGGAGAACCATTTGTCATGTAAATAAATGTCAAAAGAAAGCTGCGGTAGCAATACTTATATAAAACAAACTAGATTTTGAAACAAAGACTATAACAAGAGATGAAGGTCACTATGTCACAATATAGGGGTCTATCCAACAAGAAGATCTAACAATTGTAAAAATCTATGCCCTCAACTTGGGAGCACCCAAATACATAAAACAATAACAAATATAAAGGAACTCATTGATAATAATACAAAAATAGTAGGAGACTTAAACAGCCTACTTACATCAATGGAGAGATCATCTAAGCAGAAGATCAACAAAGAAACAATGGCTTTGAATGACACACTAGACCAGGTAGACTTTAAAGATATATTCAGAACATTTCAGCCTAAAGCAGCAGAATATACATTCTATTCAAGTGCACAATGGACATTCTCTAGAATAGATCATTCACTGGGTCACAAGTCAGGCCTCAACAAAAGTACAAAAAGATTCAGATCATATCATGTATATTTTCTGACCACAACACTATGACTTGAAGTCACCTACTAGAAAAAATTTGGAAAGACCAAAAATACATGTAGGTTAAAGAACATTCTACTAAAGATTGAATGGGTCAACCAGGAAATTAAAGAAGAAATTAAAAAAAAAAATACATGGAAACAAATGGAAATGAAAACACAATGGTCCAAAACCTTTAGAAAGCAGCAAAAGCTGTCTTAAGAGGGAAATATATAGTAATACTACCTCAAGAAGCAAGAAAAATCTCAAATACTCAACTTAACCTTCCAACTAAAGGAACTAGAAAAAGAACACCAAATGAAGCCTAAAGCCAGTAGAAGAAGGGAAATAATAAAGATGAGAGCAGAAATAAATGACATAGAAACAAACAGACAAATAGTATAACAGATCAATGAAACCAGGAGCTGGTTCTTTGAAAGGATTAACAAAATTGGTAAACCCCTAGCCAAACTCATCAAAAAGAAAAGAGAAAGGACCCAGATAAATAAAATCACGAATGAAAGAGGAGAAATCACAACCAACATCACAGAAATACAAACAATTGTAAGAGAATCTATGAAAAATTATATGCAAGTAATTGAACAACCTGGAAGAAATGAATAAATTCCTAGAAACATATAAACTACCGAAACTGAAACAGGAAGAAACAGAAAACTTGAAAAGGGGGGCCTGGGTGGTGCAGTTCATTAAGCGTCTAACTCTTGGTTTTGGCTCAGGTCATGATCTCAGGTCGTGAGATCAAGGCCCATATCAGGCTCCACACTGAGTGGGGAGTCTGCTTGAGATTCTCTCTCCCTCTCCCTCTGCCCCTCCCACTCATGGTCTCTCTCTCCCTAAAATAAATAAATAAATCTAAAAAACAAAAAGGAAAAGAAAACTTGAACAGAGTGATAATCAGCAAAGAAACTGAAGCAGTAATCAAAAATCTCCCAAAAGGCAAAAGTCCAGGGCCAGGTGGCTTCCTAAGGGATCTACCAAACATTTAAATAAGAGTTAATACTTATTCTTCTCAAACTGTTCCAAAAAATAGAAATGGAAGGCAAACTTCCAAACTCATTCTACAAGGCCAGAATTACCTTGATTCCAAAGCCAGACAAAGACCTTACTAAAAATGAGAATTATAGACCAATATCCCTGATGAATATAGATGCAAAAATTCTCAAAAAGATTCTGGCTAATCAAATACAATGGTACATTAAAAGAATTATTCACAACAATCAACAGGGATTTATTCCTGGGTTGCAAGAGTGGTTCAATATTCAAAATTCAATCAACATGATACACCACATTAATAAAAGAACCATATGATCCTCACAATAGATTCAGAAAAAGCATATGACAAAGTATAGCATCCATTCTTGGTAATAACCCTCAAGAAAGTAGGGACGGAGGGAACATCCTCACATCATAAAGGCCATATATGAAAATCCCACAGCCAATATCATCCTCAACGGGGAAAAACAGAGAGCTTTTCCTCAATGCTCAGGAAAAAGACAGGGATGTTCAGTTTCACCATTACTATTTAACATAGTACTAGAAGTCCTAGCCTCAGCAATCAGACAACAAAAAGAAATAAGAAGCATCCGAATCTGCAAGGAAGAAGTCACACTTTCACTATTTGCAGATGAAATAATATTCTATGTAAAAAACCCGAAAGACTGCACCAAAAAATTGCTAGAACTGATACAAAAATTCAGTAAAGTTGAAGGGTACAAAATCAATGTACAGAAATCTGTGGCATTTATATACAACAAAAGTGAAGCAGCAGAAAGAGAAATTAAGGAATCGATCTAATTTATAATTGCACCAAAAACCATTAGATACCTAGGAATAAACCTAACCAAACAGGTGAAAGACCTGGTCTCTGAAAACTATAGAACACTTATGAAAGAAACTGAAGAGGACACAAAGAAATGGAAAAACATTAGATGCTCATGGGTCAGAAGAACAAATATTGTTAAAATGTCTATACTACCAAAAGCAATCTACACATTTAATGTAATCCCCATCAAAATACCACTGGCATTTTTCACAGAGCTAGAGCGAACAATCCTAAAATTTATATGGAACCACAAAAGACCCTTAATAGCCAAAGCAACCTTGATAAAGAAAAGCAAAGCTGGAGGCATGACAACTGCAGGCTTCAAGTTATATGACAAAGCTGTAGTGATCAAGACAGTATGGTACTGACACAAATCAGACACACAGATCAATGGAACAGAATAGAAAACTCAGAAATGGACCCACATATTTGGTCAAGTAATCTTCACCAAAGCAGGAAAGAATATCCAATGGAAAAAGACAGTCCTTCAACAAGTGGTTTTGGGAAAAGTGGACAGCAATATGCAAAAGAAAGAAACCTGACCACTTTCTTATACCCTACACACAAATAAATTCAAAATGGATGAAAGACCTAAATGTGAGACAGGAAACCATCAAATCCTAGAGGAGAACACAAGCTATAACCTCTTTTACATTGGCCTTAGCAACTTCTTACTAGACATGACTCTGGAGGCAAGGGAAATAAAAGCTAAAAGGAACTACTGGGACTACAACAAAATAAAAACTTCTGCAAAGCAAAGGAAACAATCAACAAAACTAAAAGGCAACCTTCGGAATGGGAGAAGATATTTGCAAATAATATATCTGATGAAGGATTAGTATCCAAAATCTATAAAGAACTTATCAAAGTCACACCAAAACCAAATAATCCAGTTAATAATTAGGCAAAAGACATGAATAGATATTTTTCCAAAGAAGACATACAGATGGCTAATGGACACTTGAAAAGATGCTCCACATCACTCACCATCAGAAAAATACAAATCAAAACTACAATGAGATATCACTTAACACGTGTCAGAATGGCAAAAATAAAAAACACAAGAAACAATAAATGTTGGAAAAGGAACCCTCTTGCACTATTGGTGGGTATGCAAACTGGTGCAGCGACTGTGGAAATCAGTATGAAGTTTCCTCAAAAATTTGAAAATAGAACTACCCTACAATCTAGTAACTGCACTACTGGGTATTTACCAAAGATACAAAAGTACTGACTCAAAGGGCCATGCACCCTGATGTTTATAGCAGCATTATCAACAATAACCAAATTATGGAAAGAGCCCAATGTCCATAGACCAATGAATGGATAAAGAAGATGTGGTATATATATATGCAATGAAATAATACTCAGACGTAAAAAAGAATGAAATCTTGCCATTTGTGATGATGTGGATTGAGCTAGAATGCATTATGCTAAGTGAAATTAGTCAGTCAGAGAAAGACAAATACCATATGATTTCACTCACAGGTGGAATTTAAGAAATGAAAGAGATGAATATAGGGGGGGAAAAAGAGAGAGGCAAATCATAACTATAAAGAACAAACTGAGGCTTGATGGAGGGAGGTGGGCACGGGATGGGCATCAAGGAAGGCACTTGTGATGAGCACTGGGTGTTATATGCAAGTGATGCATCACTAAAGTCTACTCCTGAAACTAATATTACACGACATGTTAACTAGCTGGAATTTAAATAAAAACTTGAAACTGAAAAAAAAAAAAAAAGAAAACACATGAATAAAAATAAAAATTGCAACTGTGAAGTAAAAACTGCATATGGGCTATGATTATCAGGAACAACGTAAAACTCATTAGTGACATTAGTGATAAAAACAGATAAAAATTAACATTAAAACAAAAACATTTAGGGCGCCTGGGTGGCTCAGTTGGTTAAGCGACTGCCTTCAGCTCAGGTCATGATCCTGGAGTCCCTGGATCGAGTCCCGCATCGGGCTCCCTGCTTGGCAGGGAGTCTGCTTCTCCCTCTGACCCTCCCCCCTCTCATGTGCTCTCTCTCATTCTCTCTCTCTCAGATAAATAAATAAAATCTTTAAAAAAAAAAACAAAAAAAAACATTTATTCCAATAGTAAACTGACAGTAAATATTAGAATATATTTATATTAACAGTTAAAACATCTCTGCAGTACAATTCAGAGGTGCATACCAATAATTATAATTTTAATCTTTTTCTGGAAAAGCAATTATGGATATATTCTAAATTATAATTGAAGAGCATCTATCACTACATTATTTACAATAGCAAAATGTTGGAAATGTATCTGATCCCCAATAATAGGAATTTATTAAATAAATTATGGTATAGCATACAGTTAAATTCTACTTAGAAAACTAAAAGTGTTAAAGAGGAATATTAATGACACCTAAAAATGTGTATATATATATATATATATATATATATATATATATATATATATGAAGGTAATATAGACATTAATGGAGTATATGGTAACTATTTCATTAGTAAAAACAAATACAGATGGGTAATTGTCTTGCCTTTTATGTTTATTTTTAATTTTGGCATGCATTAATTTCATAAATAATTTAAAATTCAAACATACTAGGCTTTATTCATTGTATGCATGTGGCTGGAAACCTAAAGAGAAAAAAACAAAATCTTTCTCATACCAGTGTGGTGCTGAGAATATCCAGTCTGAGTCCTAACTCTCCCACCCTCTATGTGATTTCAGCTTCATCAATGAGCCATGTTTTCCACAATCTACAAAATGGTGACAGTAGTACCCACTTCACTGGGTTGTAAGGAAAGGAAACAAGATCATGCAAGTGAAAACGTGATTGTTCTCAATAGATGTTAGCATCTTAACACACACCATGAATAAGAAGAGGTATTATTCTGTACCAGTTGACTGATACTTTAGACCTCAAGCAAACAAAATATTTCTTCCATTTTTGTGGTTTATCTGCATCTTTTCACCATACAGCAACTGAGTGGACATTCTACTGTCCTCTCTTTTCCATGTATTTTTTACCCCAGGGACTATGCCAAATAGCACTACTTCAACTGGCAGTAAAAATCACTAAGTCCTAAGACCCTTCTTTTAATTGCCCTAACTGCCATTTTTTTTTTTTAAGATTTTATTTATTTTTTGAGAGAAAGAGAATGAGAGACAGAGAGCACGAGAGGGAAGAGGGTCAGAAGGAGAAGCAGACTCCCCGCCGAGCAGGGAGCCCGATGTGGGACTCGATCCCGGGACTCCAGGATCATGACCTGAGCCGAAGGCAGTCGCTCAACCAACTGAGCCACCCAGGTGCCCTGCCATTTTTATTTTTAAGAATAACTTTTTGAAAGACAATAATGAAGCTTTATACTATTGAGATATTTGCAACATGTGGTATAGCAGCTCTCAAACTTATGATTTTAGGACTCTACTCTCTGAAAAATGATTAAGGACCCAAAGAGGATTTGTTTGTTTTGGCTGTATCTACCAACAATTACTATACTACAAATTAATACTATAATTTTTTAAAGTTATTTGTTTAAATGTAAAAAATAATAATAAACCTAATACATGTTAATATATAAAACATTTTAATGCAAAATAATTATGTTTTCCAAAAACTAGTGAGAAGAGTAATGTTTTTGTACGTCAGAAGAACTGTAATATTTGTCTTAATAAAAAGCCAGCTGTATCTTTATATATACTTCTGAGTTAAATCTCTTACAATAGATTGCTTTGGTCACATTGTTTTGCTTCACCCATGTATTCAGTTAGAAAATGGAATAGTATTTTTATGGCATTTTTCCTATAATTGTGGATACTCTCTTTTAATACTACATCAAAACTCAACAAGAAATAGTTTCTTAAAGGTTATTTGCAATGTGAAACTTGAAGCCACAAAAACGAATATTTCATACTCAACAAGGTTAAATCTATTGGTCTACCTTGCACTTTGCATGTTTTTTTTAAAATCTATGTATAATTTTGTAACATCATGCAATGTAACATCAAGCATGGAAAATATTGGTTCATGGAGTTAAGCAGATCTTCCAAATGTTGACAAATTTCATATGATACATAAAAAAACACATTTGCATATAACATCACTAGTATCCTCAGAAAAGTCTTTAAGTATTAAAGTATCAAGTTCAGGGGTGCCTGGGGTCGTTAAGCGTCTGCCTTTGGCTCAGGTCATGATCCCAGGGTCCTGGGATCAAGCCCCACATCGGGCTCCCTGCTCAGTGGGGAGTCTGCTTCTCCCTCTCCCTCTCCCCCTGCTTGTGTTCCCTCTTTTGCTGTGTCTCTCTCTGTCAAATAAATAAATAAAAATCTTAAAAAAAAAAAGTATCAAGTTCACAGTGAAGAATACAAGTTTTCCAAAATTCTAATTTTCACTTGAAAGTACGAGTTTTATTATGGGCAATAAGCACTGTTACTTGTTTTCCTTGAGATGAATGATTCACTTCATATTTCAAGGAAAATGTCTGCCAAATTCCCAACTTTGAATACCCACAATTTCTGTCAGTCATTCTTTTAATTAAAAATGAAGGTCTATGAAGGGCGCCTGGGTGGCTCTATCCCTTATGTGTCCAACTCTTGATTCCAGGTCAGGTCATGATCTCAGAGTCTTGAGACTGAGCCCCGCATCTGGCTATGCTGGGAGTACAGCATGCTAAAGATTCTCTCTCTCCCTCTCCCCCCAACCTCTACTCCTCCCCACTGCTCATGCATGTGTGCATGCTCTCTTGAAAAAAAAAAAAAAAAAAAAAAATGGCCGGGAAAAAAGGAACCTTTTTCCCTTCCCCCCAAAAAACGGCCCAAAGGCTTTTTTCCAAAACAGCCCCCCCCCCATAGACAGTGTGAAGTGGAAGTGCTTTGTGCTTACTTCCCATTCATCATAAATGACAGGAACTGACTACCTTCATTTTCATGAAGGCACCAACAGGTACACTCATTATTTGTTGTCTCCATTAGTGCAAATGAAAAGAGCAAAGAAAATCTTAGTATATTATGAATTTTTTTTTATACCATGTATGCTCTGAAAGTCTCAGAGGGATCCTTAGAGATCCACAGACCATGACTGGAGAATCAAGGACATCAAGCAATGCATATCCTTACTCCTCTGAGGTAGGTAGGGAATTGTTATACTTTGATTCTTCAAGAAATGGGGAGAAGACATGAGCAGACACTTCTCCAAAGAAGACATACAAATGCCCAATAGACACACAAAAAAATGCTCCACATCACTTGTCATGAAGGAAATGCAAATCAAAACCACAATGAGATACCACCTTATACCAGTCAGACTGGCTAAAATTAAGAAGACAGGGAACAACAAATGTTGGTGAGGATGTGGAGAAAAGGGAACCCTCTTACACTGTTAGTGGGAATGCAAGCTCGTGCAGCCACTCTGGAAAACAGTATGAAGGTTCCTCAAGAAGTTAAAAATAGAGCTACCCTATGACCCAGCAATTGCACTACTGGGTATTTACCCCAAAGATAAAAATGTAGTGATCCGAACGGGCACCTTCACCCCAATGATCACAGCAGCAATGTCCACGATAGCCAAATGGTGGAAGGAACCAAGATGCCCTTCAACAGATGAATGGATAAAGATGTGGTTCATATATACAATGGAATATTACTCAGCCATCAGAAAGGATAAAAACCTACCATTTGCGTCAACATGGATGGAACTGGAGGGTGTTATGGCTAAATGAAATAAGCCAATCAGAGAGGGACAATTATCATATAGTTCCACTCATATGTGGAACATAAGGAATAGTGCAGAGGATCATGGGGGAAGGAAAACTGAATGGGAAGAAATCAGAGAGGAAGACAAACCATGAGAGACTCCTGACTCCGGGAAACAAACTGAGGATTGAGGAAAGGGAGGTAGGTGGGGGGGATGGGGTAACTGGGTGATGGGTATTAAGGAGGGCACGTGATGTGATGAGCACTGGGTGTTATATACACAAGTAATGAATCATTTAACACTACATCAAAAACTAATGATGTACTATATGTTGATGAATTGAATTTAAATAAAAAATAGAAATAAAAAAGAAGAAACTTCTCCTATCTTCATTTAATTCTTTTTTTCTCTGATAAGTTGTGAACAATTTTCCAATAAAAAAATTTGGCAGCAGATTGCAGTGTCATCAATCAGCTTTATTTAAATGCTGAACCCCACCTCCACCTGCTGTAAGGCTCCTCAGGGATAAGCAGAGGAGTAGATTCAGTCTTCTATTATGACCAGGCAACAAAATCTGCAAAGCATTTCATTGTCTCTTGGGTGAAACACCATGAACGAGGGAGCATTAAACAAGGAAGTATACATGTGGGCTCTAGACAACTGCTAACAGTTATGAGAGGCAGGTCTAGATTGTGATCTTCTTTTTAAAGATTTATTTATTTATTTGAGAGAGAGAGAGCAAGCAAGGGGGGGGGCAGGGGGAGAGGGAAAGAACTTCAAGCAGACTCCCCAGTGAGCAAAGAGCCCAACACAGGGCTCAAACACAGAACTCTGAGATCATGACCTGAGCCGAAATCAAGACTCATTCACTCAACCAATTGAGCCACCAAGGTACCTCTAGGTTGTGATTTTTGAGCCAAGTCTTGAATACACAGTAATGAAGAGAAAAATTGCAATTAGACCCAGTCTCTTTGATAGTAAACAATAGAGTGTAAGCTACATGTCAGTCACAAACAAACACCAGTCTCATGTTCAAACATGATGACTATGCACATATGTAGATCAAGTATAGTGGAATCTCATTATTTGCAGTAATTGTGTTCTATAAAGATGGCTGTGAACACTGAATTAACAAAAAATGAATTATTGTTCTTGGGGGAAATACAGAGTTCTATTCCCGCAAGTCTCTGGTCTAATGTTTTTGTCACCCAAAATACTATTTGCATTGTATAGGTTCATTTGCCAAAGTCCTTAAAAAAATAAGCCAGTCACATCAGCCTTGAATCTGCTCTTCCATATAACTCTTTTCCTATATAAAATTCAGCAGGAATTTTTTTTAAGAGAGGGAGAGGAGGGATGGGGCACAGGGAGAGGGAGAGAGAGAATCTTAAGCAGGCTCCACGCCTAGTGCAGAGTCCCATCTCACAACCCTGAGATCATGACCTAAACTGAAATCAAGAGTTGTATGCTTAACCGACTAAGCTACCCAGGTGCCCCTCAGCAGGCATTTTTTTAAAACATTTTTTTTTTTATTTGTCAGAGGGAGAGAGAGAGAGAGAGAGAGAGAGAGCACCCACAAGCAGGGGGAGTGGCAGACAGAGGGAGAAACAGGCTCCCCGCTGAGCAAGGAGCCCGACGCGGGACTTGATCCCAGGACCCTGGGATCACGACCTGAGCTGAAGGCAGACGCTAGCCACCCAGGCATCCCTCAGCAGGCATTTTTAAAGTTCTTCTACAGCCTCCTATCTGCAGAATCTGCCTCACCTGCAAGTCTAACATTTTCATGCCATTTCACCCTTTGAAATGTGCAAAACAGCCATCACTAGCTGAGAAGGGTTTAGCATGTTCCTGACTCTGGGTAACATGACTATAAATGTATTTGCTATCAGCCTCACAGCAATGCCGTCCACTATGCATTTTATTGGTTGTCATCTCATGAACCCCAGACTTTAGTTACTTCCCCATCTTTCTGATGGCTTCATCATTCACTACAAATGTTATTAGTTTAGCACTTTGCAGAGTGACCTCATGTACAGATCAGCGAATTTCCTCTTCCTTTTGCTGAATATATCATATTGTTGATTCATTAACATTGAACCCAGGGACAATAGTACTATAACTCAAGCTGGAACAAAGCTTATCTAACACACATATTTTCTCCCTAAAGCACATCACAGCCTTCTTACACTTAGGAACACTAGACAGCACTTCAGCACTGTGCTTGAGGACTATTTTCAAAAGTGAAAGCACCAATAAAACCCACAAAAATGAAAAAAAAATAGTACCCCATAGACTGCTAAGAGGATACTTGTTTACATGAGACAAGCTGAAACAGACAGCATTACCTTGTTCTCAGGTGGCAATGTGTGCATTGAGTAACTTGGATTTTTTACTTCTCTGCCTATACGCAAGAATGACTGAAAGTCGTAAGTATTAATTTTTGGTTACAAATATAATTTAGTGTGTAGGTATATTCACAAACACACCATCCATGAATAATGAGGATTGGCTGTACTTACATAGTATTTAAAGTTCAAAGGTATTTGGAAATTCAAAAATGGTACAACCAAAAACAAAGTGTATTTTTTTTCTGTCAATAATCAAAGGGTTCATCTATAAATTCCTATTTTTTAGGGACAGATGACACTGTATTAAAGATATTAAAGTAGCTTGTTACACATGGTGTAACATTAAAAACCCAGAAATTCTTGACAATTTTAAATATGAGCTCTTTATCCAAAGGGCATCAATTCTCAATATAGGTCCAATGAAAGCACATAAATTTGTTATTATTTCAGCTTTTTGTATTTTGGGTTTTTTTTCTTAAATATTTATTTATTTATTTGAGGGGGGTGGAGGGGAAGGGGCAGAGGGAGAGGGAGAGAGAGAATCCCAAGCAGACTCACTGCTGAGCACACAGCCCGACTTGGTGCCTGATCCCACAACCCTGAGATATGACCTGAGCAGAAATCAAGAGTCAGACGCTCAACTGACTGAGCTACCCAGTCATCCCTATTATTTCAGCTTTTAGTATTGAATGAAATACTGGTAGAAAAGCCATGATGCTTGAATTAATAAAGAAAAAAGTGCCAACTTGCAACAAAAAAGTTATAAATCAGAAAACATTTCTGAAGCATTAAATTTTATTTTAAAAATTCATTTTTGAAAAATTAGTATTTCCTTGACTGTGATTGATTATAGAAGTTTTAGAAAAGGCAAATAAATATAAAAATACAATTCACAGAAAATCATTATTGTCCATTGATCCATAACTATATTAAGATCTCTTTATTAATAGCTAAATGCTAAAACTTTTCTTATCTTAAACTTGAGTCTTTATCACAATAGTGAAGAGGAAAGGTAATAGATTATTATTTTTCTTTTTTTTTTTTTGGTGACTTTTAACAGTTTCTTTGTTTCTTTTTCCAAGTCCTTTCATATTCTTCATTAAAGGATGCCAGCCTTTTACCTCATCCATATCACTCTCTCCTACGTCTGTCTTTGATGCTAATTTGGATTAAGTCTTTTTGAGCCAACTATTTTGTATGGGGTTATCAATACATAGAACCATATGATAGTATCATGTTAACTCTTAGAAATTTTAGAAATCATCTTTTATAATGAGGTTTCCCTTTTTTAGTGACACAGAGGGAACATGAAAGACCACCCTTCCATTTCTTCTTTACTTCAACACCAAGTAAGAACTCTGTTTTGTGATAGGCTCCATAAATGTAGATTTCTAAATCCTTGGATGGCAGCTCAGTTGTGAATCCCCTTAAATTCAAATGTAGAGCACCTATAGAAACAGCCCTCATTTATATTCCTTCAGCTCTCAATAGCGAAAGTTCCAGGATCCTAAATTCTGGATCAGTCATGTTGCTGATCCTAATTATGAATTTTAATAAAAATTTCATAAAATGAGATTTAAGTGTCACAGGTTCATCATCTTTTTATTAAAATTCCAATACGTGCCATGAATTGTGCAAGTCACCTGAATTAGAAAATGAATAATACTACATACTTCTGTTAATGGTCATTTTCAAGGTAATTTTTATGTATGGAAAGAAAGAATAACCATTTTCATTAAAAGACCGTCCTTTCCCTAACGTCTATGTGTTGATTTATTTATATACTCTATAGTCTATCCTATTGGTTGAATTTTCGATCCTTGAACTAATCCCATACTCTGTTAACTTCTCTAACTTTATGATGAGTCCTGAAATCTGATAACATGCTTTCTTCTTAAAGACTATTTAGTTATGCTATGTCCTTTGAATTTCTATGTAAATATTTGAATTATCTAATGTACATCAAGATGTAAAACAACGCTTAGATATAAATTTGAATAATAATAAAATACAGATCAAGTATATTCTCCATTTATTTAGCTCTTCACTAAATTCTCTTAAATAATGTTTTAAGGCATTCAGTATAGAATGTCTCACACATATATTAAATCCACTCCTGGGTATTCTATGTTTTTATGCTATTGTAGATGGTATCTTTAAATTTTCATCTCATAATTTTTTGTTACTAGAGTATAAAAGTATAAGTGATTTTTTATATTGACCTGTATCTACAGTTGACCATTCTGGAGCTCTTTTATTCTTTCTGCGTTCTGTGCTTTCACTTGGAATTATTTTCCTTCAAGCCAAAGAAATTTCTTTAGTATTTCTTGTAGTGAGAGTTTTGTTTTTGTAAAAAGTACTTTTGTTTAAAAATATTTATTTAGGGGTGCCTGGGTGGCTCAGTCGTTAAGCATCTGCCTTCAGCTCAGGTCATGATCCCAGGGTCCTGGGATCGAGCCCCACATTGGGCTCCCTGCTCAGCGGGAGGCCTGCTTCTCCCTCTGCCACTCCCCCTGCTTGTGTTCCCTCTCTCGCTGTGTCTCTCTCTTCAAATAAATAAATAAAATCTTAAAAATAAATAAATAAATAAATAAATAAAAATATTTATTTAAAAATAAATATTTGTATTTATTTTGTACAAATTTCTGAAGAACACACAGCTGAGTACAGAATTCTTTGTTGACTTTTTTCCTTTAGCCCTTTAAAGACATCACTTCATATTTTCTTGCTTCTATAGGAGTCAGTTGTCAGTCTTACTGCTGCTTTTATTTTTTTTATTTTATTTTATTTTTATTCATTTGACAGAGAGAGAGAGCGAACAAGGACAAGCAGGGGGAGTGGCAGGAAGAGGGAGAGGGACCCCAGGACCCTGGGATCATGACCTGAGCCAAAGGCAGACACTTAACTGACTGAGCAACCCAGGGGCCCCTTACTGTTGCTTTTATAAAGGTAATGTATATATTTTCCTCTGTGTATTTTCAAGATTCCTTTTTAAGTTTTATCTTTTATCTTTAGTTTGAAATATTTGGTTCCACTGTGCCTTCCTGATGTTTTCTTTATATTTATACTGCCTACAGATTGGTAAGTTTCTTAAGTCTGTAGACTGATGTATTTCATCAGATTTGAAAAGAGGCTCAAGCACCATTTTTCTGATAATTGCTTCTCTCCTGTTCTGTCTCTCTCTTCTCTTTCTGGGATCTTAATCATTTGTCTTTTTGTCTCTCTTGGCTGCATGACACATCTTTTACAATATTATTTTCTTTTCCTTCTTCCTTTTTTTTTTTTGTAAATCTTATGCTTCAGCATGTATGTTTTCCATTAGCCTGATATGAGTTCACTAATTCTGTCTTCTGCTGTATCTAGATTTCAGTTAATCCTCATCCAATGAAGTTTTAATTTCCCATATTGCATTTTTCAGTTCTAAAATGCCCATTTGATTTTTTACATATATTTAAATTTTAAAGAGCATCATCATGTGTAAGACAAGTTAGGTCAAGTTTGCATTATTCCAGGCTCTATTCCTTTACCAAAGTTTACTGTTTCTTTTGAGTGGCCATCTTGTACAGATACAACTATACTAAGAGCTACAACTCTATCCTTTGGGTACCTGCAAAACTATTCCTTCCCTTTGTTTAGGAAGTATAACACCAACCTTGGCCTTGTGAGCCTATTCTCTAAGCTTCACTATCTCTTTTTCATTTCCTTTAACCCAGCCCACACCTTTGTAAATATCCCCTTTATTAAGTTTTCCCCTTACAGTCACTTTTTCTGTGTGTTATCTTTCTCTTGCAGGAATGTTGTCTGATTCATAATGCTAATGGGAAAAAAAAAATACTATGAAAAATGTAGTGTATTTAAATACTGAAAATATTTTCAAAACGTATCTTACCAAGAATGCAACTTAGTAGAAGCAGTGAAATAGTATGAAAAATTAATCATTTTGCAATATCTCCATGGGCTGTTTCTCAGATGAAGAATAGATGAAACAAGTTTAATCATGTTTAAAAAAGCATCACATGTTTCTCAGAAGATTTCTATACAGTAGTTTAACATAATAGTGCATATACAGTTTGGTAGGAATTAAATATTTACATGTGGATAGCAGAGGCAATGCCTTAAAAACAAAGTAGAGTCCATGCTATTTCTGATCAAGTCCTTATAGTGTAAATTATTATCACTGAACTTTTATCACTCTACTTGCAACCATGGACAAGACCCCAAAGACTATTCAAGGGAAAAGAAGTTGCAAAATAGCTAACTTAAATACAAAACCCTGACTATTTTCCCTAGTTTTTCTTTATCTTCCCTCCATTTTTTTCTCAAAACATCCTATCCATATTCTATAACCAAATCCACCTGAATTCTACCCCTGAATATTAATATCAGCAAGTTAGGTAAAGTGAATATTTTTTATCATTCAGTTTATGGTAACTCCATCTTCCAGTTGTTCTGTCTTAAGACCTTGTGGTCATACTTGATTCTTATCTTGGTTTCACACTGCAAATCCTATCCATCAACAAAAACTATTATCTCTGACTTTGAAACATAAAATCTGACTACTTATCACCTCCTCCACTGCTCCACCCTAGTGTGAACCATCTTCTCCTCTCCCCTAAATTACTATAATAGACTAATTGGTATTATTAATTCTATCTGGCCTCTATTAAAGTCTCTTCCTAACACAGTGGCCAGATAATCCTTTTAAAAGTAAAGCAGACTATGTCACACTTACTCTCAAAACTCTACAATGGTTCCTCTGTTCATTCGAAGTAAACCCCACAGTCTATAATTGCTTAAAAGGCCCTTGTTCCCATTACTTCTTTAACCTTATTGCCTACTAATTTCCAACAGTTTCCCTCTCCTCTAGTCAAACTGGCCTCCTTGCTGCTCCTCAAATGCAGCAGGCAGGATGCCACCTCGACAATAGCTGTTCTCACTGCCCCATATGGTCAACTACCCACTATCCACAAGATAAACTTTATGTATTTGCTCAAATGTCAATTTTTCAATGAGGCCTGCCCAGACCTGCAATTTAATATTTGTAAGATGTCCCTCCTCCCACCATTTCCTATCCCCTCTCTTTTCTAACTTTTTGTTCCACAAGGGTCATTGCCTTATAACTTTCTATATCAGTTATACATTGCATTCATCATTGATGGCCTCCTGTGAGTCAACTGCAATGACTGACACTAAACAAATGTTCAATAAATATTTGCTAAATGAATTGATGAATTAATACATTCAACAAATGTGTATTGAGTGCCTTCAGAACTGTTTTTTTAATAAACATTTATTCCATAGATTAACCACAAAGTCTAAATGATATGGAAATCATAATATATGATTTTATCACACACAAAGGATTTTTAATTTCTGAATAAATCCTCTTCAAATATTTCTGTTTATATATTTCAAACATTAAAAAAAAAGATTTTCTTGTCATTGGTCCCTCTTATCTTTGTTTTGCACTCCCAAATTAGCTTCAAGCTGGATTAGGTGACCTTCCTTCTCTTTGCACCATGTCACTTAATGTATTTAATTGGGGTTATCTGTTAAGGTGTCTATCCCACAATAGTTTATGAAAATTTCCTGGGCAAAGTCTATTAGATTCACCTTAATTTCTCCAGCACTTAAAGTCAGCACTGCATACATATTTAAAGAATGAAAAGGAGACAAGAAGGGAATAAGAAAGTGCACTGTACATCTATTTTACAAACTGTCAATGTACAGTTTTTTCAAAACTTAAAAAAAAAAGTTTTCCTTCTTGCCTTTTTCTTAATGTTTTCTTTAGTTTTAAGTAGTCAGATAAAAGAAACCTATACATAAGCCCAGTAAGAATAAAGACTCAACCTGACTAAAATAAATTAATTCATATATTCCTCAAATTTTTGTAATGTTTTAGTTTTACATGTGAGTAATTGACTATTTTCAAATTGTCATATGAATATGCTAACACTTGCACTGTTTTGACACTCTTTATCATCCTTAAAATACTATGAAGATTTGTAACAAATTCAGGGAACGTAGGTCATAGTGCTTTAAGCAAAGACATATTTAAGGGTTTAAGTAAAATTTGAGCTGTTCTTATTATCAGTATCAGTTATAGGCTTGATTCCAAATTCCCATTTATTTAATGATAACTCTACCACCAATAACTTTAAGTATAGTAAGAAGAAAGACTGAAAATTAATTCAAGTACAAAGAACTCAAGGATTTTTTAAGTACTATAAAAAGCACTTGATGTATGAATCTGAAGTTATCAGGACAGTTAAATTGATCAACTAATGTATGAACTACACCCTAGGATAGGCTGATCAATATTTTGCCTTAGATTAAAAATGTAAGGATGTGGGGTGCCTGGGTGGCTCAGTCGTTAAGCGTCTGCCTTCGGCTCAGGTCATGATCCCAGGGTCCTGGGATCGAGCCCTGCATCGGGCTCCCTGCTCAGCGGGAAACCTGCTTCTCCCTCTCCCTCTCTCCCCACTTGTGTTCCCTCTCTCGCTGTGTCTCTCTCTGTCAAATAAATAAATAAAGCCTTAAAAAAAAAAAGTAAGGATGCTACTAAAATATTTCTATGATGAATAAGATAAACCTAGCTGTCCAGTAATACTTAAATTACTATAAGCAAACAAAATGTATTGTAAGACTTGGGATTTTTTTTTTTTAACCAGTTGGAAGGTATATTTGGAGAACGTTAAACTCAACAGAATAATAGTAGTGACTTTTGGCCAACATGTTTTCAATTATTTTTCATATAGAAAAGTAATTCTTTTTTTTTCTTTCCAATTTGGTAATATAAAAAGATGCACAGCTCTAAGAAATAGGACAAAAACACTTAACATACTTTTCTTACATAAGCTTTTATCTTTATGGGAGATCAGGAATTCTCACATGAAAAAAATCCTTTCACAGAATTATAGCACAAAGATAAAAGTTCTTATTGGCTTATTTAACAGTAAAATTTAGATTTCAGTTGATCTCCTTTGCCTGAGGGAATACTCAATTCTTGACCCAGTAGAGAGATATATTATGTATTAAAGTTGAAAATGGCCATTAGATCACACCCTATTGCCTTTGTTCTGGTTAGGTCACAAGCCTCTGAAAGCTCTACTTGAAAATGCAATATTCCTAATGAGAACGAATCTGAAACTAGAAATTTAACAAAAATATATTTGTGAATAAAGACTCTAGCTTGCCTTAGTGCTGTCTTTGTAGTTAGCTCCTTATTTTTAAATTTACTTTTCTCAGACTATTCTAATTGCATGGAACAGCATCCCTCCTCCTGTCCCTAGAGTTTTCTTCCTTAAAATTGCACCTCTGGGATACTACCTCCAATTAGTCACTCCCACTCTTATAGCTGAAACTCAATGCAATCTTGTAATTATGTGCTTATCTCTGGTTTTTTTTTTTTTAAGATTTTTTATTTACTTATTTGAGAGAGAGAATGAGAGACAGAGAGCACAAGAGGGAAGAGGGTCAGAGGGAGAAGCAAACCACCCGCTGAGCAGGGAGCCCGATGTGGGACTCGATCCCGAGACTCCAGGATCATGACCCGAGCCGAAGGCAGTCGCTTAACCAACTGAGCCACCCAGGCGCCCTAACTGTTTTAATGATTATACATTTGGTTTGTCTCCAAAAATGTGTATATGTTGCAGAGGCAGGAATATGCTTAAATTGCTGTGAATGCTGTGGTCAGATAATAAATTCTAGATGAGTAATGGACTCATCACACTCCCATAAAAAAGGCATTGTATTTACTTCAATTCATATACAACTGTAATACCATGAACAATATTGTTCACTTAAAAAGAAAAAAAGAAAATTAGCTACATATTGGAAAACATGGCTCAAGAGGGAGGACCCCTGCTGTGAATAAACCCATCAAAGATATCCTGCCTTCTCAGAGAGAGAACTGCTGCTTCCAAGTGATAGCTATAGCTACATAAGCTAAGTAGCAAAATAAAACATTATATGACAAAAATCCCTATTTATGAGGGAAATCATATGAGAAGAGAAATAATTATGTGGGATTTAGTGAACTGGAGAGTCTAGATCCTTGATCAAACCTCCAATTAATTTTGCCTAAAGGGAGTAATTTGTCATACATATGCAAAGTTACAATAGGAATTTTTTTACTTTTAACAAAGTTATGTCCCACATCATATTTTACCAACATAATTAGACACTGAATATGTCATGCAGTGCACTGAAGTCATACAGAATATTTAAAGACCACTTTAAGGTGTGCTCATAATTTCTAATTTTTTAGATATTTTATTTTGGATGTCATTTTCACTTCAAACTTCCTATGAAAATACTTCTACCAATAATTTTGTTGTCAACTTGATTTTTTTCCCTCCTACCTACAAGTTGCAATGTTCACTACTAACATACATTGCTCAAAGAATGTTACTAATGAAAGAATAAGGACCCATGCTCCTGTCTGCCAAGAAAGGAATCAGTAAAGAAAGGAGGAAACTACTTTTTGAATATTTGTACACAGAAAGATAATTTCTGAGGGATTATGCATATGCCTGCTCACTTAATTTTTTAACATGGAAGTGAACATTTTTTTTCCTATTTAACATAGGTTTCTTAAGAGAAAAGCAAAAGCAAAATATTTCTTGAATAAATTTATTTTTTTCTCTCTCTCTCTTTTTTTTTTTTTATTTTTATTGTGTTATGTTAGTCACCATACATCATTGGTTTTTGATGTAGTGATTCACGATCCATTGTTTTCGTATAACACCCAGTGCTCCATGCAGTACGTGCCCTCTTTAATACCTATCACCGGGCTAACCAATCCCCCTGCCCCCTCCCCTCTAAAACCCTATTTCTCAGAGTCCATAGTCTCTCATGGTTCATCCCTCCCTCCAATCCCCTCCCCTCATTTTTCCCTTCCTGGAGGAGATTATGCTAAGTGAAATAAGTCAAGCAGAGAAAGTCAATTATCATATGGTTTCACTTATTTGTGGAACATAAGGAATAGCATGGAGGGCATCTCTTTCTTTTTTTTAGAGAGAGAGAGAAAGAGCGTGCTTGTGCACGCGCAAACAAGGAACAGCAGGGAGAGTGAAAAAGAGAATCCCAAGCATGGGGCTGGATCTCATGACCCTGAGATCACGACCTGAGCTGAAATCAAGAGTCCGACTAACTGACTGAGCCACCCAGGCGCCCCTATGAATAAATTTCTTAAACACTAGAATAAGTAATCAGTTGGCAGTAACTTTAATGGTGGAGTTTATAATCATGTTATCACAAGATTTTCCATCTTTGCTCTGCAAGTAGATAGTAACAGAGGCAGAGAATATCACTTCAGAGCATGAAAATAAAAATGGATTATTTGAAATTAACAGTACACTTGTTCAGAAAAAATTTGGAAAAAATTAAGGAACAAGCCTAAGAAATATTTGGGGCAGGGGATGAGGTGGAATGGGTGGGTAGGGAAACAAAAAAAAAGAAAAAAGAACTGAACCTGTACCGTAAAAAGGAAACAATCCTATATGGAAAACTTCCTCAGCATCATATAGATTAAAAAAAAATATTAAAAATGAATCTATTTGGAAAAAATGTTCCATGTCTTTTATAACAACATGGATGAATTTAGAGGGTATTAAGCTAAGTGAAATCAGTCAGTGAGAGAAAGACAAATATCAAATGATTTCACTCATATGGGGGATTTAAGAAACAAATGAACAAACTAAAAACTAGACAAAAAAAAACAGACTCTTAAATATAGAGAACAAACTGAGGGTTACTGATGGTTACATGGTTAGAAGAGAGGCAGTGGGGGGATGGGTGAAATAGGTGAAGGGGATTAAGGTTAATTTATCACGATGAGCACTGAGTAATGTATAGCTTTTTTGAGTCACTACATTGTATGCTGAAACTAATATAACACTGTATGTTAATTACACTGGAATTAAAATTTTTTTAAAGTTCCATGCAAAAAAAATGAACTGTACTCCTATGTAGAGAGTAAAAGTAAAGGAGAATAATATTGAGTATAAAATAAAGGGAAAGTAAATAAATCAGAGCTCCTCAGGCAAAAAGTGATAAAAGGACAAAGTTAAATGTCCAGAGCCTGGTGTTTATCTGTAAGTAAAATAATAGGAAATCTCTCAATTCTATTAAATGTATTTATCACCATAGAAAACATAGTGGGACAGATGCACTATCAGTTTCTATAAGGAAAGGAAACTCAGAAAAAGAAATAAGCAAAAAAAGGGCATTTATATCAAAACAACTCTCAACACTGACCTTTCATCCATTGTTAGCCCAGATTCAAACTATAGATTTCTTTAAATTCTACTTATTTAAAACCTAAGCCACAAAGCCACAAATTACCTAAACCCCTTTACAAGTTTTCCATTACCTACAAATATCCACTCTACTGTTTAACACAGGATCTAAATGCACTAATGCAAAAATGTTAGATATGGTAACTGTCTCAGCCTGTGAGGCAAGATACTCCTATAGAAACAGAAAATGTTTTAAGTAAAAACAAGCTAAATGTATTGAGTAATTATGTGCTAAACACTGTTATGTACATGCATTATTTAATAATGATCCTATGGGATAAGAACTATCAGTACAACTATTTTGAGAAACTGTGGTACAAAGTAGTTAAGTAGTTAAGTGATTTGCCCAAGGACATACATGCTGTAGGCTGGGAGAAGAATGTGCTGAGCGTGGAGACTGATGCGGGACTTGATCCCAGGACCCTGATATCATGACCTAAGCCAAAATCAAGAGTCAGAAGCTTAACCAACTAAGTCACCCAGGCACCCTCAGCATAATTTACATTCAGTAAATTTCACTGTTTTTGATGTACAGTCCTGTGAGTTACAACCATGTAACCACCATCAAAATCAACATATAAAATAATTCTAGGGGCACCTGGGTGGCTCAGTCATTGGGTGTCTGCCTTTGGCTCGGGTCATGATCCCGGAGTCCTGGGATCGAGCCCCGTATCGGGCTCCCTGTTCCGCGGGGAGCCTGCTTCTCCCTCTCCCACTCCCCCTGCTTGTGTTCCCTCTCCTGCTGTCTCTCTCTCTGTCAAATAAATAAATAAAATCTTTAAAAATAATAATAATAATTCTAACATACCAAAGTCACCCTTTTTAATGTATTGTTCTATGAGTTCTGGAAAACACACACAACTATATAACTACTACCATAATCAAGACATAAAATAGTTCCATCATCCCATAAGATTTCCTTGTGCCCTTTTGTGGAAAATCCCACCCTCTATTCCCTTCCCCTGGCAACCATTGATCTGTTTTCTGTCTCTATAATTATGCTTTCTCCAGAATGTCATATAAAAAGAAACATACAGCTTATCGCCCTTTGAGTCTAGTTTTTCTCACTTAGCATAATGAATCTGAGATTCATCCATGTCATTGCACTTATCAGTAGTTAGTTCATTTCAGTTGCTGAGAAGTATTGCATTGTATGGATGCACCATACAATGGTTTGTATCCAGTCACCAGTTGAAAGACACTTGTTTGCAGTGATTGCTGTTTGCAGTGAACAGAGCTGCTACAAGCGCTTGCATGCATGTATTTAGGTAAACATAAGTTTTTACTTTCCTTGGGTAAATACCCAGTGTGGAACTGCTGGGTCATGTAATAAGTGTAAGTTTACCTTAAAATAAACAACCAAACAATTTTCCTAAGTGACTATACTATTTTGCATCCCGCTAGCAATGTATGGATCAAGTTGCTCTCTCTGGTACCATCGTTTTGTTGTTGTTGTTAACCACTTTTTTTAAGTTTTATTTTAAGTAGGTTCCACACCCAGTGTGAAGCCCAGTGTGGGGCTTGAACTCACAACCCTGAGATTAAAACCTGAGCTGAGATCAAGAGGTGGACACTTAACTGACTGAGCCACCCAGGTGCCCCAGTTCTTAACCATTTTAGCAGGAATATGGTGGTGTCATATTATGATTTTAATTTGCATTCCCCTAATGGCCAAAGATGTTAATCATGTTTTAATGTATTTACTTGCTGTATATCTTCTTTACTGAATATCTATTCAAATAGTTTGTCCTTTTTATAATTGGGTTGTTGGGTTTTTTTATTATTACTGAGTTTTGAGATTCCTTTATATAATCTGAATAAAAGAACCTCATCAGGTATATGATTTGGAATTATTTTATCTCAATTTCTCTCTACAAGTAGGCTGATTATATCTCCATTCTTTTAACAGTGTCTTTTGAAGAACAGAGGGGTTTTTTTTTTTTTTATATTTTGATAAAGGTTGATTTGACAGTATTTTTATTTTATGGGCCATGCTTTGGAGTGTATTTAGAAAAGCTTTACCTAATTCAAGGTCACAAAAACTTCTACTATGTTTTCTTCTAAGAGTCTCAGAGTTTTAAATTTTACATATAGATCTGTGAACCATTTTGGAGTTAATTTTTGTATATAGTGCAAAGTACGCATCAATCCTCATTTATTCTGCATATGGATGCCCAATTGTTCTAAAACTGTTTTTTGAAAAGGCTATCCTTTCTCCATGAATCACTTTTGCATCTTTTTTGAAAATCAATTAACCATGAATGTGTGTCTATACCTGACCTCTCTACGTACTTCATTCTGAAGAGGATGTGGGAGGTAAATGCTAGCAGCATATCTAGATATTGCCAACCAATAATATTTTTATACATTATTTTTATTTATATTTAAGTTTTTATTTATACACTTCATCCTGGAAGCTTAAGGCACTATTGTTAGTCTTCTGCTTTTCAACATAAAGCAAAAAGATTTTTCTTCCAGTTTTTGCATATGGGAAATCAAACGCCCTAAATGGAAAAGGCTCACTTGATATAATATAAAATTCAGGTCACAAAAGTTTCAAAAGCGGGGCGCCTGGGTGGCTCAGTTGGTTAAGCGACTGCCTTCGGCTCAGGTCATGATCCTGGAGTCCCGGGATCGAGTCCCGCATCGGGCTCCCTGCTCAGCAGGGAGTCTGCTTCTCCCTCTCCTGCTCCCCCCTCTTGTGCTCTTTCTCTCTCTCACTCTCTCTCTCAAATAAATAAATAAAATCTTTAAAAAAAAAAAAGGTTTCAAAAGGGCTTGAAAGTTTAAAAGGAATTAAGATTTATTTAAGAAAATTACTATTTTTAAAAGGGAGGACAGGAAGGAAAAGGTAAGAAAAGAGGAAAGTGAAGGGGCATAATACTAGGAAATGGAAAACAGGAGCAATTATTGAGCACCTACTATTGGCATGTACCGTATTAGGTGCTTTTGCATAGATATTAGGTTTTTGGTTTTTTGTTTTTGAATCATCAGTTCTGAGGCAAATGTATTCAATCAGTTTTTAGAGAAGCCAGTCATAGAAGTTAAGATTCTTTCTCCTAATTCAAATTCGATCTTGTTATATACCTGGAACCAAAAGTTACTCTTCAGGTAACTTTAGGAGCCAAGTTCTGTTGGATTCCTAGCCAATCAACATCAGCTGTGGGGAGTTTGGAAGATACCTAAGGGGAAAAGTGACAAGTAAAAGAATCAATCCTGCAGTTAAGCATGAACAAAGAAGCCATGTGTCCATTTGCTCAACAGTCATTGAATGAACCGCAGCAGCACACTGAAGGTTCTGTGCTGGGCGCTTTAGAAGAAAAAGGAGCTATGACCCTCTCTAGCTCTTACACTCACTCACTGCAAGAAGGGAGAAGAGATATATTCGGTAACTGCTCCGAAAGAAAAAAGAAAGAAATTTAGTAAAAGAAATGCAAATGAAGTGCTGAGGGAGTTTTTAGAAGATTAAAAAAAAAAAAATCTAAATGAGATTAGAAAAACCCGAGGAGCAGAGTACACGTGAACTAGTGGTTCTTAGAATGATAGGAAAAATGGAACCTGCAGATATGAGGGCAAGCTATTTTAAGGAGAAGTAACATAAAATACATGGAGAAAGTGGGGGCATATGTAGGGAACAGGGAAACATAGTTAATTGGGTTAAAATATAGAATATGTGAAGATAAATTATGGGAGATAAGCTCAGTAAAGCAGACTGAGATCAGATAATTCAGTGCTTTGTTGCAACATTTATCCTTTTACAAATATTTCCTGTGTGCCTACTAGAAGACAAGCACAACAGCAAGCACTGATCATATCAGCCACAGACAAGACACACAAGTTGTCTGCCTTTACGGACCTTAAAAGTCTCGAGGCTTAGGAATTTGGGTTTTATTTGGGCTTAATTTAAGAGGCAATAATTATTAATGAAAATTTTCAAGCAGTCAGGTATTAGTACAACCAGGAGAACAAGTTAAAAAAAAATATTCAAACAATTTGCTTTTATATCCTAACTTTGATTTTGCTAAAAAGCATGAACACTGAAAAATATATCGTGTTTTACAAACGAAAATAATTTCTTTTTTTTTAAGATTTTATTTATTTATTTGAGAGAGAGAATGAGATAGAGAGAGAGAGCATGAGAGGGGGGAGGGTCAGAGGGAGAAGCAGACTCCCTGCCGAACAGGGAGCCCGATGCGGGACTCGATCCTGGGACTCCAGGATCATGACCTGAGCCGAAGGCAGTCGCTTAACCAACTGAGCCACCCAGGCGCCCCCGAAAATAATTTCTAAATAGATCTTTGAAAGTTTGGAGTTAGGATAGGACAGTATACTGAATGAAACTCTGTTAAATAGGAGAATCATGTGGTTTACATAGAAATAGCATATAGTTCATATGTTGGAGTAGAATTTATGATATGTTGACCTAGAAAGGAAAATTTCTTGTATCTATACACCTAATGACATCCATCCATCCAATGATACCTGTATCAATGAGTATGTATATTTTATTTAAAAAGAAAAAGCTTAATGAAATGAATTAAGTGAAATAAATTCTCTGACTTGATTTGAACCTTCATTATTAATTAATTGTTAAAAGCTTCAGCATCAAGAAGGAATGAGGTAATTTTTCACCATTTGCTTCTTTCAGTAATTGAGATTTAAACAGGGATGAAATTTAACAAGTTCTACTCTACAGAATAGAACATTCTGCACATTTGATGTCTCCTTGGCATTATCTTCTGATTTCCACTCAGACAATGTCTGATTCATGAGATGATAGGAGAGATACTGTTACTGAGAGTTAGAACTACTGTTGGCTCTTATCTGAGCATCAGTCCTCAGTCTGACACATGCTCCCCAAGTTTCCGTGAGGATATTCTATTCCGGAGTTTATAAAACCCTATGTCCTTGGATCGGGGGTCAAATATTGTGTCTGTGGTAGGAAGCAGACATAAAATACTCAGCTGTGGTTACTGAAACAAACGACATGTGATTTCCTTTAAGTTTTTCAATAATGTATTGTTACTTTCTAGTACAGTACAATATAAAGACAGTATTTCTGAAGGGAATATTAATTATTTTAAAGATGAGTGTGTAGGAAAAGGCAATAACAAAAATATTAAGTATTAGAATATTTCACTATTTTAACACAACTCACTTTCCTCTCTACTATATATGCAGTATAAAAACTATATATTCTATATATCATATATAGTATATATCATATATGTCACATATATGTCATATATATAGTTTATATATACTTATGTGTTTATGTATGCATGTATGTGTATATATACATATATGTATGTGTGTGCGTATATGTATGTATGTGTATGTATGTATGTATATACGTATGTGTATGTATATATCACCTGATATTATGAAGCTTTAAAAAGAAAGCAGCAATCTATTCACATACTCCCTCTTTGAGCACCTCACCATATCTGATACTTTGCTGTTAAATGTGGATTCGTATTTCAGTATCATTTCCCTCCTAAATTGGCTGCTGTGTTTCTCAGCATCAGAGGAGAGATCCTCAAGGCTTTATAAAAAAAAAAAAAACAGAGATCAGAGTTTCATCATTCTCCAAACTTTTTGATTGTCTTCATCAGTCTTTGAAAGACCCCACCAAGGGAAGTGCACATTGCAATAGGCAACCCAAGTTCATTTCCTCAGCGACAACTGTGAGAAAAGTTGATCCAGCAGACCCTGGGATGGAGCACAGCGCACCAGCACTGGAGCCCAGGGAGCTAGGATTAGTACCACTTCTGCCACTTCTGCTCCACCTACCAAGCCCTTGTCCACCCAAAGGCTCACTTTTTCTCACCACATCTGTATCACCCTACTATTATAATTTTTAAAAAATCCTTTAGTAAAATTATACAATTGTTAATTATTATTACATTTAAAAACCTTGTTTCTCTTTCTCTCTATTCTTTTTTTTTTTTAAAGATTTTATTTATTTATTTGAGAGAGAGAATGAGACAGAGAGAGAACATGAGAGTGGTGAGGGTCAGAGGGAGAAGCAGACTCCCTGCCGAGCAGGGAGCCCGATGTGGGACTCGATCCCGGGACTCCAGGATCATGACCTGAGCCGAAGGCAGTCGCTTAACCAACTGAGCCACCCAGGCGCCCTCTTTCTCTCTATTCTTGATCTCAACTTTGATTCTGTAAGACAAAACGAATTGAAGGAAAAAGAAAGTGGGGTTGCTAAAAATTTTGCATCCAATTTTTAGGTAGTATATTTAAAATAACATGTTGACACAATAATTACCCAAGTCAATAATAAACACTTAACTGAGGAAGGAAAATATATATTTACATAGAGCTATATTTTTATTTTGGAAAGATGTGCACATATTGTTCAAAGAGAAATGGTATCCAACAAAATGAAAACAAAAGATGTAGTTTAAAAAATCCTATGGCAAAAACTGTGGGATACCATCTTCAAAGTGGCAACAAAAGAAAACTTTTTCTTACAGACTAAGCAGTAAAGAGGTAAGCCATTTTTCCCACTTGTTACCTTGACAATAAAAGATTATGTAACTTCTTCACATGAAAACCTGTTATAGTAACTATTAAACATATGAAAAACTCCATTAGGCTCTTAAAGTTACTATAATTGCAATTTTTTTAATAAGAAAGATAATCATTCCCCATTATATCTGGTAAACCTGGAATTCTGGATCCACTTGGTACTTATAGCTCTTGACTTCTACACTGTAGTATGATATATATGTATATATATATATATATATATATATATATATATATATATATATATATAATCCTTTATTCTTTAAGTATATATATATATTTACTTTTATATATATATATATATATATATATATATACACCTTTAAATATATATATGCACGCCTATTTTACAGACCAGTATATCAATAATGATACACCCCACCTTTTAAGCAGCAAAGGACTGATGAATGGTAATTAACAGATACAGATCATTTTGACTGATCCTAAAGAGATGCCAGACACAAGATTTGATACATCATTACACTTTGGGATTCCCACATACATACTTGAACTTTTTTTTAACTTTCTATTGGGTTTTTGAGCCACAGTAATTTCCACTTACACTGTAATTTAGAAGGATGGTATTCATTTGACTGCCATGTATTTTATTTCACTAGCAAAATAGTGCCTCTACGGTACTTTTAAAAACTACCCCCACACTTCATCTTTCTACACATTTAACAATGAAATATGGCAGTACGCTTCGATGAATGCTTACATTTCTCTCTCCTGCCCCCAGTGCTACTTTAGTCAAAGTGCTCTACAGTACATGAAAAGTATCAGGCAGTAATTGCTTCCATTGCTGATAATATTTGAGTTAGCTCTGGTAAGACGTAGGTGTAACTTGTTTCATCCAAATACAGATCTTCATTAAAATGTATGTGATCAATTTTTAAACCAATTATATTTTTCCATTGTTACATATTATTATTTTAGAAAAAAAAGACATACCAAGATGTTTTTGCCTTATGCCATAATGAATTATGTGTTACATTTCAGCTGACCCGTTTTAATTATATTTTAAAAGAAAAACTGTATTACAAAATCCCAACACTAACAAAATAAATCGAGCATCAGGTTAGCTCCTGTAAGAAGCAGGCGATACATACAATATTTTCCCAAACAACTTTTTGTTTGTCAATCAAGTTGTTTTCAGTGATTGTCAACTGAAGACAATTTTGTCCCCCAGAAGACATTTGGCAATGCTTGGGGGCACTTTTAGATGTCATAACTAGGGGGGCGTGGTGTTTGCTAACAGAATCTAATAGATAAAGCCTATGGATGCTACTAAACATACTGCATGCACAGGAAAGATCTCACAACAAAGAATTATCCAGCCCTCAGGGTGTCTGGGTAGCTCAGTCACTTAAGCATCTGCCTTTGGCTCAGGTTATGATCCCAGGATCCTGGGATTGAGCTGCATCAGACTCCACACTCAGGGGAGTCTTCTTCCCCCTCTCCTTCTCTCTCTGCCCCTCCCCCGCCGCTCATGTGTGCAAGTGCTCTCTCTCTCTCAAAATAAATTTTAAAAATCTTTAAAATAAAAAAAAAGTGGGTGCCTGGGTGGCTCAGTCAGTTAAGCGGCTGCCTTCTGCTCAGGTCATGATCCTAGAGTCCTAGGATGGAGCCCCACATCCGGCTCTCTGCTTGGCAGGGAGCCTGCTGAGCAGGGAGGCTGCTTCTCCCCCCACCCCCCGCTAGTGCTCTTCTCTTTCTCTCTGTCAAATAAATAAATATAATCTTTAAAATAAAATAAGATAAAATAAAATAAAAAAGAATTATCCAGCCCAAAATACCAATAGAGCCAAGGGTGAGAAACCCTAACTGAAATTAATATCATAATAAGGTTCTAATATGAATATTAATACAAAATGGTTTTTCAGATTAGTAAACAATAAGATTCAGAAAATAATAATAATAGTAATAATAATAATAATGGCTCAGATGTAGGGAGTATTTACCATGAACCAGGTGCTTGCTTTATTAACTAACTTACTCAGCATTAATCAGAGTCCTATGATTTGGGCACTACTATTGTTATCATTATTCTATGGATAAAGAAATGAGACTTTAATTTAATTAATTATCTTGCTCAGTATTACCCAGCGTCCAAGAGGCTGAGCCAGGATTTCAACCAGCAGTCTGCTAACTCCAGATCAGACTCTTGACTACATCACTATATTGTCTTCACGTTGATCAGAGAATCTACTTTTTGATATAGATTTTTAAAAAATTGTATTTAATAAGATCTATAAAATTCCCTGATATATTACTCTCTACTTCAAAATTTCATTCTTGAAGATCAATAAAAGCTCAAGCACACAGCAGATGTCACTAAATCATTCTTTATTAATTTATTGAGATTCTCATTTCAGCTTTAGCAAATGTACTCAAAATGTCTAGAAAAATGAAAAATGCAACTAAGTGAAACATATCACACTAACAAGAAAATGAGAACAGAAAGCACTTAGCCTTGGTATAATATTACAAGTGTAAAAGCAAGTTAGAGTAAGAGAAAGGTTCACTGAATCATCAGGACGCCTCATACTTTCAATTACAGCAGAGATAAGTTATATGCTACCAAAAATTCACTCAGGGAAAATACAAACTGACTAGAAAGTATGGTGTATTAGTTTGTTACAACTGCCATAACAAAATACAATAGACTGGGTGGCTTACATAACAGAAATGTATTTCTTACAGTTCTGGAGGCTAATGCTCCAAGATCAAGGTGTGGACAGGTCTGGTTTTTCCTGAGGCCCCTCTCCTTTGTTTGCAAATGGCTGCCTTCTCCCTGTGTCCTCAGATGGCCCTACCTCTATGTACACATCCCTGGTGTCTCTTCCTCTTCTTATAAGGACACCAGTCATAGTGGATTAAGGCTCCACCTTTGTGGCTTCATTTTAAATTAATCAGCCCTTTAAAGACTGTATTTGCAAATACGGTATATTCTGAGGGATTGGGGATTAAGACTACAACATTAAAATTTGAGAGTATATAATCTGCCAAACATATGGCAAGGATAGTTTCTAAGAAGACACGGGCTTAACCTGCTAAGAGCTTTTCCATGGAGGATTACTTTTAATAGTTTGTCAGATATTTTTTTTAAAAATCTATAAAACAGTTATGAGAATAAATAGAATGGTGTCAGTCTAAGGAAGCACCACAGTTGCTAAACCTAAAAACAAACACCTTGACAGATCCAACTTGAAATTTGCTTGTGTCTACAAGCTAAGGTAAGTGATTGGCAATCACAGTCTCATCCATAGCCCTGCAATATTTGCCCCACATTTACAAGACAGAAAGACAAGCAAACATACAAACAAACAATGACTTTGACGGCAAAAATGCAATGACAGTCAAAGTGTATGGATCATTGTCTTTATCAGTGAGAGAGATAAATGCAATCTGCAGTTCCTTTGCTTTCACTTAGGTTTCTTTTTTGTTTGTTATTGCTTTTTTTCGTCTTTGGTTCTAAAGTCACAGTAACATCAGAAATGCTACGTTGAATTGAAGGCAGTTGTTTCCACTAGAATTTAAAGCCTGCTTCTCTCTGCCTGCCAAGAAAGCAAGATCATAACTGCAGAACATGTTTTTCTCCCTTCTACTCTTGAAGCAACACAACTTGCCTCCAGAGCTGTCTGCCTACTCAGCAGGTCAGCAAAAACAAAGAGAAAAAGATGAGAGTCAAGCAGAACAGAAAGAAAAGACCAAATGGACTAAAACAAGGGTCACAAAGGAATATTTTCTTGGAAAACACGGCTAAGTGGAAGAAAGATAAGAAGCAACATGGTAACAATAAAGGGCATTTGTTAAGTGTAAGCAAATCACTAATATAACTATCAATCATTTGAACATAAATTTCCATTTCATTCATTTTGTTAGTCTCCTGTATCATGGCTATTACGCACCCCCCTCCCATCTCTTCTAACCACAGCAACCAAAACTCACATGTAATAATGTCTCCCCCTTCAACCTCTACCTGATGAGTTGTACTTAAACAGCTTTTTCATCATGTGATGTCATTCCCCTTTTCTAAAAGACCCTTCAATTTAAAAGCACATCAACTCTTAATTATTCTATTGCTTTCCTCCATAATTTGGTTTCACCCTACAGGTCCATGATCCATCCTTATTATACATTATTCCGGCACATGCTGAATTTAATAATATCTGTCTTCTCATCATTCTAAGAACATGTCACCAGTCAGGCCAGAATGTCCTCTCTTCTACCCTGTACTGATCATAGACACTTCATTTTCTGAGGCTCAGCTAATATCCAATCTGTTCCAAGTGATGGCTTCCAAATGGATAATATCAGAGCTAGACCTGACTATCCATCTACCCTCTGGATATCTTACTCTGTATCTCCCCTAGTTACCTCACATTAAGCATAACTAGCACTGAATTCACTATCTGCTCCAGCCCCAGGGTTCCCTTGAAATACTCAGCCAAGACAGACCGGAGAATCATCCTTCACTCCCCTTCATCTTCACCCACCTCCACATCCAATCATTTACCAAAACTCTACTAAACTGACCTCATTAGAAGCCTCTAACATCTAGTCAAACTTCTTTCTATCCTTTATCCTGTTACTCATCATCTCCTACCCAGCCCACTGCATAGGGTCCTAACTCTCTTTCTTGTCACTCTATATTTTTCAGTGAACCAAACTATAGCTCTATAGCAGGGCAACTAAGGCCCATCTTGATCTAGCACCTGGACTGGTGGTCAAACTCTATCCCTCTGAAATCCCCAAGCCACCAATATTACCATATCACATGACTGATGGTAAATATCTCTGAGCTTCTACATAAGGCAGCCCTCTATCTGAAATGTTCTTTCTTCCATTTCCCTTCAGATAAATTCCTATACAGTCTTTAAAGCAGTTCAAATGCACCTATTTGATGAAGTCTCCCTGACTTCACCAAGCCAACTTGGTCATGTCTTCCTCACAATTCTACAGTATTTTGTACAAACTCTGTTTTGACACTGATAATGTTATCATATAACCCTCGCACATTTTTCTTGCAAGTAGCCTATGAGCAATTTGGTTTGGGTCATGCATTTTTTATTTATGCATTCCCAGAAAATATCAGAGTAATTATTCCACATTTTAAGTAGACGCATGATAAGTGAATCATCACACAAGGATTAACTGTCTACTACATGTATAGTAACATATTAGTTAGAGACATTTAAAAAAGATAAGTCACACCATATTTTTATAGATGCAAGTACAATTTTGATGTTTTACTTAAAAACCTAAAGCATTACTTAACTTCTGAGCCTTAATAAGATGGTAAGCCTTAGTATCTTATGATTTATATGAAAAAAAAGTAGAAGGGAAGCAGCTGGGTGACTCAGTAGGTTGAGCGTCCGACTCTTGATTTCAGCTCAGGTCATGATCATTGTGCCAGGCTCTGCACTCAGAGGTGAGTCTGCTTGAGGATTCCCTCTCTCTCCCTATGCCCCACCCACACTCTCTCTCTCTCTAAAATGAGTAAATAAATTTTTCAAAAGATAAGAAGAAGTATGTTAATAACACTATAAAAATAGTATTTTAAGTAAAATCAATGGGTTACTACATGTCAAATATTTCACACAAATCCTAGAACACAAGAAAATATATTACCATTATATGAGATGCGAAATTGATACTCAGCAAAACAATATCCATTATACTAGTGAATAACCAGTTTGTAATCAATTCAACTAAAAGAACAGTATTTTGCTATTTTCAAAGTCCTTGACATAGTCTTTGCATATGTTTTATCAAAAATTATTACTGGGGCACCTGGGTGGCTCAGTTGGTTAGACATCTGACTCTTGATTTCAGCTCAGGTTGTGATCTCAGAGTCATGGGATCAAGACCCATGTCAGGCTCTGTGCTCAGCGTGGAGTCTGCTTGTCCCTCTCCCTCTGCTCTTCCCCCTGCTTGGTCTCTCTCTCAATTAAATAAATAAATAAATAAAATTTTTAAAAATTATTACTTATCCTCAATATTATTTGAAAATGAAAATGTAGGATGTTAGGAAATAATTCAATAAAACAAGTAAGACACTTTGAAAATAGAAAAAAAAACTTTTTAAGGCAATATTTTTAAGAGATACACTGCACTTGAAGATCATCCAAATACTTGTATATAAATGATAACAAGCTTCACAAAGTTTTTAAGGCAGTTTCTCTAGAATATTAACTAGGTGTTGAATTATTTTTCCCTTTTTAAGTCATAGTCCAATATCTACTTCACTAAAATTATTTTGTCAAGGTAGCTTTCAATTACAGACTTAGTTTTTATAACAGTCTTTCCATAAAACCAATTTGTATGTTAACTTCACAAATTTTACTAATTCTTACTTCTGTGAGTTGGACTTTGTGCCTTTGTTATTAACATCTTTCCCATTCTCTCCATTTAGTTATTAATATACATCTACTTCTGTTTTCAAAATTTAATTAAAATCTGATCCCCTACAGAGCCTTATATCTTTAACCAAGCCCAGATCTTGCTCATCACTTCTCTTTTAAACTATGTGCCAGCCATATATTTGCTTTGATACTTTTCACATATACAAATTTTAATTCTCAGCTGATTTTTTGAAAGTAGAACTAGACTTTCTATTTCCTTTATGCAAAGTAGGTATTCAATAAATATTTTTACTTAATTATTAATGTATTTATAATTCTTGAGTCTCTATTATTTATACTTTAGACATGGTTTTCAATTCAGTTTGCTTCAGTTGGACAGATAGCTTTTTATATTCTTAACAACCTGTATTGTCACTGTTGACAAGTGTTTCATAGATACCTTACTTCTGTGTGTGTGTGTGTGTGTGTGTGTGTGTGTGTGTGTGTGTAACATTTCACATCTTCACAGTAAAAGTGTGAGAAGAGATTTAGGAAAGGTCGATATTTCAGGGTAGAACAGTTATATCCCAGGACAAGGGTGTTGTATCACTGACTCTTTTTTATCTTTTTCCTTTGCTCACACCATTCCCTCTAGATGCATTTTGCTTTTTGATATCAACTATTAACATAGAGCACAACTCAAAGCTTTACAAGTTCTGGGTTCAGTATTTCAGTCACATCTCTCCCACCTCCAAGTGCTCCCCAGAGTTCATCCACACTGTCCTCCTTTCATTTTCTTAAAAGAGCCTGGCTACCACCATCATGGCACCTTTGCACATCTTAGTGTCCCTGATTTTGCATGATTAACTCAAATCATTCAGATATTAACTCAAATGCAGCTTCCTCAAAAGGTTTATTAACTTTCATATTAGGTTAAAAATTTTGTTATATAAACATACGCCACCCTGGACTGTTCCTTCATAGTATTTACAATTGTTTATAATTATGTAATTAGTTGATGTCGGTTTCTCCACCTAACTAAGCTTAAGCATTCGCAGGAGCAAGTACTATGCCTCTGGAACACAGTAGACACATAATAAACATCCACGAAATGAATGAAGTCTTCTTATCTGTGCTGCCATGGCACAAGTATTTTTAAATATCCTTTCACTCATTTATTTAATAAATACTCAATGAAAGCCTTATACATATGAGGCATAATTCTAAGAGCTGAGGTAAAGAAGTGAGTAAAGTGAGTAACATCACCAAGATAGTGGCAGAGGTCAATCCTGATTGTGTGCCCCCTCACAAGAAGAACAACTAACATCTATTCAAGATCAAGACACCATTGAGGGAATCCTAGAATGTGGGGCTGAAACTGAAGCATCCCTGTGCACCTGAGAGACCATGACAGACTGCACTAGAAGGATAAGAGAAGGGGCTACACACCGACCACATTGCCCCTCCCCCAAGCCAGCAGAGCATCACAGGTAGAGGTGAGCCTCTGGTTCCTACAATGGAAAAAGATAACCCAGAAGAGACAACCAGCCTTGTCCAGAACGTGGGCCAATTTGTGGGAGGTCCCACATTGATCTTGCACCATGAGGATCTTGCAGGGGATCTGTGGGATTTGGCCACTGGGAATCTGACTGTGATGGAGATTGAGGGAAGGACTTTCAACAAACAGCACATGGATCTTGGCAAATCAAGTTCATACCTGCAATGCCCAACCAGCAGATTTGCTCACCTGCATTACCAAGCTGAGATACATTCTGAGCATCTCAGATCTGGGGATTTAGAGGGATGCAGATCTGGAGGATCCTCAGAGGATGAGTTTTGCCTGACTTAAAGCCCAGTTTGCCCATGCCCAGTCTAGGTGCTAAATCACAGCCCCTTGGAAAGGGGAGAGTATCTTCTCACCTCATGTGAACCAAAAGGCTGGCAACAACTTCTGGAAGGTATGCAACCCAGTGGTTCTCAAGCTGAGAGGTGGACAGGCAGAGCTGATCACCTGCACAGCAAATCCAGTGTCCAGTATGAAGGCTTGTCATGACTGCACAGTCAGGGGGATTAATTCATGCTAAGAGCGAGAGTAGCTCCCAGGCCCTCCCAAACAGACAGCCTATTTGGGAAATTGAGAATAGCATGGAGTGGCCCCTCCACTTCCCACAGAAGCAAGGGGGCTGGGACATAGCTGCTCCCAGCCCCATCTGACCAGAAGGGCGGGTGAAAACACCTGAAAGCTGTGTTGCCCACTGGCACCTTAGCAGAGAGAAGGACAGGCAGAGCCAACAGTTTGCAGAGCAAAGCCAGTGGTCCCGTTAGGCCAGTGAACTTAGGGTGCAAGTCAGTTTGAGTTAAGACAACAAAGCTTCATTGGCTGTAGAGTTGCTTCCCCCCACTGCACCCAGGCAGAGAATATAATTTGTAGCTCCACTTATTGTTGAATACAGCCTTCATTCATTCTTTTTTTTTCCTTTTTTTTAATTAAAGTTCAATTAGCCAACATATAGTAGTACATCATTGGTTTTTGATGTAGTGTTCAGTGATTCATTAGTTGCATATAACACACAGTGCTCACCACAACAGGTGCCCTCCTTAATGCCCATCACCCAGTTACCCCATCCCCTCACCCACCTCTCTTCTGCAACCCTCAGTTCTTTTTTTTTTTTTTAAGATTTTATTTATTTGACAGAGAGAGAGACAGCGAGAGAGGGAACACAAGCAGGGGGAGTGGGAGAGGGAGAAGCAGGCTCTCCGCTGAGCAGGGAGCCCAATGTGGGGCTCGATCCCAGGACCCCGGGACCACGACCCGAGCCGAAGGCAGACGCTTAACGACTGAGCCACCCAGGCGCCCCCAACCCTCAGTTCTAACCAGGGACCTTAACCAGAGCACACAGGAAGCTGTGAAGCCCATTCATCAGCCCTATGTACTGAGAAACCTGAACAGACAGCTCATCCTGTGGCTTCCCTCATCTGCAGAGCAAACTGGTGGCCTCACCTGACCAAGGAATTCAGTGTACACTCAGCCTGATTCAGGCTCCAAAACAATAAGCTATACAGGCCCTGGGCTTTGGCCTGCTGACCTGCAAGTTCAGGGATGCTAATCCATAGCTGAATATAGTACCCAAGTAGTCCCAAGCATCTAGTGAGACTGACCACAGAATACAGGCGACTATAGTGACCATCCTACAGCCTCACTTGTATAGGGAACCAGGCCATCTACAAATTCAGTGCAATCCCTATCAAGAGTCCAATAGCAGTTTTTATAAAAGTAGAAAAAAACCCACTCCTAAAATGTATGTGGAACCACAAAAGGCCTCAAATAGCCAAAAGAATTCTGAGAAAGAAATAACAAAGTAAGAGGTATTATACTTCCTGATTTCAAGCTACACTATAAAGCTATCATCATCAAAATGGTATGGTACTGGCATAAAAACAGACAAATAGGCCAATATAACAGAATCAAGAGCCCAAGCAACTAATATATAACAAGAGTGCCAAGGATACTCAATGGAGAAAAGACAGTCTCTTCAATAAATGGTGCTAGGATAACTGGATATTCACATATAAAAAAATAAAACTGGGTCCATACTGTACACCATTCATAAAAATTAACTTCAAATGGATTAAAGACTGAACTGTAAAACCTGCAACCATAAAATTCCTCGAAGAAAACATAGGAATAGAGCTCCTTGGCATGGGTCTTGGTAATGATTTTTAGCACCTAAATGAATATAGCACCTAAAGCACAAAAAACAAAGTCATTATCAAACAAAATTTATATTCAGTTAAAAAGAAAACAAGTGTGGCTGCCATTTGCAACAACATGGATAAAACTAGAAGGCCTTATGCTAAGTGAAATAAGTCAAACAGAGAAAGACAAATATTATACGTTCTTACTTACATGTGAAATCTAAAAGACAAAATGAACAAAACAAAACCACATAGGAAAAGAGATCAGACTAGCTGTCAGATGCAGAGGCAGAGGAGGGTAGCCAGACAGGGAAATGGAGGAAGGTGGTCAAAAGGCACAATCTTGCCTTTATAAGATAAATAAATAAATACAAGGGGTAAAATGTACAACTCTGTAACTATAGCTAATGCTACTATACAACAGATAGGAAAGTTATTAAGAGAGTAAATCCAAAGAGTTCTCATCACAAGGAGAACTTTTTTCTTTTCTTTTTATTGTATCTACATGAGAATATGGATGTTAGCTGAATCTATTGTGGTATTCATTTAACAATATATGTAAATCAAAACATGATATATGTCAATTATTTTTCAATAAAATTGGAACAAAAGGAAGTAAATAAAATGTCATCTGCTGTCATAGGTCTAACATTACATTTGAGGAGAACAGAAAACAGATAGATGATAAAGTGATCTCTATCGATAGATGACAGATTGATAGACAAACAAATAGATATAGATAGATAATAAAGAAGATTTACGAGTGTTGTGCACTTTAAAAATGATTATGATATTGCCTGGGAGACTGCTTTAGACTGGGTGGTCAAGGATCGTCTTTCTGAGGAGGTGACATTTAAGCTGGGACCAAGAAATAAGACTCAAATGATAATATCATGAGAATCTGCTAGTTTGTCTACCCCATTGATCATAAGATCTTTCTTTGAAAGCAGGGATTAAAGTCTCAGTACTTAGAATCATGAGCAGCACATAATAGATACTCAGTACATATTTCTAAGGTGGCTGGGAAAAAAACAAAACTGTGATTAATGAGGCAAATGTCATCATTTCCAATTTATGTGCAAGGTAACAGATCCAGAGAAGTGAAATGATAATGGACATTCAAAGAACCCAAGTTCTACTTGAGTTCCTCCAATGCTCTTTCTACCCATCAAAATCTTGATCTTGTTCCTCCTTTAAAGAGCTATGATACATAGCCAATAAGTTTGCTGCATCAAGTCAGAGTGGATATATTTAGAGTAGGTAAAGACACAGTTATCATATAGAAAGAATATCATGTATTATGATTTTTATAAATCAATTATAAAACATCCCAGTTTTAATTATTAGGGATGAAAATACAAAATAAATTTACCAAACACCTAGTTTATACAACGCCATGGGAAAAAAACAAATGTTATTAATCACACTGTTTATTGTCAGGAGGTTTACAAACTAGTCAGAAAGACAAACATGAGAAAAACTCACTATAAAGCACACAATAAGGCATGAAATTTGATGGAAACACAGAGGAGGCAGCATCCAAATATTTTAAGGACTGTTCAAGGTACAGAACAGAAGAAAATACACAGGCCTTTTCCCTAGAGTCTTTTTATTATTATTATTATGTTATGTTAATCACTATACATTACATCATTAGTTTTTGATGTAGTGTTCCATGATTCATTGTTTGCATATAACACCCAGTGCTCCATGCAGAACGTGCCCTCTTTAATACCCATCACCAGGCTAACCCATCCCCCCACCTCCCTCCCCCCCCAGAGTCTTATAGAAGCTTACAGTCTATGGGAAAAATTCATCAATATGCTATTTAACTGAATGAATTAGGTGTTTCTTGTTAAATTGGCAAAATGGTTTTATCTACTCCAAATTTTTCTCTTTTTCTCTTTGTTTCATAGAAATCAGGGGAAAAATTAGCAGTTGCTTTTTGGCTGGACTCAAATTATGGTGACTTTATAATATAAAGTCTTAGACACAGCCTTGGGATGAGGAAAAGATCATACCTTCTTAGCCAACCTTTTGGTTGGTTTTAAAGATTATACAGAAACAAAAAGAAAAAAGCAGTAAAATCTATATTTGAATTAGATATGCATTATAAACCTCATCTCCAATATCATGATGATTTTGAAAGACATTAGCAGTTTCCTACATCAACAGTAACTAAATACAAATTATGTTTTATATCATAAGAGAAAAATTCTATAGTATCTGTATAAATTCTTATGTCTGTTTAAAAAAATATACTCTCAGTAAGATAAGCCAGGCTGAAGGAATTCTGAACTTCTCATTTGTCAACATGTTTTATGGTCATCTTAATGATTTATATAAATTAATTCATGGTGTACCTCTTCTCTCGTGTGTAAATTTAATACTGTGTTTACACTGGTTTTGATCAATTCTGTCATAGTATTTGCCCAGAAAGAAAACACAGCACATTTTCTAAGATAAAAAATACAATTAGAGGGCAATGAAAACTCTACATTTTCTATCAAAAGACTCTCTTTAACATTTATATATAATATACATAATTTATATATTTTTATATATTTATAAATATGCAAATATAAATATATTATTTGTATATTTACAAATATACATATATAAACATATTATTCAGAACAAGAGCTGAACACTAAAAAGTAGTAATGTACTTACTGCAAAAAACAAGCAAAATACCATAGTCTAAAAAATGTCCAGAAGGTTTCCCATTTAAACTATTGTGAGTAATTTCTACAACAAAATATATTCAGTCATGGAAGAAGCCACATTTTGTAAAACCCTTCAAAGGCCCTGAAATCTATAAAATAAAGATTTTTATCAAAGAACAAGATAACCACTGAATTTATAATACCAACCCATCTGAAATGTGTAGTTTAGCTTTTAATTGTGTCCTACTCATAATAAACAGTCAGACCAAATGAATACAATCCCATGCCTTAGCTGCAGTCCCAAACTTCTTTTATGTTTGCTATTTTTTCTACTGATGAAATTTCACAGCAGCACTTGCTATGTACACAGATATTCTCTTTAAAATTGCCATATGGTCTTATACAGAGGATGCAAATGTCTTATGAATAACTACTTTTAGGTTTGAGACTGAAAGCAGAAAAAGAAAATATTGATACGTTGATTTAAAATAAAAGTATTTTACTTTTGTCAACTTTCTCCTATATCTTACTGATGAAATCATTTTCTCCCCCAGTTGAGTAATGACTAGGACCTACCGTAAGAGTAAAGGATTTCCAATTAACCATTTTGATGCATAAAAAGTCAGAAAGAATATACTTCCTGAGCAAGTGATATCATCAAAGTAATTTTATAATAAATTGTAAATAATGACCATTCCCTCTACATCAGGCATCATTCAAAGAAATTTAAAGGTACTACTGCATTAATTCTCATAACAGCTCCAAGAAGCAGATATTATTATTATTAGCTTACTTCACAGATGATAGTAAAACACAGAAGTTGACAATCTGCCCAAGATCGTGCAGCTAACTTGTGGTGGAGCAAAGATTTGAGCCAAGACAGTATGATTTCAGAGCCTAACCATTTATCCTTTAGTTTATAACCTCCCAATAAAAATATTTCTTAATCACAGTATATCTCATTCCATGCACCACAATGCCAATGCTCAAGAGACATTAGAAAAATACCTTAAAGTTGAAATTTTTTGACTTAGGCTTTAAAGGACTCCAAAACGACCTCCTTGATCTGTCACGTTCATATTTTAGTTGTGCATATTCTGGATTTTCCCCCACCATCCAAAATACAAATGTGTGTGTGTGTGCGCACATGTATCTTTCTTGTGCATTAAATGGTGATTCAACTGAGACAAGAACCAGGTATCTACATACCTACCAAGTGTCTGAAAAACACTTAACTGACATTTGAATGAATGATTTTCTAATGAAAAAAAACATGAATGGGTTAACAGTAAATATGTTATTCAGTAAAATGATCTCAAAAAACATACTTTATGCAAATGAAAGGCCAGAAGTAGGCTATGGATAGCAGTGAATAATTACACCTGAAATCTGTACAGTGCTTAAGAATTACCTTCACACATACCATTTAATTTTCAAAATATCATAAGGACTATATTGCTATCTGCACTTTATACATAAGGAACTAAATTTCATAAGAAGCCCAGCTAATGCAATATATTTAGGAAGTGGCAGAATTACCACTGAAAGACATGTTTCCTGACTCTTAAGGTGGGTCATTTTCCATTCTGTACACTCCACAAAAAGAACAAGTTACACCTTAATTCATACCCCTTCTTTTTTTATTTTTGTAAGATTTTATTTATTTATTTATTTATTTATTTATTTATTTATTTATTTATTTATTTATTTGACAGAAAGAGAGAGAGAGAGCACAAGCAGGGGGTAGTGGCAGAGGGAGAGGGAGAAGCAAGCTTCCCGCAGAGCAGGGATCCCGGTGCGGGGCTCTATCCCAGGACCCTGAGATCAAGACCTGAGCCGAAGGCAGATGCTTAACCCACTTAGCCACCCAGGCGCCCCTATTCATAGCCCTTCTTGAAGATTGATGTGATACATCAAATCACCTTAAATTCCTCAAAAAAATAACTTTTATACATTTTTTAAATAATAAAATGGTTGCTTCTGTTTCTAAATACACAAGTATCAGGGTGCCTGGGTGGCTCAGTCGGTTAAGCGTCTGCCTTCGGCTCAGGTCATGATCCCAGGGTCCTGGGATCGAGCCCCGCATCGGGCTCCTTGCTCAGCGGGGAGCCTCTCCCTCTGCCTGCTTCTCCCTCTGTGCACGTGTTCTCTCTCTCTCTTTTTGTCAAATAAATAAAATATTAAAAAAAAATACACAAGTATCTTTGTTTATTAGGCACGTATATAAACCATATTTTCTAGAGCAGTGGTTTTCAAACTTCCCTGCACATTAAGATCATCCAGGGAGTCGGGGTTTGGTTTGTGTTTTTGGTTTTGTTTGTTTCTTTAATCCTAATATTCAGTCTACCCACAATACATTTTAAATCAGAAGCCCTGAGGCTAGATCCAAGGCATCAGTACTTTTTAAAAAAAACTCCACAAGTGTTTCCAATGTCCAGCCAAGTTTGCAGACCATCCTCAGACTTTTCCTAGAAGCTTACAGTATTTTCTTCAGCCCTTCATTGGAATAGAGGGCAGCTTCCCTTTGTCCATGGAGGTCAAAGTAACAACACATGATGGTGTGAAGGAAAGTGAAAAAAGAAGTTTTCGTTAAAAGAAGAAAGTGTGTGGAAAAAGTTGTGTGTATGTATACACACAGACACACATTCACACCCATAGGCCACCCGTGGGCCACGAAGAACATTTTCTCGCCATTACTTGTGTGCATCAAATGAACTAATGCTAAGTCAAGGCTAATTTACACTTTAGGAACTGAGTCTGAGATGTATAAACTGCTTTGTGGTAAAACAATGATTCTCTCAGAAGCTTTTGTTTGTCATCACTGTATAAATTTTGCATAAGTTAAATCGCATTTACTGTGATGGTATCTGCAATTCAGAATCTGTGGCTCCCATTCAAGACAATTAGAATATATCAGGTATATCAAGGGATCAATTTTGCTATTTCAGGTATACATAAATTTAAACAAAAGGGCTATAATATAAAATATTATCACTTTTTGACTAAAGAAGGCCTCTAAGGAAGTCATGTTGTGATAGCAGGATTTCTTCAATTGCACACTAATAGCCGACAAATGGTATCCAAGGTGGCACAAAAATTCCATTTGTCTTAATGAATAATTCTCAGAATAGATAAATTTATATGCATATTGAGGAGAAATAACCAAACAGCTCTTATTATGGATAAGTTAAAAACACTAGAACAAAGAAATCATCAAAAAATTAGTAAATAATAGAAAGTCAGGTTTATAAATCTGTCAACAGTGAAGACTTACTAGGTATCTTCGATATTAGGCATGGAATAAGACTTCACCTCAAGGGGATTATTTGTTCTTCATTTTTCCCTCCCCAGATGTGAATAAGTGTTCAACCCATATCTGTAATATAGTAATGCTAAAATCCCCAAACATGTTTAAGGTATATATACTCTAGATTTTGCTAAAATGTATCTTAGAAAAATGGTTTTGTTATATTTAGTTACGCTGTGTTCTCATTACAGATTCATTTATTCAACAAATTATCCAACAAATATTATCAGATATGTATTATGTTCCAGTCATTGCTCTAGGCATTAATAAATAACACAGTGATCAAAGCATGTCTGCCTTCATGGATCTAACATACTGTTTAAACTTAAACATCAATTAATAGTTTAAACCACTCCAATTTGAGAGTTTTCTACTTTAAGGAAATTACTGTTTAATAATAGCATGCCAGACATCTGTTAATTTTCTTACTACTCCTAGGGTACCTGGGTGGCTCAGTCAGTTAAGTGTTGGACTCTTGGTTTCTACTCAGGTCATGATGGCAGGAGTGAGATAGGGCCCCATCTCTGGGCTCCTGCTCAGAAGGGAGTCACCTGGGATTCTCTTTCTCTCTCTCCCTCTGCCCTTCCCCACTCCTGCTCTCTCTCTCTCTCTCCAAAATAAATAAATAAATATTTTTTAAAAAATGTTCTTACTACTCTTATTTGTAATTCAGTGATGGAGAAACAATTTGCAGTGACATTAACCAGTGTAGACAAAATATGACCTAGTTATAGGGTTAAAGTTCTAGATTATACTAAATCCTAGTGTCCATTTGACTTCCAACTGACCATCATATCAAGTGAAAAGAATTAAGCTACAGGCTGTTCGCATTCATTTCTATGGCAAATAATGTTTTAGTGTAAAATACTTACTACTAAAATTACCACACACACACACACACACACACACACACCACTGAATAGTGGGAATAGAGAAATGATGAACAGTAAGCAAACCAAGGGAAACTTCACATAGTGACACTAATTTTATTCTGAAAATTTATTTTTTGGCCATTTCTAAAATATCACATAAATGGAATCACAGCATGTAGTCTTTTTTGTTTGCCTTCTTTCACTTAGCAAAATATATTTGTAATTCATCTGTTTTTGTGTATATCAATATTTATTCCCTTTCAGGGCTGAGTGTCCACTGTACGGTTCCATTACAGTCTGTTTATCCATTCACTGGTGGAAGGGCATCTTGATCATTTCCATTTTTTGGTGGTTACAAATAAAGCTGCTAAAAACAATTATGTACAAGATTTTGTATAAACATAAATTTTTATTTCCCCATGTATATACCTATTAATGCAAATGCTGGGTTATACAGCAATTGTATGTTGAACTCGAAAAGAAACTGACAAACTGTTTTCCAAAGTGACCAGACCATTTTACATTCTCACAAGCACTGTGAGAATTGTTCCATATTGACCAATTGTTCCATATCCTCTTTAGCATCCATTATTGTCAGTTTTTTTCCTTTTTTTGAACTATAATAAAAGGTGTGTAGTGATATTTCTTGTATTTTTAATTTGCATTTCCTTTATGATTAATGAGGTTGAGCATCTTTTCATGTGTTTATTTATCATCCATATGTATTCTTTAGTGAAGAGCTTGTTCATCTTTTACTCATTTGTTTTAATTGGATAGGTTTTCTTATTATTAATTTGTAGGAATTCTTCATATATCCTGGACACAAATCCTTTGTTAACTAAATGATTTGGAAATATATTCTCCCAATTTGTGGCTTGTCTTTCCATTGTCTTAACAGAGTCTTCCGCAGAGCAAAAATTTATTTTGATAAAGTTAAATATATTAATATTTTCTCTTACAGATCATGATTTTGGTATCATATCTAAGAATTCTTAGTCTCCAAGACACAAAGATTTTCTCGTATGATTTCTTGGCATTGTACAGTTTTATGTTTTACATTTAGGCCTATAATTATCTTGAGCAAATTTTTGTATAAGGTATCATATATGGATCAACGTTTGTTTTGTTTTTTTTACATGTAGTTGTCCAAAAGTTTCCAGCACCATTTATTGAAAAGATTATCTTTCTCCACTGCATTTCCTTCACACTGCTTGAAAAATTGGCACTATTAGTGTAGGTCTAGTTAGGGACTCTATCTTCCCCCGCCCCCAAGACCTATTCAGATAACATTGTTTTCTATGTAGAAAACACTGAACAATCTATAAAACAACTCCTAGAATTACAAAGTGAATTTATAAAGGTTGCAGGCTACAAGGTCAATGTAAAAAAAAAAAATCAATTGTATATTCACCTACTTTGTTACTAATCTTAGGGGAAAAGCATTTAGTCTTTCATTAATAAATACAATGCTGGTTATTTTAATAGATGTCTTTTTCACACTAAGGAATTATCTATTTATAATATTTTGAAAGATTTATCATGAATGGATGTTAAGCTTCATCAGATGCTTTTTCTGCATCTATTGAGACGACATATAGATTATCTTCTTTACTCTATTAATATGGTGTATTACATTGCTTGATTTTCAAATGTTAAACTTGGGATAATCTAGATAAACCCACTTGTTAATGATATAATTTCCTTTTAATATATTGTTGGACTTTTTTTTCTCCTAAAATTTTGTTGAAGACTTCAGTATCTATTACTACCTATTGGTTGGTAGTCTTCTTTTGTTTTTGTTTTTGTTTTGTTTTTTCGTTTGTTTGTTCGATGATGTTTACATTTGGTTTTGGTATTCGATAAATCCTGCTTCATAAAATGAATTGAGAGGTTCCTTCCATTTTCTGGAAAACTGGGTAGAATTTGTATTATTTCTTCCTTAAATGTTTAATAGAATTTACAAGTTAATCCATCTGAGCCTGGAATTTTTCCTTGTTAAATGGTTTTTAACTACAGATACTACTATACATGTAATCTATGTTTTCATGAGTTAAATCTGGTATTTTATGTCTTTTAAGGAATTGGTTTATCTTATCTAAATTTTTGAATATATGGTATACAATAGTATATAATAACCTTTAAAATCTTTTTTAACATTGTGAGGTATCTAGTGATACGCCCTTCATTTCCAATTTTGACAGTTTCTTCCATCTATCTCTCTTTTGATTCCTTCTTGGTTAGTCTGGGTAGAGCTTTGTCAAATTCAATGCTGCTTTTTTTTTTCCCCAAACACCAGCTTTTAGCTTAATTAATTTCTCTATTATTTATTATTATTCTCTATTATTGTTCTAAATTTCATTATTGGTGCTCTTATCTTTATTATTTTCTTCCTTCTGCTTCTCATAGATTTAATATGCTCTTCTGTTTAGAGTACCTTAAGGTAGAAAATTCGATTACTGATTTATGTCTTTTCTTCTTTTCTAATATAAGCCTCTAGTGCTATGACTTTTCCACTAAGAGTTGTATTAGTTCTATTCCACAAATGGTATCATTTCATATTTTCAATATTAAAAATATTTTAAATTCCTTTTGAAACTTCTTCTGTGGATTATTAGTGTTCTTAATTGCCAAATATTTGAGAATTTTTCAGATATATTTTTCTGTTTTAACTATTTATGTTCAGAGAACATGCTTTCTATGATTTTTATTCTTTTGAATTTATTAAGGTTTATGTCCTAGAATATGGTCTATCATGGTGAATGTTCCATGTGCACTTCAAAAAAATGTGCATTCTATTCTACTATTGTTGTTTGGACTGTTACATAAATGTCAATTTCGTCAAAATTGGTTAAGATGCTCAGGTCCTTATAACCTTATTTATTATCCTTCCAGTTGTTTTATTAATTATTGAAAGAGGAATATTGCAGTCTTCAATTATAATTGTGGGTTTATCTATTTATCCTTTCAATTCTGTTCATTTTGTCTTATATTTTGAATCAATGTTATTAAGGACATGCATATTTTGGATCATTACCTCTTCTTGGAAAATTGACTTCTTTATCATTATTTAATGTCCCTTTTTAATCCTATTAATATGCCATATTTGAAGTCTACTAACTTTCTCTAGATGATGAGTTATCCTTCAGTCATTAAAAATAAGAGAAAAGTGAATTTAATTTCTACCTTCACTCATTTCATTTTCAGTGCCCTTTATTTCTTTCTCTATATCCAAGTTTTATCTGGTATCATATTCCATATCATAATAGAACTCCTTTAAACCCTTTTTATGGGGCAGTCTGATGACAATGAATTCTCTTCATTTTCGTTTGTCAAAGAAAACCTTTCTTTCTCCTTTATTACTGTAAATTTCAGTGGGTATCAAATTTCAGTTGACAATTGTTTTCTTTAGGCATTTTAAAGATGTCATCCTATGTCTTCTGGCTTGCATAGTTTCTGATGAGAAGTCTGCTATATGTGATGTCTTTTCCTCTGGATGCTTTCAAGATTTTCTTTTTGTCTTTGGTTTTTATTAGTTTGAATATGATTTGCCTTGTATGTGTGTTTGTGTGTATTAATTGGTTCTCTGAACGTCTTCAATCTGTACTTTGATCTTTTCCTCACTGATTTTTTCTCATTAAATTTTCAATGTTTTTTGATTAATTTTTGAAAATTCTTTACCATTATTTCCTCAAATATTTCTTTAGTCTGTTCTTTTGTCTTCATCTGGAATTATAATTACACATGTGTAAAACTGCTTCTTCTGTGATTACAAATACACTATTTGATATTGTATTGATCTTTTTTTTTTAAGATTTTATTTATTTATTTGTCAGAGAGAGAGCGTGAACAAGCAGGGCAAGCGGCAGGCAGAGGGAGAAGCAGGCTCCCAGCAGAGCAGGGAGCCCGATGTGGGACTCGATCCCTGGACCCTGGATCATGAGCTGAGCCGAAGGCAGACACCTAACCAATTGAGCCACTCAGGCGTCCTTGTACCATAACTCTTGATGTGTTCTGATTTTTCCACATTTTTAGACTTTTTCTCTTTGTTTTTCAGTCTGAGTAATTTTATTTCTGTGGACCTACATTCAAGTATAAAAATTCTTTCCTTAGCTGTAACAAGCATACTGATGAGCCCATCAAAGGCTTTCTTCATTTTCCTTACCGTGTTTTTCATTGCTAACATTTCTGTTTGATTCTTATGGTCTCTAGCTCCGCTAAAATTACCTATGTAATATGCATATTTTTCACTTTTTACATTAGACTTTTTAAAATAACAATAGTTATTTTAAATTTTCTGTCTGGTAGTTCTATTATCTGGGTCATATCTTTGGTTCTGTTGATTTTTTTTTTTTTTAAATCCGGCAGTATGTCCACTTTATTGTGCCATTTTCTGTAGCTCATAGATTTTGTTTGAAGCTAAGCATCTTATGTAGGATATTAGAGACTGAATAAATAGTTTTTATGTATTTAAATGAGAGTGACTATCCTTTTTTTAAATTTATTTTATTTTATTTTATTTATTTATTTTTTTATTTATTTGACAGAGAGAGACATAGTAAGAGAGGAAACACAAGCAGGGGGAGTGGGAGAGGGAGAAGCAGACTCTCCGCTGAGCAGGGAGCCCGATAGGGGGCTCGATCCCAGGACCCTGGGGTCATGACCTGAGCCGAAGGCAGACGCTTAACAACTGAGCCACCCAGGCGCCCCCAGAGTGACTATCCTTTCACTAGTGCTGGGTTTGAATCAATCTATCCAGCAGTTGAACTAGGTTTGGGATTTGCTAATACCAAGGTTGCTCTCTATACCACAGGCTTCAAATTCCTCTGGAATTATCTTGTGTTTAGGATAGGGACTAGTTGGATAGAGTTTTCCCTCAAGCCTCTCCACCCTCAACTTTAGGTCTTCCCTTTGTTCTGTGCCTCAAAGAAAGTCTCTCTGCCCACTCTTTCACTAACCCAGCAGTATTCGACTGTCATTGTTATTTGAAGGGTGTTAGCCTGATTGGTGCAGGCTAAGTATGGTGAGTGTTCTGTAGCTCTGATTAACCTTCAGTCTTAACTAACTCTGTGTCCCTGTGTCTAGAGATGCGGCCTTCTCAGCACTCCAGCCTCTTCCTCCAGCTGTTGTTCTAGGACTAGGAGGTTTTCTTGCCTTTTCTCTAGAGAAAGACGGTATTTTTCTGCTACCTTCCTCCAGCTTCAGTGGGGGACCCTAAAAGTCATGCTTTATTATCCTTCCTCCAGCAGTTTAAGGTTTTTCTTCTATGAAGAAGAAGGAGAGGATCCAGATGGTGTTTTCTGCCTTTACTAAAGTGGTTGCTGTATCCTAAAATAACCCTGTATTAGGAGGAGATGCTTTCTGAGGACCTAACCAATTTGTGTGTGTGTGTGTGTGTGTGTGTGTATGCATCCATTGAGGTCCAGGAAGAAAAGCCTGCATGTAAATGCAAATTTCCCTTATATCTGCAGTCCCCGGGGATACTATATTCTTTTTCTAGCCCACTTTGCCTTATAAATTAGATAACCAGTTTAGCTAAATTCCCTTTTAAATTTATTTTTATTGAAGAATATCTGACATATAACATTGTATAAATTTAAGGTATAAACATTGATTTGATACATTTATATATTGTAATGATTACCATTGCAACAATAATTATCACTTCTATCACATCATTAATTACCATTTCTTTTAGTGGTTGGAATAATTAAGATCTAGTCTGTCAGCAAGTCTGATGATTATTATATAATTGTTTATATTAACTGTACTGTGCATTAATCCTTAGGATTTATTTACAACTCATTGCAAAGCAGTACACTTAAATAACATCTCTCCTATTCCCCCCACCCCCACCCCATCCCCTGGTAACTACCATTTTGCTGTTTTTCTGAGTTTGGCTTTTCTAAATTCCACATATAAGGGATATCATACATTACCACTGACTGGTGGCATTTTTCCCAGGCAAACAAGTGCTCATGTCCTGTCTTAAATTTCTGGTTAGTTGCCTGCCCTATGACCTCAGCTCTGATGAGTTCAAGAAAAATTGTGGATTTTCAGATTGTCCAGATTTTTCTTGTTATTGTTTTATTTTTGTTGTTGTTGTGATTGTTTTAAAGGTGAGAATGATGCTCTTTCCAGCTTTCTATAGGCCAAGCAGAAAGTAGAAGTCTCCTCTTAGTTATTAACCTGTATGTTGTATCATATTCCTTTACGAAGGCATGATTATGTCCCACAAAATGTAGCAGAATTGAAAGCTCAGACTGAAGCATAAGCAAATTCTAAAAAAGATATGTCAGGTTAAATAATAAATAAATTTTATGTATTCTAGCAAAGCCTCAATTACCCTAAAGAATTGGCTAAAATAATCACAGAAAAGTTATCTATTACTTATTTTAACACATGGACTATTTTAAGAGGTTAGGAGACTGGAAATGGGCAATTATGTTACCTTTTTAAAAAATATATATTTATAGAAGGAGGTAAATGAAAAAATAATCCTCAGATGATAGGGATACTTATCTAAAACTTCATGCTTGGGAATATACTGATGCAAATCATAAAACAAAAAAATCAATATGTGAGCTCTAATAAAATTACATGCTATTGAGTAAAAAAAAAAAATCATCATGCCCTTGTGAAGAACAAATTTATCAGACTAATCAAATTTATTTCCCTAGCAAAATAGCACAGGCAAAATAATAAACTATAATATACTGTGACCTTATAAAACTTCTGATTTTGCCCGCAATGAAATAATTTTAAAAATCCATAATTATTATTTAGGACAATGTCAATATTTCCTTAAATTCATGTCACTGTCAGTATCATAAATGCCCTTGCATGCAAGAAGGTTCAGCGTTACCTAAAAGTTTACTATCCTTCTTTGCTCTAGAGATGGAGCTGCTACCATGTGAAGACCAAGGTTCATTTCTGATGACAAAACCCCCAATTTTATATTTTTCTTAGGAAAAGTTTACCAAAGAAGGATATTATGTAATATCTTTTTCATTCACAAATATTTTTTAAAAGATTGTATTTATTTATTTAGAGAAGGGGAGAGAGAGTGAGTGGGGGGACGGGCAAAGAGAGAGGGAGAAAGAATCTCAAGCAGACTTTGTGCTGAGCACAGAACCCAACACAGGGCTCGAGCCCATGACCCTGAGATCATGGCCTGAACCCACATCAGGAGTTAGATGCTCAACCAACTGAGCCACCGGGTGCCCCCACAAATATTTTGACATATAATATGTAATAACATGTCAAAAACTACATTTTACAACAAGTATTCTGTTTCATTTCATGTTGTTCTTAATTTAAAATAACGTTAAATTTAAGTTTATGGAAATGCCTTTGCCATGAAACTGTTCTGTGTAAATATCTGGAGATATATTCCAGTCTCTATTTATTCTCCCATAATATTTCTAGATATTATACAGAATTTATTTTGTTCATCTTTTCCTAATATTTTTTCCTTAACAATGGTAATGTTGAGTTTTCTAAACATTAGGTCTCAATATCTTTCCTTCTGAAAAACAGCAGCTCTTTAAAAAATTTTTATTTCTCCCAGGAAAGGTTATGCTTGAACAGTTCTAAGCTCATGTCTTCTGCATTATAAATGTCACATATCATTCAAATGACTCCAAATAGAGAACCAGCATGGTTTGATATCTAAAGGAGGACTCACTTGTGACAATTTTTCTCCAATTAGATATGTTCTGTCTATTCAACACTCTGTCCCTGATAATCCCAGGCAACTTTTAATCAAGGATCATTTTTTTTAAGATAAAACATTAAAAATTGTAATCAGCTTACAATAGAGGAATAGGTACCAAGCACAGCTTCTATATAGTTGACAGTCTAACGCTATGCCATTATCATTGCTCGTTACAAGACATGTGACAGAGAATTGTGGTAAAATAGGACAAATGAAGTAGCCAAAGACAAACTAGGAACAAGGAAGAAGTGGGGAGTGGGTGAATGTCACCACTACTATATACTGCCAAGAGCTAAAGATTTGTTTAGATAGGTAAAATAGTTTCTGACTCATTTTCTTTGACTTCTACATATTGTTTGATACTGTTGAATTTTCAGCTCTATATTAAACTCTTTACTTTTTTAAATTCAGAGACATCCTGCCTTCTTCTTGTCCTCTAACTGACCTTTCCTTTTCAGTCTCCCTTGCTATCTCCTCTTCTGAATGCAACATAAATGTTAGAATTCTTCACTCTTTTCCTTTCTTACTCTAGATGCCCACCTGGGCTTACTCATTTATTCTCATAATGAGGGATACTCAACTCTATCTCCAGCTCCAAGATGTCACTTAAGTTCCAGATTTACATCTAGTTTCTGTGGACTGAATTGTATCCTACCAAAATTTATATGCTGAAGCCCTAGCCCCCAAGGTGATTAGAATCTGGAGATAGGGTCTTTGGGAGCTAATTAAGATTAAATTAGGTCATAAAAGTTGGACCTTAATCCGATGGGACTCTGTCCTTATAAGAAGAGGAGAGAGAGAGAGATCACTTGTTCTCACTCTACCACGTGAAGACACAGAGACAAGGCTGTTATCTGCAAGCCAGGAGAAGAGCTCTCAGCAGAACTGGTCATGTTGGCACTCTAGTTTTGGACTTCCAGCCCCCAGAACTGTGAGAAAATAAATTTCTGTTGTTTAAGCCACCCAGTTAATAGTATTTTTTAAATGGCTATCTGAGCTAATACCCTAGATGACTACTGGTCTTCTCTACCAGGATATTCAACAGGTATTCAAGCCAAACATGTCTAAAATAAAACTCATTACCTTTCCACTAAACCTGCCCCTCCTCTTGTATTCTATATCTAATGGCAGAAGCCAGAAGTTTGAGAACAATTTGAGATTCTCCTTACCCTTACACTTTCTGAATGTCAACCAGTCATCAAATACCATATATTATCTTTTCAATATCACCATAACTTAATCTCTCTCCACTACTAGTGTGGTAATATTAGATCTCATTTCCTACGTGGACTATTTCAGTAGATTTCTCACTTCAAGTAGTTTCTGCACTTCTAGTTTTACACTCAAGCAATCCATCTTCTGCTGTAAAACAATCAGCTGAAAATGCAAATCTACCAAGCCCCCACCCCACCTTAAAACTTTCAGTTTTATCCATTGCTTATATAATGGCAACAAGCTTCCCTCTACCATGATCTGGGTCCTGCTTACCCTTCTAATTTATCTCTTATTGCTTCATATGTACTCTCCTCTCCAGTCATTTATTCATATGTCAAGACTCAGTTCAAGACCCAGGTTCTCCCTAAGAAGGATTTTTTGTTTTGTTTTTGTTTTTTGTTTGTTTGTTTGTTTTACACCCAGCATGTATCCCAACGTGGGGCTTTAACTCAGGACCCTGAATCAAGACCTAGGCTGAGATCAAGAGCTGGAAACTCAACTGATTGAGCCACCCAGCTGTCCCAAGAAGCATTTTCAACCCCTTTCCTCAAAGAATTGACTGACCTGAATTTGAAGAACATATTGGTTTACAAATCTCTTTCACATTAAGGCTCTAATCTCCTCAAAGTAAGCAAATACATCTTATTGCATCAACACGTGTTTGCTACATAGGAGACACTTAATAAAGATTTGTTGAATGAAAGAAGGAATAAAAAGAATCAAAGCTACAATAAGCCTACAATTAATATTGTGTAAGTTAAAAACAGAATGATTATAAATAGGAAAATGGTTAAATGATATTGTAGTAAATAAAAAATATCTCCAAAAATCATTTTGTTAAATAAAAATAATAGAATATAAAACCATATAGACTGCTGATCATGGTTCATTAAGAGTGTGTGTGTGTGTGTGTTTGTGGGCATGCACACTGGCATACCCAGAAGATTACCAGAAAATATATCAAAACATTAACAGAAGCTACTTCCAGATGGTGGGATTAGAGGTAAATTTTATTTTATTTTTGTTAAACATGTGTGCATTTTTTAAAATATGACAAACAAAATTATTATTCCTATAGCAAAACAATATGTTAAATGAAATTAAAATGTTTAAAAATCTAAACAATCCATTTGATTTCAAAGCATGAGAGTGGTAAAGCTTTGATTTAATTTATGTTTTAGTCAAAGTTCTTAAGGTGTAAAAATGAAGCAAAATAAATGAAGAAAACAATATAAGTGGACTTCAAGGAAGCCAAGAAAGAACAAGGAGGTATAATCATGATTCTGGGAACTAAAATCAGGGAATAAAAAGATGGCTGTGACTTGGATCTCTATTTCCCAGAAGACACCTAATCTCTTGATCCTGCTCTTCACACATCTGTTTCCTACAATCTCCCCTTCTCCTCCTCTCCCCTCTGGTTTGGCTTTCTCTGATTTCTATACACATAGGCCAATGTGTAGAGAACCCTTTCATCCTGAGTTTATATCATCTTAGTTTGAGTGACCACAGAGATGAATTTGTATGAAACCCAATTCCAAACATCTGAGAGAATCTGATTGGCCTAGCTTGCATAAGGTATGGCCAATCAGCTGTGTCCGGGCTGCTGAGGAGAGTCTGACAGAATTACATTTTAGAACACAGTTCCTTCTCACATGGTTGTGAGTGACAGTTTATAGGAGAGAATAAATCCCAAACAATAAATAACAATGTAATAACAGCAAAATAAGTAAAAATGTAAAATATGTTTTCTCTCATATATTTACTAGGTTTATGAATTTATAGCTGAGAATATACCATCTGATATTCCAAAAAGAAAAATTCTTAGGTTGTTTTTGCCCTTGAATATCCAAATATAAAAATAGATAGGAATAACAGATATTGCTAACAAAAATAATTATATGTCTGCATACATTGTTTGCTCTTCTGTTTGACTACATGGGTATCTGATTCTCTAAAAATGATTCAAATTTCATTAAAACAAATTAGAGAGCTATAGCAAAGGTCACCAGACATGACATCAGAGGACCTGAGGCTGATTCCAGTTTTTCCACTTAGTATATATATATATATGACAATCTAGATCACTTAATTTCTCTGATTATCAGTTTCCTCAAATCACTTAATTTCTCTGATTATTAGTTTCCTCAAATCACTTAATTTCTTTGATTATCAGTTTCCTCAGTTGCAAAATGAAGAGAATGAAATCTGACATGCTTACTCCCTTGTACTGCAATGAAGATTAAAGTGGATTAAAGGTACACTAATAAAAAACGAACTTTTGGGGGCACAAAAGCCAGCAATATACAGTGACAAATGTCAACAAAGAACTTTATTTTCATGTGTACTGAAAATATAAATAAGAGTTTAAAGACAATAGTATTATAACTAAGGTTCATTTCAGCACTTCAGAAGTTAGCTATATAATATAATGCCAAATATCCTCCATATCAAGAACCAAAATAAAGTCCACAATGTGCATGTCAAGTTGCAGTGGTAAGATATAAATAGAACACATTTCAAATATAATAAAAATAGTTATTTATTTAGAGAAGAAAAGTTAACTCTGTATTTCAGAGAAGGGCTGAGGTTTTGCTCATGTTTGACAGAGAAATCTGAATATTTTTGTCCATCAACTAGGGCAAATTAATTTTTGTGTGTTCAGGCAATAAAAAAACTGGATGTTACAGACTTCCCAAGTTACTTGGAAACTATGTAGATTTCTGAATGTTACTATTATAAATAATACCTTAGTGATTTATAAATAACAAAATTTTAAATAAGGACTAAAGTAGTGTACCTGTTGAGTAATTTCCAAAGACAGAGTTCTTTAGTTTATATTGTAATGTCATAGCAATCGTTTATTTAATAAGAGAATGGCTTTTGATAGTTTTTTTAAAAACCAATGAATATAGTATGGCTCCAAAGCTAGTACTTTCATACTCCCCATTCCTACACATATGGATAAGTGAAAAGTATATGTGGATATAATTTCACTTTATAGTTAATATACATTTAATAGCAATTATAACATTTAATAACTTACAATTTAAAATACACTACATCAAAAACTAATGCTGTAATGTATGGTGATTAACATAACATAATAAAATTTAAAAATTCAAAAAAAAAACAAAAAATAAAAAATAAAATACACTCACAAATTTCATATTTGTCAGAATAAGCAGAATCAACAATTTCCATTTTGTAGATGAAAAAAGAAGGTCCCTAGATTCCTAGTTCAGTGTTCTTCTTGGGGTATCAAGCTACCTATGGATATACTATTCTTTGTTCTGCCTAAGATCATGGATTCCCAATAATCTTTGTATCTATATGATAATCCTGCCGGGAAGAGTAAGCTCCTTTCTGCTCACATATGTTACACCTTCTCCAAGTCTCTGTTTGTACTCTCTTTCCTACCCACACTCTCAGAAAATTCTTATTAATTCCATATACTTCCTTCTTAAGCTCCCGTATCTTAAGAAAAACTTCCCCTTGACTAACAGCACTTTCCTTTCAATAATGAGCACCTACATCACACCTTTTAGCATCCAAATGTTGATTGCTTATCCTTTAGAAGTAAAAAGTATTATTGTTACTCAGTTTTCTGGTTGTTTCATATAAGCCATTCGAATTATCTGGCTGGCTTGATTTGTTGATTTAACGGTCTGACCCAAAGAAAATCTGCCCAATGTCTTTCGAGGAGGCTAATCGTCAAAACTAAAGTTTCAAAAGTTGAATCTGTAAAACTTGCCTCCATACTTATAAATGACTGATCCAATACTCTAATTTTATATTCAACAAACACACTGAACTTCCCTTTTGTTCACTTTGTCCCAACTTCCAATTCTGAAAAGTAAGATCAACCTCTCATAGTAAACAGAGAGGGAGCCATCTAAAATCATTTAGAATGTATTAAACTAACTCACAGTTATAATATTAAGTATTCCCACACCCTTATCAATCAAGGGCACATGTTTCTAAAATGGTCCATGTCATTTGGTCAGGTGTTTGCCCAGAGTGGAACACATATAATTATGCATCATTAATATATATATATTAAGCCAAAGAATAATCTAATTTGCTACCATCATCTGTGCTGGTAAATTGCCTAGAACAAACAGATACTGATTAGTTTCATTTTGGCTGGCACCTCTGTTGGCCACGGCACCTAAACCTTCAGATTTTCACATCAGTGTTCAATTGCTTACAGGTAATTGTTTTTTGTTATATAAAATGTTAGGGGGGGCGCCTGGGTGGCTCAGTTGGTTAAGCGACTGCCTTCGGCTCAGGTCATGATCCTGGAGTCCCGGGATCGAGTCCCACATCGGGCTCCCTGCTCAGCAGGGAGTCTGCTTCTCCCTCTGACCCTCCTCCCTCTCCTGCTCTCTGTCTCTCATTCTCTCTCTCTCAAATAAATAAATAAAATCTTAAAAAAATAAATTAAAAAAAAATAAATTAAAAAAAAAATAAAATGTTAGGGGACTACAGAGATTTAAAAATTTAAAGAAATAATATAGGATTTCTTTTTCAGGTAGGAGAGTACAAAATCAGGGCACTAATAGGCTAAATATTGGAGGAAAAAATTGATTACAACTAGGAACATTCAAAATATCTGAAAATAAAATCCTCCCATACATACTGTCTTTTTTAAATTTAAGCTTTTGTTCATTTCCTCCAAGCCTTAGAGTACCAGTGTAAGAGAAGGCAGTGTAATCGGTAATACATATTTCCAAGGGAAAAAAGGAAAAATAGTTTTTAAAATCCAGAAAAATAGAAGAAAAGTTGCTCATGGCGAGCTGTGTTTTCTCCCAAAGAAATGCGGGAAAACCCCAAGAGAGATGGCTAAGGAAAAGAAGACGTGGTGATTCACCAGCCACAATGTACCAGACACCTCTTATTGACATAAATGATATAGAATCGTATTTATCGATCAGAAACATCTACTTCTGCAAAAGAATTTTCTTGAAAATTCATCAATGAAGCCCTGCCTTTGTCTTATCTAGTATCAGGAAGTAACTAGTTTTATTTTATTTTTTCTCATACTCTCCACTCATGACCTAAAACTTAAACTGCTTAAATCTGCTAAACTAGATTTATTGTAGTGGCAAAAATTTATATTTTAAGTTACTGTAGCAAATATTAAAGAACTGAAGTACTTCAAACTCTGATTTTGGAAAAGCAGTAACTATCAGTTTCCTTTATTTCTTGTGCTGACATGTATAAGGCCTTGTTTCCTCTGTTAAGTGGATATTTATCTATAAAGATTGGATACATATTTATCTGTAGATAGCACATGTTCTGTTTTGTTTTTATTTTCTATTTCATATATATGTCAATAAAAGGAAATTATATGTTTTTCTATTGGTATATTTAGAGTCAGATAGATATAGAGAACTGTCAGAAAGATAAAAAGTTGCAGTAAAAGCAACTAGAAAATTGACCCCAAATAGGAAGAAATCATTATAAGGTCAGATAGGAAAAGAATGTGATATTAAGTTGTGAGATAATGGATACCCCAAATGCCCTTAAAGGAAAGCTGAATGATCTGATTTGATTCCCTGTCTTGAGAGAGAGAGAAAGATTTTGGATGACCCTACCAACTATAATGAGATTCTAGTAAAGCGTAATGAAGTAAGTTATAAACTGAGGTTGGACATCCAGAGACCAAAATTTGAAGAACATGGGTGTAATTGGGAAGCACCAAGGAAGTAGTGGATATCAGGAAGGAGTGGGTACATGAGCAGTCTATTTTTTCACTGAATATAGAAAGGATTCCCCACTAGCAGTAAGTTTAGATGAGGCTATAGTTGGTAATGGACTTCCTCAAGACTGCACATGGAAATAATTTTTGACCCTGGTGCACTGTACTATTAGATCAAAGTTGATATCAGGGTGCAAGAGAGTGAAGAGTAAGCATTCTTTCCACACACAAAAAAAATCAAAAGTATATAAGTGCATAAAGAAAATATTAAAGTTCCCTTCTCTTACTCCCATCCACCAACTCCTAATCCTACTGTAGCTACTAAACATTAAATATTAAGAATTTGGTGAATATTCTTGCAGCGCTTTTCCTAGTTACATAAAATCCTTTTCAATGAAACAAAGAACAAGTCATACAGAGTCAGTTCTAAAACACTCGATTCAGAATATGATACTAACACAATTTGGGAATATAATGTTTAGAAATGAAAGGAACTATTCAAGTTTCCCAACCAAAACCTTTCATTAGTACTACTGAGGATTCTCACAGTTTCCATGGGTCAGTAGCCCAAGCACAGCTTGGCTATGCCATCTGTTCAGGGTCTCATGAGGCTGAAATCAAGGTGTTGGCCAGGCCATGTTCCTTTCTGTAGTAAGCTCACATGATTGTTCACAAACTCCAGTTCCCTGTAGTTATAGGAATGAGGTCTCTGTTTCTTTGCTGGCTGTCAGCCAGGGGCTACTCTCAACTTCTAGAGACCACAGGGCCCTCTCATACAATAGTTGCTTAGTACTGCAAGGCCAGTAAGAGAATCTCTCTTATTAGAAAGAGCCCAGTCACTCTTAAGAAATTACCTAATTAGTCAGCTTACCTATGATAACCTCCTTTGTGATTAACTCAAAATAATCTGCAAAATCCCTTCACCTTTGTCACAGAGTTGAATCTAATCACACCATGATATCCTATCATATTCTGAGGTCCTCCAACACTCAAGAGGAAGGGATGATACATGGATATGGGTGATTGAGGGCCATCTCAGAATTCTGCTGACCCCAGTATTGGGGCATCAGCTTAGAATTCTATCAGATCCCTATATCCAATATGTAGCCCTTTAGTGCTATCAAATGAAAGCTTGGGTATTTACCACAGCTCCTCCTTGGTACACGCCATCACCCTAGAAAACTATCAGAAGCTCTGCTTGGCTTCTTAACCAGTTAACTCTCACTTGCAAATTGGTAGTTACCAGAAAAACAAATCTGTGCTGAATGTTGGATTCCAATCTCCGCTTCCCTTCTTTCCAGGATCCTTGACCCTTTATGTGCTCCCTACCTTGGTAACTAACTATTTGACTTTCAAACACATGTTTGCTGTGGGGTATTTTAAATTTATTTTCATTTTATTTTTAAAAATAGCATCCAGGTTTTCTGGTTGTTCTTATGAGGAATGCTAATCCGCAACAAGCAGGTCTACCATTACTGGAACCCAAAATTGAATCTCTGGTAGTTTATGAGATTTTATTCACAAACGGAAAATTTATAAGATACAGCACAACAGTAATAAGCTAGCAACTGGTTTAGTTTGAAAGAAAGTTAACTTTTTTTTAATCATTAAAATCTGTGAAGAATTAATTAGAAAATAAATTTTAAAAGTCAGCTTTTAATGTTAATCATTCTACTTAAATGTAATTTTTATTGACAATACATCACCAATGACTTTAAGCAAAAATTTTAATGTATGCATCAGAAATTATATTTTTGAAAATGTCCTCTTTAAAATAACCTGTAATTTGTATGTTATTATTTTTCTAATAAGTGATCATTAATGGAAGCAGTTTCCATTTTGAGGCTTAAACTCTTTCAATGAGCTTTGGGAATTAAGAATCTCACAGAATTATTCTAACGTAAAAATTTTATGGAACAAAATAGATGTTCAGCATAATTGCCACCAAATTTGCACCCTTTCAGTCTGTTAATTAGTAACATTCAAACATGTGGAAGTTTTTCAGGTGCCTAATTAATAAATGTCCTTATTCTCCTCAAAGTTTTAAACATTCGGCTAATATCTCTAATTAACATTATCCACCTCAGTGCTACTCATAATATGGTCCTTGTACAGGCAGCATTAGCAACACCTGAGAGCTTATCCAAAATGAAAATTCTAAAGCACCGTACTCCTAGACCTACCAAATCAGAATCTCGGGGTGATAGCCAGGAGTCTCTCCAGGTGATTCTTATGCACACTCAAGTTTGGCAAGCATTATCTAGCTCATCTTGATAGCAATAGGAATTTTAACAACAAGACAAATAGATCAAAATACATATATGAAATTTTACCCTTTTATTTACACCCATCCTTGAATTAGTCGATAAATTGTCTCATCGACAAGGAAGGGGACAATAAACCCACCCCATATTTGGGTAGGCCTCTGGGATGAAGGGCAAAGGGTCAGAGCCTGAATGTACATTTGAATGTTATTTCTCATTTCCACATGATGGTTTGGGGCCATAAATTCCATCATAGCGCAGACAACTGAACAATAAATCAAAGATACTAGCACTTCAGCCTTGCAGATTATGCAGTGAGAAATTTAAAAAGGGGATTTTAAAAAATACAACACAAGTTTCCAACATACCAAAAATCACTCAGAATAAAAGCATAACCCTGAAAATAAAATTTACAACCAATAAAAAACATGATATAAGTAATCAAACTTCCAAAACTATAATATTGGAGTATCCTGCTTATAATTCCTCTAAAATGTAAGATAATTACTGCTTGTATATCAATATGACTGATCCATTTAACCAACCAACAATTTTAAATTACTTTCAATAAAACCATGATATAAACTTAAAGTTTAATTATTTAATATAGTTGAAAAAGACAAAATTCAAAAACTTATAGTGTTCACGAAACTTAAAGGCAGAAAAACCTAAGGTCAAAAAGTGAAACATGCACAGAATGTGATCCACTTCCCTCACATTGATAGAATTCTAAAGCTACATATTATGGAAATTCTGTATTAAAAACTACTAAATTTGTCATCCCATTCTTTCTAACTTTAATATATTCTTTAGTGATTAAATATTTTCCTAACATTACAAGCAATAAAATAATAGCAAAATGCTGATATTATAGATCAAACAGCCACCTGGTATTTTGCTTATTAGAATTGTGTAAAGATTTCTTCTCTTTACAATCAAGGATACATATTTGAAAGATATCTATGCTAAAAGTATTCTCCTCACCAATGAAAAGGTTTTAATACCTGTTCTGCCAACCTTAGTCCCATGGATGATTAGAGCTAACTGAGAGACTGCAGGTCACTGACGGCAATGAAACCATCAGAGGTTAAGTACTGATCTACGGACCCAGAGATATTAGCTGCAAATAAAAACACTGAGTGGTTGGTCAATCTACAATAAACAGTAAGAAAGGCTGACCCCAAATTATTTTAAGTTCCATGTTCTATCAAGAACTAAACTCTATCTTTCAATGTATCATATTTACTCCATTTTATGAAGTCAGGTCCACAATAAGTAGTTTAGTATTTCAGGGAAATTGAATCCTTTATTTGGATACTCCATAGTAAACTAATAACCCTTAGGAATAATCCTATGGAAAAAAATCGAAAGTACAAAACAAGACTTTGTATTCAACACAACTTAAAAATATCAAAATATCAGTAATGAAATAACTGAAAATATTTCTAAGTTGCCTCTAAGCTCCTTGAGGGCAACAGCAATGCCTTATTATTATTAATTTACATATAACCCTTCATGGGTTCCACATGAATATGCAGTTGATGTTTATTTGTGTATCTGACTCTGCATTAAGTTTAGAAGAGTAAACACAAAATATGTTTTAATCAAAATGAGTTGAAAATTGTTTAAACTTTTTTTACCACATAAGCAAATCAAGAGATTTACAGATTTTAAACATTATCAATATGTGAGTTTTAAAATTTTAAATATATAAATGAACTTGAAAAATGGAAAATTTCCAATATAGATATGCAAATGTTTATAACTAATCTATTTAAAAAGTTGATAAACAACTTTTGTATATGCAAATAACTCAAATGTGTCTATACTAAACAAAGGGGTATCCATGACAATACTCTTTATCATATTTAGAAATATATGAGCTCATTCTACTAAACATTTCAACTTTCTTAGATGATCTTAGATAATTTATAGTGCAACAAATGTTTTGTTGAAAATACGAGTTAAATAATAAAAAGTTTTCCTTATTCTAAGTAATTAAAGTATGATCATGGATGCACAGTGGGCTTACATACATTTTTTGAAAAACAAGAAAATAAAAAGCATTGCCACAAAAATGCTTGCATTTTTGTAGCATATCTTCTAATATGTTAGTAGAATTTGATCATATTAATACTGGCTTCTATAGTGAATTTGAATTTGGAAGAAATCATTTGTTAATTTTACTATTAAAAGAATACTTTTAATTTTACTATTAGTATATTAAATAATACTAATATTTAATCTGCTTTATTTAGTGAATTTATAGCCATTTTTTAAATTTTATGCCATCTATTCAGTGTAAACTGGATTTTTAATTTACAGCAAACATCTATTGTTGCTAAATATAGCAACTTAAAATATCTAATAATTGTACACTTTGGTGTTTGAATTATCTACATTTTTTGTTGTATGTTTATAAATTGACTTTCATACTTGCTAAGAATTTAAAATATATTAATCATATATATAGCACCTTCTGAATTGCTCAAAATTATTTCCTAAAGAAAAGCTTGGACTAACCTTTCCTAAGCAACTAAATGCTTCCCTAGACTCTATCATATCTGATTTCACAGTATATTTTTTCTCAGAGTAGATGTTTGGAAGATTTTAAGGTTTTAGTGATAGAAGAAAACCAAGCATTAGGGAAAGACATAAGATGTGCAAGAAAAACAATCATAAAAATTAGTTTACTTCTATTGGCATCAAGGAAAATAATTAATTTGCCTAATAGGCCTGAGTAATCAGACAGCAGTTATTGCTGCCATGTCTTTTCTGCTTTTTTTATTCTACCTTTTCTTCTAAAATAAGGGGGCGGGGAGCAAGAGTACTATAATGTTTTCCCAGAGTAAAAATGATAATCCAAGGTAATATATTACAAATGCACTTTGTCTTTTTAGAAGAGTTATAGGAGGGGATATCCACAATCCAGAACCACCTACCACTATTGCTAGGGATATAGTTCTGTGGTCCTAGAAGCCCAGAAACAAGTTATACAAGCAGATCATTCAGTGTTCAGGGTGAATCCAACATTATCCATACATGCATTTTTCAATGAATTATATATAAAATGAATAATTGAGTCCTAAGTTACCTGGTCCTACTCTACTTTAATTCCAGATATGTGTCCACAGACTTATGTATGTTACAACATGCATTCTAAGTAGCATTAAACATTCCTGACATTCATTGTTTTTTGTTTTCATCAAAGTGCAATTTGTGCCTAGAATTCTTCCCTTAGAAAATGGTAAAATGAACAAGTGTATATTCTCCTAGCACACTAATTTTAAAAATGCATATGAGATACTAAGATACACTGAACTATATCAATTACCACTTCATTTCATGTTCTTTTAGTTTGTGTTATCTAAATATTTAAATAAACAAAGTGGTTGATATTTTAGTTATTTAAAAGAACTCAGATTGAAAGCATAACATAAAAATATAGCAATGCTAATTCATTCATTTATCAAATTCCAGGACAAAATAATCAGATAGTATTATATCTCTAAAAAGTCTAGTTTCCCCAAACAGGGTAACAATTATCAAATGAATATTTCATTTATGTGATTCCACTTTCCTATTATTTCAAACACATAGCTGAAGCCATTAGCCTTCCACATTGTTTATTTCTTTGTCATTAAGTTCAATCCTGTCCCCATGTCTGATGATCTTCGACACACTGATCCACAGCAGCCCAATAACATCAGTAACATCATCACCCCCTTATAAGAAAATGGAAATGGAAGTCTAAAGACTAAATAATCTCTAAAGGTTAACATTGCCAGGAATGGCAGAAAGGAGAATTAAATGTAGGCAAGACCTTCCCCTTAACCACTGCACAATATCTCTGTTTAATGCATTATATAATAACTATTTGCTTATAGGTCTGGTTTATAATCCCCTCAATAGCATGAACTATACCAAATTCCTTCTCTTCTTGTAACATAGCCCAACAAGGTTTCAATAGCACTTCTTCGTTTGAAGAGGGAAGCCCCATCTGAGGGAGAAATGCTCTGTACACTCTCCCACCATGGACTCCCCTCTAACTTGGATCTTGGGACAAGTTTACCCTTTTTCCTCTGAGTGTCTTGCCCACGTCCTCCAGTACAGCCTCACTTCTCCCAAGCTATCTCATTTGGGTTGATTCTCTGGACTCCAGGTCCCTCACTCTATTTCCCTATTCGGTCTTCTCCTCAGGCCTCTCCACCCCAACCTTTCCACTCAGCCAAGGGTCAGCTCCTTCTCACATACTCTGTCCTACTGCAATTCAGCCCCAGCCAAAGGTTTTTTGGAATGAGTTGTACACTATTCCCAACATTAGGAAAGAATTTTTCTGCCCTTCTCCCAGCAATGGCTTCAGTTTCTATGAAAGTTATTTGATGCTTTGTTCTGACTGAGTATCTTGGAGAAGGTTTTGCTGAGTGAAACTCCGAGGGTGGTTTTGTTAAAACTGCCCTGCTTCTCTTTGCTCCATTTCCCAAAAGTCAGTAGAACATATGTCCCCAGAGATCTGAAAGTCCCCACAAGTGAATTTAGAACTCTGGGCACCCATCCCAAATGGAAGTCAATTTGCTAGCTTTAGTTGTTTTCCTCTTCGTACAAAGCACTTGGGCTTTAGGCTAATAGCCAATTTTGTGTTTCAGTCTGGGCTTATCAAATGTTGAGACAATAGCTATCACCATTTTTACACCAATTTTTTAAAATAGTAGTCTGAACTAACTCAAAGTTGCAGAAGAAAGTTTTTGTTCTGCTTTGTAAGCTATATGACTAGGGAAGTCCACATTAGATTATTCATTTAGAATTGTTTCTAACACAGCTCTGGGATATTTATCATTCCATATTCTCAAACCTACTCTTTTGTTTTATTCTCCACAGTAACAGAGCACTACTAAATGTAATGAATGTCATGTCAGACTCTTAAACATATTTTTAAATATGATTAAGTGAGCCTAATTCCCTTATAACAAGGATCTCTAAAATTTATCATCCTCTAGTGACTCATTTTCATTTCTGCATTAAGTGTGGAAAGCCTTTACTCTAAGAAACTGAAAGTGCATTATTAGTTACTCATTTATTTATTACAAGTAAGTCTTATACAACAGAGATTTAGGATTATAACATTGGCAATCCATATAATTAAGTGTGGAAAGTCTCTAAACACAAATAATGATACAAGAATACACTGTTGGTAAATATATCTTCTCTCTTGCTTTTCTGTGACAACTCCACCTTTTTACATCTTTTTCTCTTCATCTTTTTGTAAATGATAGCTGATTCATGCAGAATGTCACCTTCAGTGTTTACTAATTGCGTGATCTTGAGCAAGTTATTTAACCTCTGTGTGCCTTTATATATGTAATATATATGTGGTATATATATTTTATATAATAAAGTAATAGCATTCATTGGAAGCCTTTAGTAAATGGTAGTTATTATGCTATCAATAGTATGCCTCTTTGAGATCTAGAAAGATCAAACTCTGATGTTTTGCTCCATTTCAATGAGCATATTTCGCTATATTGTGGATCTTTTTGTTTTGTTTCATCTCTGCAGGTTAATATCATCCTTCTTAGAGTAAAACTAATACCACTGTCTTCTAACAAGTTTATTTACCTCTAGAATTTTCTTTGTCCAAACTTTATCCAAAATGTGTACTGATAGCATATCAATATGCCTTAAAACATCACTTTAATCACTATCTTTCACTCCCTAACACTTCTCACTAAATTCCTAAGACATATGAGGGCAGGAAAAGGAATGCACATCTTTTTACTGCTGCAGTAGTTTGTATGCGAATAGATAAGAAAAAATGCTTAACAGTTCTCTGTGATATTCACTCTCTCTCTCTAAAATTGCCCTGGGCTTTGCCACACTCATATACATTTCCTCCCACAATCTACCTTGCCAAAAATACTTTTTCAGATATTCAAATTCTACCCATCAGTTAGCTTCAAAGAGAAGGGAGTCCTCTTCATTTCATCTCCATGCTACCTTGCAACTACCCCAAAGGGTAAAATTAAATGGGTTGACTTTTATCATCATAATTGGGCCACATATACTTCATAATTGATACCTTAGAGGAAGGCATATAAATAATCACGCAAATACTAAGCATTCTCCACTCTACTTCTTTCCTTGGCCCTAAAGGATGTGTCCTTTTCAAGCATAGAGGAATATGATTTGAGATTCAGGTTTCTACTTAGAGCTTGAAATATATAATGCAGATCTATCACTGTACTCTGATTCTGACCATTGAGGCCAAAGAATTCAAATAATAGAGTTTTCAACAGAACCAAATATACCATCACAAAGTATTGCTTTACATTGTTTTAAATCATTATGCATTAATTCCTCAGAAAATTCCCAGCAAAGTTTCAATAGAAGAGGATTCGGATATCCCAAATGCACTGGTCAAGATGTTTTAAGAATAATAACTAATTGTCACTCCATAATTGCACCTCTATCTATCATTGCAAGCATGTGGCATGGCCAGGATTAACCAAATTTGACATAAATTACCTAATTTTTTTAAATTTTGATTTAAATCCAACATGATGACTCTCTCAGGGGCAGGGAATCATCCGTTTTTACTACCATCTCTGGCATTTACTCTTTTTTTTACTCACTATTATTTCCTGATTTATTAATAAATCATACTTATCTTTTAACTAGTCACCTGAGTTCAGTAAGAAAGTTAACACATAAATAATTCAACAACTTTTTAAAAAAATATGTAGCCTTTACTAATATTAGCACTTTAGGTCCTTGCCATTCTCTCAAATTTTTAAATTTTCTTCTAGTATAGGGTGGATACATATTACTCAGGAGGGCCATTAATATCCTTGCTCCTCACAAACTCATGATGTCAGCTGACTTGGACATCACTCTGCCAGTGCTTTATTCCAGTACCACCCATATTTTAAATTCCTGGTTCATGGTACTCCTTCCCATTATATTCATAAGGAGCTTAATGCTGACTTTATGGATTGCTGTAAAGCCCTTAATATTATAATTCTTTTTATTTTACCAATCCTTTCCATTTAATTCTGTTGCAAAACATGCATTAGAGTTGGTCAGAAAAACAAATGAATGATTCCATAACATCCTTCTCTATAAAGAATATATTTTCATTGCTTTTAAGTCAAGTATCCTGAAGCTCAGGTGAGTTCCATTCCATCTAATATCATGCCCAGGAAATTAAGGGGCAAATCCTATTCCTATGATTGTCTATGAGGTCTCCTTTCAACATAGGAGTAAAATTCTTCCAAAGATAGTTTGCAGGATATAATCCCTTTGTCCTGCTCTGGCATAAGCTAACATGACCAAATCCTTAAAATAAGCGTAAGAATAGGCTCAATCCTGGGACCATTTAAACATGTGTATATGCATTTGATCTCTCCAATTAAAGTGTAAGGTCTTTCAACACAAGGGTTGGATCTAATAATATTTGCCCTCTTTAGTGCTTGAACAGATACCTTTTTCTTGCTAAGTATTTGTTTTATTTCCAAGGTAGAGGCAGCAAAGTTCCTATTCCCTGAGCCTAGACTAATTTTCAATCACTTACCTAACAACTCTAATAAGATGGATTATGAGCCTCTCAAATCTAATAGCTAACACCAAACCCTGGTTTCACAAGAACCCCCTTTCTTTCTATTCCCAAACAATTCCTCTCCCCATTGCCTTGTCCAATTTTAAGTAAATGACCTCAGCATTTATACACTGCTTTGGCCAGAGTTCTAGACCTCATCATGATTCTTCCCACTCCTTCATCTTTCAGATCCAATATATTAACAAGACATGTTCATTCAATGGATAAATGTATCTCAACTCCATGCATTTCTCCCCATCTCCATTTGCTCTTCCTAAGTTCAAACCCTCTTCCTCTCTCCCCTTGGACTACTGCAATAGACTAGTTATTGGTCCTCATGCTTCTCCTCTTCCTTCCCTCTAAACTACTTGCCAAATAATATCCACAATGAGATTTTTTTCAATGTAAATCTAATAATGTTATTTCCCTCTCATGCCCCTCCTCTATTTATTGTTCATATTTTTCAATGGCTTCCACTCTACTTCAGAAAAAAATCCAAAGTTTCTCCAGAAGCTAGAAGACCCTGCATTTGTTGCCTCTTGCCTAACTTTCCATAGGAGTCTCTTATAATTCTACCCTTCATCCATATGGCTAAACCCAATTTGGCCTTAATTCCTTGAATATGTTGAGCTCCTTAGAAGTTTCCACAATTAAAGGGTGGTTTACTTTTCAAAATACTAATACAGAACACTAAGTCTTCCACTCTGACATGGAAATCTAGTCACAAGTGATTGAGATAAATTTGAAATAAAAGGTTTTAGGGATGGGGAGGTTAAAAATAAATGCCAAGCTACCTTACAATTGTGACTGTCCATTAATTCAAATTGGGATGCCAAAAGTATATCTCCCTGTTAGTGATTTTCAAATGTGTGATTATCAAATCCTGGTTGATGTTTATTATATGATCAAATATATTGATGTAGTCCTAGTACTTACTTTTTCTCTCCCTTTTTCTTTCTTCTTTCTTCTTTCTTTCTTTCTTTCTTTCTTTCTTTCTTTCTTTCTTTCTTTCTTTTCTTTTTTCAGGTAAGCTCTCTGCTCAGCATAGGGCTTGAATTCACAACCCTATGCTCTAGAGTCTCATGCTCTACCAACTGAGCCAGCAAGGAACCCTCTAGTACTCATTGATTATTATAAATTATAACTAATTAAAACTAGAACATCTCATGTGGAAAATTAATGATATTTCCCTTTTGTTTTAATAAGTAATATATATTTTTGAGTATTGCATGTGTTTCCTCTGATTTAGAGGTCCAAAGTCAAAAAGAAAATATTGTAATCTCTAAGTGACACTCTTCCAGAATAAACAAACCTCCATATTAATACATATAGCTTTTGATATTTGGAAGCCAACTATTTACTATAAAAAGCAAATATAAGGTAATGATTTAGAAAAGAGGCAAAGTCACAGAGGCATAGTTGTCTTTTTTATTGCTAGAATCAAATAATAGGAGAAAGCCAGCTCCCAGGGGCTCCTGATCAGTGTTTCAGTACCTCATCAGTAGAAATGCTATCTAGTAATTTCACATTACTTGTAGATAATGCTTGATAATCTGGCCAAGGGCCAGTTTTAGAACTACCACAAAAGGACAAAAGTGCTCTGACCTGGACAACTATGCTGAGATCACATAACAACTTGCACCAAGGAAATGAGATACAGCCAAAGATTTCCAATAAAAGTGCAGCATTGCAAACCCTCACCAAATTCACCTTCCTGAGTAGCATTTTAATAAATAATGAAACAAGGAAATGCATTGGGCAAAACAGGCCTGGAAGCCTTCTGGAGACATTTGGTCAGGACATGTTTTCATGTATTATCAAGTAGTTGCTGGGGTAAAATCTTTGTATTCTACAGTTAGCTAAGATAGGTGAGAGGGAAGGACATCAATGTGTGAAGCTGATATAGCCCATAAAACTGCTAACATGAAAATGACACACGCAAAAGTTAATTGTTTTTTCTAGAACTTGTTTATCATTTTGTATATTGCCCTTCAATATTAAGTAACTACTATGCAAGATACTGTGTTTGGTGCTGAAAATACAACAAATAAAATGAGCTCCCAGTCCAAAGAAAAATTCATAAATAAATCTAATTCTCATGTAAAAATCGATGTAAAAGAGGAATAGCAAGAAACAGGAAAGGAATTCTTCACACAACTCAACTACCAATGGAGAAGGTATACTGTATGGATGAAGGTGAGAAAAGGAGTCTAGGCAGGATGCTGTCAAGAGGACTTCAAAAAAACTGTCCTTTGAACTTACTTTGTAAGGAAAAGAAGTTAAGAAGGAAGCAAGAGTCATTTTTCCTAGGAAAGTGATGCTCTTTGCTGAGAACTAGAAATAATGAGCATATTTAATTACCTAAGAATTGGCATTTAATAAGTCATGAAGACTAAGTTATAATAAAAATAACAGCTAGTACTCACTGAGAGCTTACCATCTACTGTTAAGGGCTATACATAGATAATTGAATTTAATCCTATGAGGCACACATAATTATTTTTCCATTTTGCAGATGAAAGACTCTAAGTTCAAACATCAAAGGCAGGATTTTATCTTGAATAGCCAATTGAAAAATTATGCATATTTTATTACCTAAGTCCTTATAGAAGTGGACAATGGAACTGGGTAAAATTAACAGTAGATTCAATACTGCAGAATATAAGAGCAGTGAACTTAATAGTGATGAACACTATCAAAAATAAAGCAAAGGAGGGCGCCTGGGTGGCTCAGTTGGTTAAGCGACTGCCTTCAGCTCAGGTCATGATCCTGGAGTCCCTGGATCAAGTCCCGCATCAGGCTCCCCGCTGAGCTTCTCCCTCGGACCCTATCCCCTCTCATGCTGTTTCTCTCTCTCTCTCTCTCAAATAAATAAATAAATAAAATCTTTAAAAATAAAATAAAATAAAGCAAAGGAAAAAAAAAAACTAAAAATGCAAACAGAAGCATCAGTGATACATTAGACAATGAACTACAGTTACAAAAACCAGATCAGTGTTTCCAGGGGCTGAGGGGAAAAGATCATGTTGGTGATTATACAACTGTATACATTTGTCAAAAATCATCATAATGCACCATAAAAACTGGTGAATGTAACTGTTTACAAATTACATTTCAATAAAGCTGATTAAAGAAAAAAAGTGAATGGAGAGAAACTCACCATTTGGCTTAAAAAATGATTGTGAAACACTTCATGAAAATAAAGGTTTGAATTTATGCAATTCAAATAACAAAATTAAAATATTATTAAAGGTAATAGTAATATTAATGTATTAGTAATATTAACGTTAGTATTAATAATATTACTAATAATATTTGGGTAACATTAAAGGTAACTATTTCTCTAAATTTCACTTTTCAGCTATATGTGAATGTTAATTTCTCTATGTGCTGTTAGTATATCCAAGTCTTCTGGAGCTAAAATAATATCCTTTATTACACTAGCCTCCAAATACACTTCCAAGTATCTAGGTGAAACTGCACACATAGTGGTTGTGTTCCACATCAGAACTATTACTGATGATCCAAGTGGTCAATTACAAAAATAATTTAAGGTTTTCATAAACCTGTCCTCTATTTTTTCTCCTTCCAAATTCCACAAAAATCCGACAACATGGGAACTCAATGAAAGCATTACATTATTAGTAATCATCTCTGACCACAATACAGTTTAAGAATTAAGTATTTCATTAAACTTTCAAAGCTGTAGTTCCTAAAATTAAGTATTTCAATAAACTTTTAAAGCTGTAGCTCCTAAAACAAAAATCAGCATCGAATGGATTTCCTTTAAGAAGCATTTTATTGTGGGCGCCTGGGTGGCTCAGTTGTTAAGCGTCTGCCTTCGGCTCAGGTCACGATCCCAGGGTCCTGGGATCGAGTCCCACATTGGGCTCCCTGCTCCACGGGAAGCCTGCTTCTCCCTCTCCCACTCCCCCTGCTTGTGTTCCTGCTCTTGCTATCTCTCTCTGTGTCAAATAAATAAATAAAATCTTAAAAAAAAAGCATTTTATTGTAAAAAATAAAACTTTAAAATTAAAGATGACAGATATAATCACATATGAAAGATATTTCCTTAAGCTAACCAATAAAATTTATTGCAGTTCTGTGATACAATTAAATATTACCTGTTTTATCCTCACATTCTCTTTCCTTTCCTTTAGGAAGAAGCACCACATTTTCTCTAAAGGGAACAAGGTAAGTGACACCACCTTTCTGGAAAATGCCAGTATGTCACACTACAAAGGGCACAGAATGAAATATGTTCATTTAGACCATATACACTGCCGCATGTTACATGAGTGTTAAAAATTAAAATAGAATGCCAAAGACATAAAGGGTTGCAGTGAAACAAATGACACTCAAATGCTTTCTTATTACTTTATTATGCAAATAAAATCTCATTTCAGTTTGTCATATTTAGAAATCAGTTTGAGAGAATGTTTGAAGCCTAAATCTTTCATTACTGTGAACATAAACCATCCACTGAACACTTCAGCGTTCAGTCACAGACCAAGTTTATCAAACAACCTTAACCAACCCTAAAAATAAATGGAGAGAAGAGGAAGAGAATTAGATTATATTATTTTAAATGTGTATTCTAAGTAGTAGTTTCCAATACTTACAGGGTTTATAAATAAATACCTGTATTAGCCTGGTTAACACCTCAACTTTAATTTCTTTTTTTTTTAAAGAATTTTTTATTTATTCATTTGAGACAGAGAGATACAGACAGAAAGAGACAGTAGGAACAGTGGGGAGGGGCAGAGGAAGAGGGAGAAGCAGACTCCCTGCTGAGCAGAGAGCCGGATGCGGGGCTCAATCCCAGGACCTGGAGATCATGACCTGAGCCGAAGGCAGACACTTAACCATCTGAGCCACCCAGGTGCCCCTCAACTTTAATTTCTTAACAAGAAATTACTTAGATACTTTTTAAAAGAAAAGAAAAAAGGAAAACTATTTTCTCATTTAAAATTATTTAATTGGACAAAACATTCCAATGCCATAAATAATTATATTCTCTAAACTACTATAATAAGCTGCATCAGATTTATTTGGAAGTTCTACTCCAGCTCAGAACTGGTAAAGACTAAAGTAACACTTGTATTTATTAAAATATATATATAGTAAGAATTGAAGAAGCTGTAACAAATTTCACTACACGCTGCTGATATCAAATTTCACTACACGCTGTTGATACCAAATTTCACTATCTACATAACAGAGAAAATTAGTTTGTAAATAGAACTGCTTACATCAAGTTTGCTTTCATGTTTCTGAAAAATTAACTTTATAAAACATATCTAATTTTCACTGAAATTTTTTCCAGATAAACATAGTTCTCCTTTCAGTAAATTTAGTCTTGTTTTTTTTCCCCCTCTTCAAATCCTAACAAAAATTCTCACCATCTAGTACCTGAAATATTCTCAGCACTCTGGTACAGAAAATACTAAACTTTTATTAATACACAGTTTTTTTTTCCTCCAGGCAGATTAAAAACAACTGTCATCTGTTTTGTTTTGTGCTTTTTGTATAAAGTTATATTTATATGATCATGTGCAAATTATTTTGAAAAATGAAATGAAACATGATGATTGGTTCAGATCATTCATCATATTTCTGAAAGTAAAGGTAGAAGTTATAGCGTCATCATGCCACTTGGTAAGGGAAATACAGAGTGAATCTTAGAATAGGCCCTGTATTACCTGCTAAAGGTAGTTAAGCTTCTCACCCACAAAAGGAAGTAGCTATCTACACTGAGAGATGCTATGCAGAAACTAATCTATCCCTGTCTTCCACATACAAACTTGGTGACAGATGATGGCTACAACCTACAACAGAATTTGCAGTTATCAGCAACTTATTTACAGACTAGTAAAGTGAAATGGCACAGGATTTGTAATACAGTAGAAAATGCTTTGCATACATTTATAACCTCCACATTTTGAAATCCATTTAATCCTTCCACTGAAAACAGATCAATATTTAAATATATTTAGCAGTATTTACTTACTAAGATGAGCCAAGTGCGTTTTAATCCTTGCAAATGGATCATAAAGTTTAATTCCACAGTATAACTTCTCTCTGAGCCTGGCACTTGGATTCTTAACGTTTCACTGGCCTAAAACGATCAATGTTGGAACTGCGTTTGTTCCTGTGGGTTGTAGTGAAATATGAGAGAAAAAAATGTTGATTTCTCTCAGCACACATTTGTCACAGCTGAGTGTCAGTCTGAAAGAGCATCAGAAAGCTGAAATTATACCTTTTCAGTTCCTGTAGTACAAGGGCATTCTGTGTGTGGTAATTATTTGTCCTTCATAGCAAGAAAAAAGGGCAACACCACTCCCTAATCCTGAAAATGACATTACAGCAATAGATATGATAAAATATACAGTAAATTAGTAATAAGACTACAGAAAAAGTGACTATCAAGACAAAATATATCTCAGTCTATTCCATCTCAGAGAAATATTGGAAACGGACCACTAGTCTGTGTTCCCAGCAACTGGTAAAAATCTGCAAGCTGAAAGGAAATACTGGTTCAGCCAGTTGCTGATCTCAGGTGACACGGCAAAACTCACAATATAAAACTGTGGATTGAAGCAACTTTTGCCCTTTTGTTTCTGAAAATTATCTTTCAAATATATCATAGAGATGAAAATAATTTTGCATAAGAACCAAACAGTCCTTCCAATCCAATATTTAGTCTGGAAGATAAGTATGAGTAGTTGTCTGTCCTATGTGAACTCAGATCCCTCGCTATTCTTTATTAATGTATCAGAGAATTAGCATTCATAGATGTAGATATTTTTAATTTAAAAAATGAATCCTTTTAAAAGTAAAATATAATTTGAAATTGCAGCTTATGTAGTAGAAAAAAAGAGAGCTCCTTTCCATGAAAAGGAGGTTAAGGGCCACCTCCTCAGTACATAGGATGCTCTGAGGCTCCTTCATGATACCTTAGGACTCTGAGAAACAAAGCTTGCAAACCACTGCATGCATCTAAATCCTTAGCAATTCTACTTCTATTTTTAACATTTTCAAGAAAGGTAAGATGACAAGTTTCCTAGGTTTATATGATTAGTGCAGAAGTAATTCCTTTCATTTGCCTTAAAATGAGAGTTTTCAAATTTTAAAATTACCTCGTGGTTCTCTAAGCTTCAGAAACATGTATCTAGTTGCCTACTCAACATTTTTACATGAATCTCCCAAGGGCAACTCAAGGGCAACATACCCAAGATTAAACTCATTTTCTTAGCAAAGATCTCTCTCATCTATGCAATAGCTCAAGCTTTCGGAAACCTGGAATCATCTTAGTCACCCCCCTTCTCACTTATCCCCTAACAATCTCCAACTGTCTCTAAGCTAAGCCCACTACTCTTCTTAAATCTTTCTTTCTCAGACCCGCCTACTCTTCCTATTCTCCATCTCTGCTGCCACTAAACTGGTTCAAGCTACCATTATGTCATTTTTCAATCTACTGCAGTAACCTTCCCACAGGTCCTCCCTCCCACCCACTTTTCAGGTTTTCTTAATCTATTTTTTCACATGGCAGTTAGTTATGACCTTTGGGCTTCCCTGTTTAAAATCCTTCTGTGGTGTCCCACTATCTTTAGAATTAAAAGCAACACTCAACATAGCCTAGAATGATTTGACCACACCATTAGCTTCCTTGGCCTCTGTCCTCCAGCAGTTATTAGCATTTTCTCAGTCCCTCAAATCTGGTAGTTCTTCCTGGCCCCAGGGCCTTGGAACAGAAAGATTAGGTCACCATTTACATGCTGTCATATCATTTGGGATTGAAAACTTCATAATTGTAAATCAACATGCAATTCTATTTTTAAAGTTTATGTTCCATATTGGCTGGACTCTCTGGCTCACGTTTATATCTCAGCACATATTATAATGTCTTGTACAGAACAGAGCTCAATGAGTATCTATCAGTTGAGTTAGTAAGTGATACTCTGGAATCTGGGTAAAAACGTGACCTACCTTCCATCTGATTTTCATAGACTTTTGAGCAGACTTAAGAAGCAGATCAGTTCTAATTTTAGATTCTGAAATTGCTCTTCTCTATTTTTTCAGCTTAGTTATACCTTTAATGAGGTTGACGAATGTCTAGAATCACCTACACAAAACATTTATTTCTGTGTAGGTTGTTTTATACAAACATACATGTATACAGAACAACATATGTTCTGTAAAAGATTCCTTTAGAGAATGATTATGATTTGATTTGTATTTTCAAAGCTATTACTGATTGAAGAGCTCAACTCTTCAATTTCCTTTTGAGCATCCAGGCATATCAAGACCTAATGAAATTGACAAGCATCACAGAAAGGGAGGATAGCAGAAGAGGAACATGTATTTGGATCACTAAGTTTTGGTAGAGACCATAATCTTAGATCCCTAACTCCATCTAACCACAGTGAATCTATTTTTAATTTATCCCTGGATATTTAGCTGTAAGTGCCTCTGGTTCACTTACAGATATTGATCTGTTCAAAAGCAAGGAAGCCTTTACTGCTACATTAATTTTTGATCCTATGCCCCTCAGCAACCTGGCAAACCATTTAAATAAGTGTGGCTAGCTGAATTACTGACAAGATTCATGAAAATATCCATATTTAAAGTTCAAAACTATTGATTTGGGGCAGTTTATTAAAGGTAAATATAAATTAAATAATTTAATTTTAAGAAATTTTGTATGTGCTTCCTTTAGGTACACTAAATAAACCTAGATTTAAAATAACAAAATAATAATAATAATAATACCAATAGTAGTTATTTCAGTGTTCATTATATGCTAAGAACTATGCAAAATTTTCTGCAGATATAACTTAATCCTAATGATAAGCCTATGAAGTAGGTATTGTTACTGTATTGTCATTACCCTCATTTAACAGATGAGGAAACGAAGACTTAGAAAGCTAAGATACCTGCTAAAGGTCACACAAAGCAAGGAAGAAAAGAAGGAGTTCATACTCAGGCTACCTCAATGCAAGCAGAGATGATAATGCAGGCCTAACTGGACAGGGTCTCAGCCATTCAGAAAAATGTAGGGAGCTTCTTCAGCTTTCCTTCCCTCCGCCACCATTTTAGAGGGAGAAGACAGAAAGTTTCTGACTCTGAGACCCAGCAATGCCAGCAATTAAATAATAGCTTAGGGATCTTACAGACAATAATCTGTCTTCTTACCTCAGAGAAATTTAGTTTGCATTAATTCAGTACTCCATTTGTAATGTTCAGGGAAGCATGGATATAACTACTTAACAAAACATGTTTGGAAGATCCATGAAATCCATTTACTTAGGGGATGGTTTAGGCATGAATAGTATCCTTAAGGAAAAAGCTTGTACACAAATAATAATAATTAAAGGCAACATTTTAAAAAATGCAATACCCTCCCGGTTTGAGACATCATATTTCTCTGGAGGATTCAGGGAAGACATCAAGAGATAGAGGTATGAGTGTGAAGAAAAATTAGAATCTCAAAAACTGGGGGCGCCTGGGTGGCTCAGTAGTTAAATGTCTGCCTTCGGCTCAGGTCATAATCCCAGGGTCCTGGGATCGAGCCCCGCATCGGGAGCCCTGCTCTGCGGGAAGCCTGCTTCTCCCACTCCCCCTGCTTGTGCTTCTCTCCCTGTGTCTCTTTCTGTCAAATAAATAAATAAAATCTTTAAAAAAAAAAAGAATCTGAAAAATTGGACCTACTTCTACATTTTTAGTGTGCATATGAATAACCAGGGAATCTCATTAATACAGAGATTCTGATCCCGTTGATTTGGGTGGGACCTAAAATTCTGCATTTTTCTACAATGCTCCAAGGTGATGCCAATGCTGTTGGTGTTAAGGGCCACACTTTGCAAAGCAAGGTGAGTCTAGAGATATAAAATAGCATGAGCAAATCTACAACGCAGGAAAGAATCATCTGTATTTTGAAGAACAGCCAGTAGCACTCTCTCCCTGGGGAAGCAATAGTTGGAAAGGAGTATTTAAGTCAAATTATGAAGGCGTTGAATAACAGCTTACTACTCTGAGATTTCATTTCAAACACATTACTTGTTTCCAAGGCTTTCTCAAAGAAAAACATCCCCTCAAATTGACAAGAGCAATGTTTAAAAGAACTTAAACATAAATGGTTAATTTTGTTTTTATTTTTTAAAGATTTTATTTATTTGACAGAGAGACACAGCTAGAGAGGGAACACAAGCAGAGGGAGTGGGAGAGGGAGAAGTGGGCTTCCCGCCGAGCAGGAAGCCCGATGCGGGGCTCAATCCCAGGACCCTGGGACCATGACCTGAGCCGAAGGCAAACACTTAACGACTGAGCCACCCAGGCACCCCCATAAATGGTTAATTTAATTAAGGCTATCATGACCTCAATTCTTAGAAGAATATGCCCTTAAAATTACTACTGAGATGGAATTATTTCAAAATTTTATTCTAATTTATTTTATTTTATTTTATTTAAGATTTTATTTATTTGACAGAAAGAGACACAGCGAGAGAGGGAACACAAGCAGGGGGAGTGGGAGAGGGAGAAGCAGGCTTCCCGCCGAACAGGGATCCCGATGCAGGCCTCGATTCCAGGACCCTGGGATCATGACCTGAGCCAAAAGCAGACGCTTGACGACGGAGTCACCCAGGCGCCCCTATTTTTTTTTTATTTTTTTTGATGTAGTGTTCCATGATTCATTGTTTGTGTATAACACCCAGTGCTCCATTCAGTACGTGCCCTCTTTATACCCATCACCAGGCTAACCCATCCTCTCACTCCCCTCTAGAACCCTCAGTTTGTTCCTCAGAGTCCACAGTATCTCATGGTTCATCTCCCCCTCCGATTCCCCCCCTTCATTTTCCCCTTCCTACTATCTTCTTTTTTTTTTTAATGTATAATGTATTATTTGTTTCAGAGGTATAGGTCTGTGCGACATGGATGGATCTAATTTATTTTAAATGTACTTTTTTTTTTAAAGATTTTTATTTATTTTTTAGAGAGTGAGCGAGAGAAACAGCATGAGAGGGGAGAGGGTCAGAGGGAGAAGCAGGCTCCCTGCTGAGCCGGGAGCCCGATGTGGGACTCGATCCCAGGACCCTGGGATCATGACCTGAGCCGAAGGCAGACGCTTAACCAACTGAGCCACCCAGGCGCCCTATTTTAAATGTACTTTCAAATCAAAAAAATTTTTTAAAGTCTAATTTCATGCTACTCTCAATCGAGCATTGAAGATTGTCAATCATATCTTTTCATGTTATTCATTTTTTATCAAAAATGCTCTTAAAAATGTAAACATCAAATGTTCTGCAGCAATTAATTACTTAATAGTATGGAAATAAATATATTTATTATGTAACTTATTGTAAATGGCCCAATGCAGAAGATTGACAGAAAAATCTGTTTCTACAATAAAAGCTAAAATGAATTCCTCTTGTTTTCTAAAACAAGCTTTTTCTCAAACATTTACTATTAGTTCCAAATGTTTTACTCACTCAGCTCACATGATTCCAACACAGCCTGTTCTTCACAGCAAAATTATTTTACTTATTTAACTAAAGCAATACAAATATTCTTCTGATAAATTAATACCTGATTAGCTTAGAAGAAAATTTAATTTAGGTATAGGAGACATCCATGTTTTATGAGGCCTGAAACTTATTATTTTGGGGGGATCTTGTTACAAAAAATACAAAATTGAAAATGGTTCCTGATCATATGGGATCCTAAAGCTTATGCTCCAATAGCTTCATGGTAAATGAGATTCAGTTTAGTAACAGCAGAGCCCATATTCTTTACATTGCAGTGTGATTAATTAATTAATTATTGAGTACCTACTATGTTCCAAAACTATAGAATACTATTCTAAGCACTGAGAATGAAATTTTGAATGAAACACAAAATTTTCATCATCATAGTTCCATAGGTGGGAGAAACAATAGATAAGACAAATCCAGAATACATAATAAGATAAGGGCCATGAAATTAAAACAGGGTAGGGTAAGGACATAAAGAATAGCTAAGGAGTAGCTATTTCAGCTGAGATAGGGAAAGCGTGCCAGAATCTGATATTTAAATTGAATCCTTTAATGAAAAAGAAGCCAGTAGCCAAGCTAAGAGGGACTTATTTTATTTTATTTTATTTCAGTTTTATCCATAGTAGGGTGAGGAGGTGATCGATAAATATTTGCTGAAATGTTAAATGAACACATTTGGGAGAAAGCATTTTGAGTAAAGTAGAAAACGCAAAGACCCTGAGGTCTGTGACCAGAGAAAGGTAAGTTACGGAGAGAAAGGCAGGGCTAGATCACTTAAATCAATGGTTCTCTGGCCAGGTTGCATCTTAAAGCATCTGAGGAATTTTAGAAAGCACCAATGCCTGGGGTCCTTGAGAGACCAATTATATCAGCAGAGAGAGGGGAAGTGGTGTTCAAACACAAGCATTGGTTTTTCAGCCCTCCAGTGAATCTGATATGCATCCAGTGTTAACCAATGATTCACAGACTTCAAGGCATTCAATAAGAATTTGGGTTTTAGTGTACTGCCAAGGAATGCCATGACAAGATTAAAATCAGAAGAAAACCAATAATGTCATGAAGATGTATATTGCCTTGAATTTAAATTCAGAATAAATACATTGCCCAAATTCTCCATTTCCCTTACCTGATTTGTGCATTTATACACAAACAAAAGGAAAACAACAACGACAGTCATATGCAAAGCATAGAATGGTATAAAATATTATCTATTCTAAAGGTGATACCCATACAATATACTAATCAAGAATTCTAAATGTCTCTCATTCATCATGTAAGAAAAAAAATTAACTTCTTCACCTAGGTTATTTTACATCATAAAGGCCTAGGAATATTAAACTGTCAAAACCAACTTCTTTTCTTTACACATAACTACAATTTCCTAGGACCTTCTGACAAAACAAGTAATAGGAAGCTTGAATCAGTTTTATCTCAAAAATCTGAATTTTTCTGAGAGCTCTATGATTTCTGGAAAGCAAGGGAGGAAGAATATCTCAGTTGTTCCAAGACCGATTTCCATCTTTCCTCTTCACCAAGACCTCCTCCCAATTCTTGATACTCACCTACATTTTTTTCACAGTACTTTACCTTCTAGAATACTCTATAGGTTTCTTATTGATTTATTCTATTTATTGTCTACTCTCCTCACTAGCATGCAAGCTCCATGAGAATTTTGTCTATTCTGTTAACTGATTTATCCCAGTACCCAGAGAAGTGCCTAGCACATAGTAGGCACCCATCACACATACACTGAAGGAAGGAATCAAAGTAATGCAGTCATCATTCCCATTTTCAAAATGAAGAAGCTGAGGCTCATAATGGCAAATGAATTGTACAAGGTCACAACTTCAGGAAATGACAGATTTAGAACTAAAATGCAGATCTTTTTCACACTAAGATCCATGTTTTAACCACCATACACTAAATATTTTGTAACACATTTAAAGCTCAGACTAGAATTTTGTGCCGTGGTCGGACTATAGACAACCTCTAGTGCCAGAGTAAGGAGTTATGACTTTGAACTGCCATTAGTAGGAAGTTACTGAAGGACACTGAGCAGGCAAGTAACAGCATCAAAGTAGTGTTTCAGGAAGATTTATCTGCCATCAGTGTGTGGAATAGATTAGAAGGAGAAGAACATCAAGGCAGAAAGATAGTTCAAAGAAAAAAGCACAAGCCAAAGATAATTTCAGTAACTAGTCAAAGTAAAGTCTCTAAATAATTGGCAACATCGAATTAGTCTTCAGCTTTGAAATGCAGACCTATTATAAATGTTCATTCAACAAACATCTATTGAGGGCAGACAATGTTCATAACAGCCATCAACAGACTCTTCCAGACATTTTATGTCAAGTGATAAGATCATCTATATATAGCCATGCTCATTTCATTCCACTTGGTGGGCATGAGAATAGCACAGACAACTTAAGATCTTCAAAGAACCACTATAAAGTAAAAGTAGAAAAGGGTAGCCAAACTAGATCAAAGTTTATTTATTCACCAAATGTTGGTTCTATACCTGCTCTATGAAAGACATGCTGGCAGATGGTTTCCTGAGTCACAGGTGGATCTTAATCCTAAATCAAAGTGCCCTTAGTTAGAACAACAAAAATGCACACAAATAGCCTGAAAATAGAGAGATTATAATGGAAGAAGTTTAGATGAGGTATTATGTAGATTGAGAGGGAAAAAGGGTTACCTTCAGTTTAGGATGGCAGAAATCTTAGGTGAATTTCTAGTAACTGAACTACAAAATATATTCCATCAGAGCACATCAAAAATAGCGTATTCACGGATTTTGGGTGATTTTTGGTAAACATCAGTAACTTTTAATGATACTGGGTATAGCAGATATAATTATAATGATACTGATACAATTCAGGAAGAAATATTATAAAACTCACGAGGGCAAAAGCGAGGTTGCAAACTGTATAGGGCCTTTAACGGTGACTAATTTCTGAACAGGGCACTAGGTTGGAATCCCCAAGGCTCTCAATAGATTTAGCTTGTCCTCTAATATTGGTCTACCTTTGATAACTGACTCACTTTCTTGGATCTCCATTTCCTTTAACAACCACCACCACCACAACAAAAAAGGGTATGGACCACTAGCCCTTCCTTTACACATAAGAGTCTTATATTTTATTTGATTGATTGATAAATTATATTTATATAAGATTTTATTTGAAAAATGTATTCTATGTCATTGAAAATTTTGAGAAATTTGAAAATAGGCTAGATGGTTTCTAAGACTATTACAAGCTCTAAAACTCAGTAACTATCGGGGCGCCTGGGTGGCTCAGTCGTTAAGCGTCTGCCTTCGGCTCAGGTCATGATCCCGGGGTCCTGGGATCGAGCCTCACATCCAGCTCCCTGCTCTGCGGGAAGCCTGCTTCTCTCTCTCCCACTCCCCCTGCTTGTGTTCCCTCTCTTGCTGTGTCTCTCTCTGTCAAATAAATAAATAAAATCTTTAAAAAGAAAAAAAATAAATAAAACTCAGTAACTATCTTTACATAATTCTTTTCCTTTTCTCTTTGTCATACAAATACCAATTCTAAAATGTTATATGAGTTCTATCAATAAGGCCATTTCACAGATCACCCTGAGTGATCCATACTACTAAGTTTTACCCTGTGTACTTACTATAAAGAGTTACATGCACATTTTATGACATAGCTTCCAGTTCATTTGTAGCTCCTTTGGTCATGAGAAGTGAGAACTTCAAATTGTATAATATAAATGATCTTCCAGAAGTCTGCTTATATAAGTTGATAAAAGTCTGTATATTCTCAAAATTTCCTAACTTCTTTTCTAGTATAGATGACTTTCTGAACTATATATTCATATCTTCATAGAACTCTAAAATATTTTATTTTTATCCTGATATTGAAGTTAGAAAGATTGGTGAAGTGTATTTGTGGTAGTGCCTTTAAACTTGATGAAGATTTCTTAATATCATCTTCAGTATCCTGACTGAACTACTTTGTGATTTAAGACAAGTCATGCCTTCCCTCTTCCTGTAATTTATGACTGTGGAATATTTTTTAAAATGGCTATTAGTAGTTAGTTGTATGTGTTTCCTAGGGATGCCATAACAAACTACCACACATTCTGTGGCTTAAAAGAACAGAAATTTATTCTCTCACAGTTCTGGAGGCTAGAAGTCCAAAATCAGGTTGTCAGCAGTGCCATGCTCCTTTCAAAGGCTTTAGGGAAGAACACTTCCTTGCCTCTTCCAGCTCCTGGAAGGTATTGCTTGGCCTGTGGCAGCATAATTCTAGTCTCTGCCTCCATTTTCACATGGTCTTCTTTTCATTTTCATGGTCTTCTTTCTGTGCATCTCTCTCTGGTCACTCTTTCTCTTTTAAGGACACCAGTCATTGCATTGAGGATCCGACCTAATCCAGTATGATCTCTTAACTAACAACATCAGCAAAGATCCAATTTCCAAATAAGGTCTCATTCAGTGATTCTAGGAAGTTATGAATTTTTTCAGACACTACTCAACTCATAACACCAATTTGGTAGAAATATTCTACCAATTTGTATGAAATATGAAAAAAGTACATGTGATAATAATAATGCACACATTTTTATTAATATTATAAAGTTATGTAAAAAAGCATTATGCTTTCAGCTGTGGAAAACAAATATTTGAAAGCTTCATGCTTTCTTTATATATTGATCATGTTTATATATTATTTATGTTCTGTAAAGATTTCTAGTGACAGTCTTGAAATGATTCTCTCCAGTGGTAATTTATTTTTGGAACAAAAGTTTAATTTTTGCTCTATAGATCCTTTTACCATGATAGCATAAAGCAAGTAATTACTCAGTATTCTTTGCCTCATTCACACATCTGATGTGCCAGGCACTCATAGGCACCAGAATCATAGCAGTAAACTACATAGACTGATATTATTGCTGTCAGTAGGGAGGGAGAAAATAAAAGAAAATAATGTAAATAAGAAAAACATATAATATTTCAGGTGGTAAAAAATGCAGTAGGGGAAAACAAAACAGAAAAGAAAGATAAGGAGTGCAGGGAAAAGGAACAATTTATATTTTCAAATAGTAAATGCCATGGAGGCCACATTCTATCAGTTACATTTGAGGAAATATCCCAAAAAAAAGTGAGGGAGAAAAATAAGACATAAGGACACCTAGAGAAAGAACACTACAGACAGAAGAGTCAGTAAGTGCAAAGGCCCTGAGGTGACATGTTCCAAGAATAGCAAAAAAACCAGGGTGAATGGAGTAGAATGAACTAGGGGAGATTAACAGGACTTGAGGTTGGTGGTGACTTCAGTGCAGGTGTTATAGAACTTGGTTAGGCCATTTGAGAACTTTCACTTTTCTGAATGACAGAGAGCCAATGAAGTAGTTTGGGCATAAGAATGGCATGATCTGATTCAGGTTTTAAAAGAAGCTGGTCTGCTGAGGATAGATTATAGGTGAGCAAGGATAGAAGCAGGGAAACCAGTGAATTGGTGAGAAGTGTTTGAATTCTGAATACATTTGAAGGAAGAATAAATAGGATCTGCTAAAATGGAATGTGGGGGAAAGAAAAGTTATGGATGATTACAATTTTTGGCTTAAGCAACTGGAGTGCTGGGGCTGCTAAAAACTGAGAGAGAAGACTACAGGTAGGGAAGTTTTTGGTGGAGGATCGAAAGTTCAGTCTTAGACTAAGTCTGAGATATCTCTTAGAATCCAACAGACTATATCAAGTAAGCTTGGTCACAAATGTCTAAAATGTAGGTGAAAAGTGTGTGATGGATATATAAATTTGGAAGTTGTAAAATTATAAGACGGCCTATAAAGCAAAGAGGTCAGATTAAATGAGATGGCTAAAGGAGTAAGCATAGATAAAAAACAGATAAATTGAATCCCATCTCCTGGGCTACCTCAACATTCCCAGGTAAGGTGAAGAGAAAGAGCTTGTAAAGGAGACTGAGAAGGAGCAGTCAGTGAGGTAAAAAATCAGGAGAGTGTGACAGCCTTTAAGACAAGTACAGAAGTATTACAAGGAAGTAGAAATGATTAACTGTTTCAAATGTTATTCATAGTCAAGTAAGGTAAAGGTTGCGATTTGGCATTTGGAATTAGCAAGATGGAGACTTCATATAGTGGACTTCATAAAAGCATTTTTGGTGAAGTCACGGTAGAAAGAACCTGCCTGGTGTGGTCTGTATTTAAGAGAGTTAATTCAAAGACACTGAGTACAAAAAAAAAAAAAAAATTCTGTCAAGATAATTCTCTCTTAACTTCTCCATAGAGATATCTGAAGACTTAATGATATGGCACAGGGTGTGCTTATAGTGTAAGGCTGGGCATAAAGGAGACAATAAGTAGTAGCTCTAATGATGGTGAAGATGTTAATGCACACAATCCTTCCAGTTCAGCAAGAGTGCCAATTTCCCCATGAACAATGTGTCACCTCCTGGAATCTAATCTTTTGAGATCTAGTTCACAGCTCATATAATAAATAATAGGTAGAATTAGGCATGCTCAGAATAGGCACATTAATAATGAAATAAATTATAATTCATAGATTAAAGGAGAGAAAACTACAAAAGAACCATACTATCTGTCAGCAAAAAATAAGGACAGTTATAAATGAGGAACTAATAAGAAAGATTTTTAATTTTTCCCCTTTTAAAAAACAGAGAGAAATGTTTAAATAAATTATGATATATTAGAATAATGTACAGCCAATAAAATTGTTTTAAGGTATATTTGATGATGCAGATAAATGTGCAAAATATAAACTGAGAGAATTAAAGCAGAATATATGAAATAAAATAAAGTAGAATCCCTATTAGAAATATAAAGACATAAACCAAAACTTTAATTAAAATAGTCTATCTGTGGTTGGCTTTTAAGTGTTTTTTATATCCTTTCTTATATTTTTCTATATTGAAAAAACACTTTTTAAATAAATATTATGCATTACTGTAACTTGAAAGAAGAATTAATCTTCCAGAGAAAGAATCATGTATTATATTTAAGTGATTGGTAATAATAACAATATTTGAAAAGTGTTTTTACCTAAAGGAAGAAGGTTGTGTTTTTAGAGCTATTAACTTCAAGTAAATATTGTGCACTAATGTCTTTCTGTAGAGCCTTTTATGATCCTTAAAGAAGTTTTTTTAGTATATCTATTTAATCCTTAAAAGAGAGAAGTGAAATTCTATCTGGGTCACACTTCTGGTTAAGTTCAGAACCATAATGAAATCCAGATCTTACAACCATAGCACCAATGTTCTTGCCATTATAATATTTTATGTCCAATATCCCCACTCATTGTACCAATCTAATGGAATCAGTATGACAGACCTATAAGAAAACACACCTGAATGTATTTCCAAAAAGTGTAAGACAAAAAAAATAAAGGATACTGCTTATAGTAATGCCAAATATAGTTTTTAGATGCATATTCTGTACATTTCCACAGCCTGATTTTATTTATCAGACCTTTTTATATTTAAATATGGCAAGATTCAGTGATAACATAATATTTCCCATTTGTTATCATGAAAAACATATAATTCTTAAATACAGAAAAAGAATAGGTCTGCACCAAGGCTCTCATTTCACAGATCAAGATAGAGTGATACAGGGAACACACTGAGTAGCAAAGCCAAGATTAGAACTGCAGTGTTCTCATTCTCCACACTAAAGCAGTCTGCAAATTTGCCAAGTGTTTCATCAGATAATATAAAGTTAAATAATCAAAATAGTTTAGGTCTGGGATATGATTTAGAAGACAAATCAATGGAATCAAATGAATATGCAGATATAAAGACCTTGGTAAACATAAAGATTTTCCACATGTTCATTTTAACATTACAAATCAGTAATGAGAGGAAAGATATATATGCCACAAGTAATTATTGAAAATAATACATCCTCATTCCTACAGAAAAATAAAATACATACTGATCAAATTATTCAATTTAAAAAAAAAATTTAAAAGCAGAAAAAACTAAAAAACTGGGGATTACAAGGAGCTCTCCATTCATTCCTGAACAGGTCTTTCCTCCAACTGCAGCCCAAAGTTTTACGTTTTCCTTCCTGTCTCCATGGAGTTTACTTGTACCACTAAATGCATCATAGTATAGAGGCAGAATTTTACCACTAGGTAGATTTTGTCATTGTTGAACATATCTACAGTGACTAATACATCACATTTTTAAGCCAACCATCCATTTATCTTTTTTTATTTCAAAAATCTGTACCTAAAATCAGCATATTTATACTCAGTATTTAATGGTAAAATTTAAATGTAAGTACAATAAAAGGTGAAAACTTAAAAAAAAATTGTTATTAGATAGTACCCTAATTAGGGGCACATGGGTGGCTCAGTCAGTTTTGTCCAACTTTTGATTTCAGCTCAGGTCATGATCTCAGGGTCATGGAATGGAGCGCTGCATCCATTGGGCTCCATGTTCTCCAGGGGTCTGCTCAAGATATTCTCTCTTTCCCTCTTCCTCTGCCCAACCTCCCTGCTTTCTCTCTCTCTCTCCCTCTCTCAAATAAATAAATATATCTTTAAAAAAAAGTACTCTAATTAAAATTATAAATATTGTGGTGAGATAAGTAGTCTCATACACTGATGATGAGGTGTGAAGATTATAAGTCTTTCCAGGAAGTCATTAGAGCCTTTTATTTATTTTTTTAACATTTTTTAATTCAAATTCAATTAATTAACATATAATGTATTATTGGTTTCAGAAGTACAGGCCTGTGATTCATCAGTCTTATATAATACCAGTACTCATTACAACACATATCCTCCCCAATGTCCATTACCCAGTTAGTCCATCCCTCCATCCCCATCCCCTCCAGCAACCCTCAGTTTGTTTCCTAATTAAGAGTCTCTTATGGTTTGTCTCCCTCTCTGGTTTCTTCTTGTTTTATTTTTTCCTCTCTTCCCTATGATCCTCTGATTTGTTTCTTAGATTCCATGTATCAGTGAGATCATATGATAATTGTCTTTCTCTGATTGACTTATTTCACTTAGCATAATACCCTCTAGTTCTATCCACGTCATTGCAAATGGCAAGATTTCATTTTCTGATGGCTGGCATAATATTCCATTGTATATATATACCACATCTTCTTTATCCATTCATCTGTTGATGGACATCAGGGCTCTTTCCATAGTTTGGCTATTGTGGACATTGCCGCTATAAACGTTAGGGTTCAGGTGCCCCTTTGGATCATTAGCACAAAAACAGACACATAGATCAATGGAATAGAATAGAAAACCCAGAAATGGACCCTCAACTCTATGGTCAACTAATCGACAAGGCAGGAAAGAACCTCCAATGGAAAAAAGCCTCTTCAACAAATGGTGTTGGGAAAATTGGACAGCCACATGCCAAAGAATGAAACTGGACCATTTCCTTACACCACACACAAAAATAGACTCAAAATGGATGAAAGCCCTCAATATGAGACAGGAATCCACCAAAATCCTAGAGGAGAACACAGGCAACAACCTCTTCAACCTCGGCTGCAGTAACTTCGTGCTAGACACATCTCCAAAGGCAAGGGAAGTAAGGGCAAAAATGAACTATTAGGACTCCATCAAAAAAGCTTTTGCACAGCAAAAGACACAGTTGAAAAAACCAAAAGACAACAGAATGGGAGAAGATATTTGCAAATGACGTATCAGATAAAGAGCTAGTATCCAAAATCTATAAAGAACTTATCAAACCCAACACCCAAAGAAATAATCCTGGGACACCTGGGTGGCTCAGTCAGTTAAACAGCTGCCTTTGGCTCAGGCCATGATCCCAGGTTCCTGGGATCAAGCCCCGCATCGGGCTCCTTGCTCAGTGGGGAGCCTGCTTCTCCCTCACCCTCTGCCTGCCGCTCTGCCTATCTGTGCTCTCTCTCTAAGTCTCTGTCAAATAAATAAATAAAATCTTAAAAAAAAAAGAACAACTAATCCAATCAAGAAATGGGCAGAAGACATGAACAGACATTTCTGCAAAGAAGACATCCAAATGGCCAACAGACACATGAAAAAATGCTCCACATCATTTGGCATCAGGGAAATCCAAATCAAAACCTCAATGAGATACCACCTCACACCAGTCAGAATGGCTAAAATTAACAAGTCAGGAAACGACAGATGTTGGCAGGGATGCAGAGAAAGGGGAACCCTCCTACACTGTTGGTGGAATGCAAGCTGGTGCAGCCACTCTGGAAAACAGTATGGAGGTTCCTCAAAAAGTTGAAAATAGAGCTACCCTATGACCCAGCAATAGGACTACTGGGTATTTACCAAAGATAACAAAGATATAAATATGAAGAGCCTTTTAAAAGTATGTACACCTTTAAAAAAGTAAATCCCATAACCAAGAATCTAGCCTAAGAATGTAATCAGCAACATTTTCAATATTTTCAAACTTCTTAAAAATGTTCTATAACATTATTCTGTGGTAAAAAAATAATTAGAAGTAATCTACAAAAATTAATAAAAAGTAGTTAATTATGAAAATTATAGTATATACATGTGATAAAATATTATGCAGCCATTAAAATCATGTTTTAAATAAATATTTCATGCAGTAAAAAAAGCTCATGCTATCAAAAAAGTTAAAATATTATATTTTATTTTATGATGCCAATTTCTGGGTGAAATTCCTGGTTAGGGGCGCCTGGGTGGCTCAGTTGGTTAAGCAGCTGCCTTCAGGTCGGGTCATGATCCCAGGGTCCTGGGATCGAGCCCCGCGTCGGGTTCCCTGCTCAGCGGGAAGCCTGCTTCTCTCTCTCCCTCTGACTGCCACTCTGCCTACTTGTGCTATCTCTCTGTCAAATAAATAAAAACCTTTAAAAAAAAATTATGAAAAAAAAAAGAAATTCCTGGTTATTTTTCTTCTTTATTTTTATTTGTATTTTAAATTTCTTCTACAATAAATACTCATTAATTTTATTATTTGAAAAAATAGTACTAGAGCATTTGGGTGGCTCAGTCGGTTAAGTGTCTGCCTTCAGCTCAGGTCATGATCACAGGGTCCTGGGTTTGAGTCCTGCATCGGGCTCCCTGCTCAGCAGGGAACCTGCTTCTCCCTCTGCCTGATGCTCCCCCGGCTTGTGCCCTCTCTGTCAAATGAATGAATGGAATCTTAGGAAGGAAGGAAGGAAGGAAGGAAGAAAAGAAGGAAGGGGGGGGGGGGGGGAGGGAAGGAGGAGGGAAGGAAGGGAGAGGGAAGGAAGGAAAGAAGGAAGGAAGGAAGGAAGGAGGAAAGGAGGGAAGGAGGGAAGGAAAGGAAGAAAAAGAATAGTACTTTTTTTTAAACATAGTTTTATGTTAGATTTTCACTTGCCTTCAAATCAAAATGTCTAAAGAAGATTTGGTTAGTAACATTTGGGTACTTTTCAAGTTATATAACAAAATTTACATCACTTACATATAATATGCAATGAATTCTAGAAAGTAAACTCAAATGTTTGTAATCAAATCATTCATATAAGAAATAGGGGCCCCTGGGCGTCTCAGGTCGTGATCCCAGGATCTTGGGCTCAAACCCCACATCAGGCTCCCTGCTCAGCGGGGAGTCTGCTTCTTTTTCCCTCTGCCTCTGTCCCTTCCCCTGCTCGTCCTCTCTCTCTCTCTCACACACACACACACACACATGCTTGCTCTCTCTCAAATAATTAAATAAAATCTTCTAAAAAATAGGAAAATGTATAGGTATATACTGAGGAATATTACATGAAATTACCATGCTTATTTCTAAAATCCATGCCTTTTTTATCTTCAAGAAACAAATGTTTCTGGAACAGCTGGGTTTTTATTTTAGGAAAAAAGTAATCTTGACTCTTCTCACACCATACACAAAAATTAAGTCAAAGCTTAAAGGCTAAAACCATAAATCTTCTGGGGAAAAAAAAAACACAGATAAAAAAAAGTCATCATGGCCCTGGGTTAGGCAAAGATTTCTTAGGACACCAAAAGAACAATAAAAGAAATAAAAACGAAACACTGGACTTCACCAAAATTAAAAATCCTTGTTCTTTGAAAGACACCATTTAAAAAAATTTTTAAAAAGCAAGCCACAAACAATTACAAAATTGGCAAAAGAATTTGACAGACACTTCATAAAAGTGGTAAAAAAAACAAAAGACTGGCAAAAAAAACAAAAACAAAAAACTATGAGAAGTTACTCAGTACCACTAGTTACCAGGACAGGCAAATTAAATCAAATGAGATATTATCACAAGTTTACTAAAATAGCTAAAAGTTAAAGCACTGGCTATGAAGTGTTGGCCAGGCTGTAGAATAACCAGATTTCTCTTATGTCACTGATGGGAAGAACAAATAGTTTAACAACCTGAAAAAATAAACTGGCATTATTTTACCAAATTAAAACACACTTAGCATATGACTCAGCACTACCACTCCTTGATATTACCCAAGAGGTGTGAAAACATATGTCCACACAAAGATTCTTGTACAAATGCAGCAGCTTTATGCATAACAGCCATAGAACAAACCCAAATGTCCATCATCAGGTGAAAGGGTAAACAAATTATAGTATGTACAATAAGTGATAGGATGCTTCTCAGCAATAACCACTGATACACTCAATAGCATGGATTAATCTCAAAACCCTTATGCTGAGCAAAAGTAGTCAGATACAGAGGAGTTCATACTGTACGTTTCCACTCATCAGATTTTCTAGAATAAGCAAAACTAACCAATAGTCACAAAACCAGATCAGTTGTTGTCTTTTTTCTTTTTAAAGATTTTATTTATTTATTTGACAGAGAGAGAGAGCACCAGTAGGCAGAGAAGCAGGCAGAGGGAGAGGAAAAAGCAGGCTCTCCGCTGAGCAGGGAGCCTGACATGGGGCTTGATCCCAGAACCCTGGGATCATGACCTGAGCGGAAGGTAGAAACCAACCAACTGAGCCACCCAGGTGCCCCATGTGGGGCTCGATCCCAGGACCCTGGGATCATGACCTGAGCCAAAGGCAGATGCTTAAAGACTGAGCCACCCAGGTGCCCCTCAGTTGTTGTCTTCAACTAGAGTGGAGGAAACTAACTGCACAGGGGTATAAGGAAACATTTTGGGGGGACGTATCTGATTATGAGGTTGAACCCTGGGATTCATTTGTCAAAACTAATCAAACTGTACACTTAAAGTTGAGCATTATACCTCAATAAAATTGATTTTAAAAAAATATATTCTTTAACCAAATACTCTCCTCAATCATTCCCAAAGCAGTATTTACACATAGCCTTACTTATTGACTAACCATGGGTCCTGTTCTACAATTACATTACCTTATTCTCAGTAATTTTCCTTTTTGATTGGATTTTTCATTTTTAGAGCTTTCCAATATTACTATTTTTTAAAATTTTTATTGTTATGTTAATCACCATACATTACATCATTAGTTTTTGATGTAGTGTTTCATGATTCATTGTTTGTTATATCAGTTTTCCATCATCTCCAATTTCCCTATCTTTTTTTTACAGATGAATTAAATTTACCACATACCTACATCTTTTTTTTCAAAATTCCTTCATCTAACTTCTATAAACATTCCTCTGTGTCCTCTATGTATTGATTCATTCCACATATCCCACATGATACACCTGCTCCATCTAGAGAAATGCCACATGTCAACATGCAGTGATCTTACATGTCTCTGCATCACAGGGATAATATATACAGTGTAACATAAGACAAATCCTGAAGGAAAAAAGATAGTCCCCTGGCTATAAATATGTCAATTTGGGTTGTAAATCATATCATATGCACCAATAAAGGATAAAAGAAATAGTTCGGACTATGTATGTAAACAATAAAAACAATAAAAAACACTTTTGCCATGATAATTGAGGTATTTCATATTTCTTAATCATCAACTTAAACTGCACATTCTATAATCATAAGAACCCTTGGAAAGTATCAAACAGATCATGCATTCATTCTTCATTCATTCAATAATTATTCATTGAGCACCCACTATGAGCCAGGCAATGTTTAAGTGCTAAGGAGAGAAGAGGACAAAACCGATAAAAATTCTACATAGTCAGTTGTCTCTGCTGCAATATAGCCCTTCAGCAACAATGGTTTCCAGTGGTTCAAAATAAAATTTGTCCATTCCCATTTTGTTGGTGGACTATTTGGTAAATAGTTTTGCCCACCACCCTCTACTCAACCAACTCAAGTCTTTAAGGAACTGAAAATTAGATCTTGCCCTCAAAAGACACATAATGTCTTACTGAATTTCTTTTCTTTTTATGTCATATATTCTCTCTCCTCCTGATAGTACAGCATTAATATGCTGACATTTCATTCATACAATTCTGAATTCCTTTCTCCCTTTCTAAACATGAAAATAAGAATGGCTTCTTTATCTTCCTATCCCCAGCTCTGATGCAAATCAACCATTCCAATGTTTGTCGAAAGAATTGTCTCAGCTTATTTAATACTAAATTAGTAAAGATTTTGAGTAGTAGACTTTCTAAAACAACATCTGAATTTGCAAATGGGAAATGTTCTTGTTCCAACTAATTTGCAAAGTGAACAATTTAAATGACTTAATATTCTATTTACTTACCAGGAAATTCAAGTAGTTTTAATTAATGAATAAAACATTAATGTCTGAGACTTTATATAAAGATAAAAATGTGTTCGTGCTATTGTGTTGCATATGTAACTGAGAGCATCACATTCTCCTTCTAAACTTCAGATGATGATCAACACACCTTTCCTTTTCCAGAAACCTTCAGTGGTTCCCCATTTCCTAGAGAACAAAGTTAGATTTTTTTTTTTTCTCCAGCACTCAAAGTCCTTTAAAATCTGTCTCTATCCCAACGTTCAACCTAAAATCTAGAAATCCCCTTTATGTCTGATTCTGCTTCAATCAACCAATTCACTGTTCTCTTATATCCTCACTTTGAAAAAGGCAATAGCTTTCTTCAGGCATTTCATTTCCTCCTGTATTTACTCCCTCCCAATTTTCACACGTCCATATAATTTATGTTCTTCAAGCCCTCTCCTAGTAGTTCATTTGGTATCCCTCTCACAAAAGCTACTACTTCCTGTTGTGTAATGCAGTTATTTATGTATACATCGTGTATGTACATGTCGTAGCTCCACTAGGCTGTGGTTCTTGAAGGCAAATGTTCTATTTGTTTAAATTCTGTATATTTCAAAGTACCTAGCCCAGTACTTTTATTGAATAAATGGATGAAAGAATTGTACCAATGGGTCCTATTAAGCTTTGAAAAAAAAAATAATGTTTCACTGCTGTTCATGACTTTTAACTCCTCTTGCTAAGACTTCAGAGGCTTAGCCCCAAAGAGAACTGCTGAGGAAAATTGCAACATAAATTAATATACTGTAGAGATTCAATAAGTGCAAAATTGCTAAAGTCTGAAGTAGGGCAAGGCGAGCCTGCTAAAATACTTTTCTCTTAAGTATATTAAATAAGATATTTTTTACCCAAGGCCAGTGGCCACCTCCTTCTATGTACATCAGAAATATCTCTATTTGTGTAAATATTTCATAAACTAGCATATAAATGCTGTGATTGTTTTGCATAAACGGAGTCAAGGCACACCTAATTCAAGGGCACAGAATATGATTGAAAGTCTGGGTTCAGAAGTCTGACAAACCAGGTTGTGAGTCCTTTCTTCCCTCTTACCAGTTTTGCAACCTCGGGGAATTTAATTAACCATTTTAGGTCTCAGTTTCACATATGAAAATGAGGATAATAATAGCATGTATCCTCAATGCTATGTTGGGAATTAATCAAAAGAATATATATAAAATACCTGACACAGTAAATTTAATAATTGCTCATTATAACAATTCATTTTCATTCCTAACAATAACATGTCTATGTGGACCGGCAGAGGGATCAGAGTGACTTGTGGATAAAGTATGCAAGGCCAGAGCAAATATCAAAGGTCATAATTTTATAAGGCCCATAGAGTTTTGAACACTATTTATAAATTTGATTGAAAATTATCTGGTATGCGTGCCTGGGTGGCTCAGTCGTTAAGCGTCTGCCTTTGGCTCAAGTCATGATCCCAGGGTCCTGGGATCGAGCCCCGCATCAGGCTCCATGCTACACAGGAAGCCTGCTTCTCCCTCTCCCACTCCCCCTGTTTGTGTCCCCTCTCTCGCTGTCTCTCTCTCTCTGTCAAATAAATAAATAAAATCTTTAAAAAAAAATTATCTGGTAAATATATGTTATCCATTCAAACTGTGTCTACATGCCCTACTTTTTGTATGACTATAAATATTATTGCCTGAAAATTCCAGCAGTCATCATAATTTATTAAGGGCAATTCCAATAATGAAAATGCATTTTAATCAATCACACTCATCTACCCTGCCCCCAAAAGATGAAACCATAGTTTGTTTGTTTTTTTAAATAAGGAAAAATTGGTGTTAGTTTTACACTTGACTTCACCAGTTTTCAGTTTTCCCTCACACCTGCACACAGGAATTTTTCTCTGAAGCACCAAAGATTAATTAAACAAAATCAACAAACATTCACTGTTTAATAAATGATTGCATGGCTTGGTGTTAATGTTATGAGGAGATCATCTAGAAAGAAATAAAAGAAAGCGCTGATGCAATAGTCCATTGTCAAGATTCCAAGAGAACAAGGCTACCTGTGTCCTTGGATTTATGAAGGAAAAAAACAAAACAAAACAAAAAACAGTTATTCTCCCAGGCAGGATGAAGGGAAACATGGAAGTATCAAACTGGGGTTACTGGTCAGCAATTCCATTCATTTTATTGATTTCCCCCAATTCAGAGCCACAGTGAGAAGGTCTTAAGGAACACAAGTGGTTAACAGTAACTGTAAAACCTTAAAATGCCAGATAAGGTGATAGTGCTCTATAAATGATCTGAAATCAGAGGAACCCTAGGAAATATTTTCCTGACTGGAATTTATACACCCTACTAGCCAGGGAGATCTGGCAGGGTCCGTAGTGCCTCTGAGTGAAGACAAAACAGTCATTTCAAGTTTTCTGAATATATATTCCATCCTGCTATTCAAATGAAAGCATGGTGCTTGAACTCTAGTACAAACTGACATTTATTGATAACATAGTCCTTTATTTAATAAAAGTGTTAATAACCAACACCTTATTAACCAAATCCTATTCTACTGATTATGAAAATTCTGGCATTCCCCCTTAAACTCACTATGGAAAAAAATGACTTATATATATCTGCCTCCAGTTCCTGGTAGAGAGCATCTCTAACCCTTATAATTTCCTAAGTGATAAGACCACTAGGAGCATCTTTTATTCTAATATTTGGTCTTTGACACAGAGCTCCTAAATCCCTTGCAATTTCCTGTGTGATAGAAGTGTCTTTTGTAAGGGAGGGTTGCTGGAGGGGAGGGGGGTGGGGGATGGGCTAAATTGGTGATGGGTATTAAGGAGGGCACTTGTTGGGATGAGCACTGGATGTTATATGTAAGTGATGAATCACTAAATTCTACTCCTGAAACCAATACTATGCTATAGGTTAACTAACTTGAATTTAAATTAAAAAATAAAATATGAAAAAAAGAAGTGTCTTTTGTTCTAATGAGGCAACTCTTGGTGGGCTCCTAAATGACTCCTGGCTGTCACCAGAAAGACCAAGCCATGATTACAAGCTTGGAACTTTCAGCCTCACTCCTATCCTCTGGGAAGGGGCGAGGGGCTAGAGATTAAATTAATGACTGATCATTTCTATGTGATATGGCCTCCATAAAAATCCCAAAAGTATGGGGTTCAGAGAGCTTCTGGGTTGGTAAACATATCTACCTGATAGGAGGTGGCACACCCAACTCCAATGGGGACAGAAGCTCCTTCCTTTGGGACCCTTCTGAACTTACCCTATGTATCTCTTCATCTTGTTCTTCGTTCATGTCCTTTATCATATTTTTATAATTAACTGCTAAATGTAAGTAGCCATTTCTCTGATTTCTGTGAGACATTCTAGAAAATCATCAAACTTAAAGAGGGAGTCATGGAAACCCCAATTGAGAGCTTGTGGATCAGAAGTACAGGTAACAATCTGGTACTTGCAATTGGTATCTGAATTGGGAGCAGTCCTATGGGACTGAGCCCTTATCTTGTGAGATTTGATGTTAAGACCCAGTAGATAGTATCAGAATTGCAGGACACTCAGCTGATACAGACAATTGCCTGGTGTGGAGAAAAAGCCCACACATCTGGTATTAGTGGTATAGTAAGTGTGAGTAAAGGAAAACACAGGAGTGTTTTTCCCATACACTCACTCTGCCTCAGTTTCTTCATATGTAAAAGAAGAATGCTTACTTCACAGATTTTTTGGTAAAAAATTAATGAGTTAACATTTGGAAATAATTTAGAATAGTTAACGGCCTATAATTAGTTACTGTGATCATTACTGGCTATGTACTTATCTTTGTTTACATACAAGCAACAATTCTTTCTTAGATATCCCCTCTTTTTTAAAGTAAATTTCATTTCATTCCCTAAGTATGTGCAATATGCTCAAGACTCAGGATCAGGTAAAGGAAGGTAGGTTCCTTCCTGTCTTGAATATCATAAATTTATACCCTTTCTGTTCTCTGTGATGATAGGAACCCCTCTGCGGTTTCTTTTTTTCTTTTAAAGATTTATTTATTTTAGATATGGGGGAGGGGCAGAGGGAGCGGGAAAGAGAGAGAATTTTGAGCAGACTCCCCGCTGAATGTGGAGCCTGACACGGGGCTTGATCTCATGACCCTGATATCATGACCTGAGCCGAAATCAAGAGTCCAACACTGAACCAACTGAATCACACAGGTGTCCCGCCTTTGGGGTTTCTAAGTAAAATCCTTCCACCATATCACTTCCATATCACTACTTCTCATCTCAGACCATATATTATTTATGGACTGACCAAAAGTTAGATAGTAAAAGAGTTTACTTGTCATAGTTTCATTGAAAAAAATAGCTAGAAACATATAACTATTCATTTGAAGACCAGGATTTTTAAAATCATGACTCATACTCATTTCATTTTGCAGATGGCAACCGAGGCCCAGAAAGATTAACTTGCCCTCGGACATGGGCCCTTAGTGGGTCAGCCAAGAGTAGGATCCACTATGGCAGAGTGCTCATACAAACCTACCACACAACCTCAAATTTGTCCCAGAGTATTTCTAGATGGACTACAGCAGCACTGGTCTTTTTAAATACCTCTACTCTCAAATATCTAATTCTTCCAGCTTGGGAGTACCACTAGTTAGTATTCCATACCAGTTAGGAGTTAGAAATATCCTTCAGTGCATTTTAATTCTAGGTGACTCCAGAGTGGCATGAAAAAGTTAACATGCTCCCCTAACAAGTAGTTACGTTACCAAAAAGCAATCCTTTAGAAAAGAGGAAAAGAAAAAGGATTTACATGTCTGTATTTAATATTGGAACAGGTCTATGCGTTCCCATAAAGTGCCTGAAATAATCTTTTTTTAAACAGCATCATTCAATAATTGATGTGTGAATATGATAATGCTGACTCAGTAACAAAGATTCAATTATATTCCATATGCTTCATTCTTCAATAAAGAAGAGAAAAAATGCAATCCATTTTAGAAAAAAAGTTTCCATAGAAGTGATGGTTTTTAAGTTTGAAACTTGGAGTTTAATAATGTAGCCAACTTCCTACTGAACAATTCCATTCAGTTGCCTAACAGGTGTCTAAAATTCAACATGTCTAAAATAAACTCAATGTCCACCCTCAACTCATCTCCTCCTACATTTTTCCCCTCTCAGGAAATTGAACCAAATAATGCCCTCAAGAAACTCAAGACTCTTTCTTGACACTCCCATATCCTACACCTGCCAGAGCCAGTCATGTACCAGCTCCCATATCTCAAATACCTCTTCATTTTTCCCACTCCCATCACACCTCACCACCATTCCTCTGCCATAAGTACGCATCACTGCCTACACAGAATTCATGGGACACTACCAGAGCTTCCTACCCAACCTCCCTAAAGAGACCAACTCTTCTCCAATCCATTCTCCACACTGAATCCATAGTGATCTTTCCATAACACAAATGTGATCATGTCTGCTCTTTTAAATCCATTCAGTGGCTCTTATTCGTTTAGTTATCCATGTAATATAATGTAATAGACACATCAAACCCACAAGAAAAACAAATCGAGGACACTACTAATGCCCCATATTCAGTCAAAATGTTCACCCCCATCTCATGTACCTGTCTCACCCAACACATGAAAATAAACATCCTAAATCCCATTATCATAATTAATCTTGCTTGCTTTATAGAGTCTTGTTGCATCTCTACATATTCTTAAAACGTATACTTTTAAATTTTAGTTTTAGCTTTTCAAACTATATCATGTTATTTATCATCTTTGAGGGATGTAACTTACTATTATATTATTAAAATCCATTCATATATTCATTTTAACTAATATATACTATTCTCTTATATTGATATATCACAATTCATTCATCAGTTTTCCCATTGATAGATCTATGGGTTATTTTTAGCTTTTATTTTTATGAACAGTGGTACTATGAAATATTTGTCTATGTGGAAGAAATCCTGAGTGTATGACTATGAGTGATGGGTTATATGAATGTTCAGATTTCAGAAATAATGAACTCTTATCTAAAGTTATTATAAAAATGTGGAGATGGGGGTGTCTGGGTGGCTTAGTCGGTTAAGCGACTGACTCTTGGTTTCATCTCAGGTTGTGATTTCTGGATCATTGATCCTCTACTTGGGATTCTCTCTCCCTTTCCCTCTGCCCATCCCCGACCCTGCTCACACTCTCTCTCTCTCAAATAAATAAATAAATAAATCTTTGAAAAAATGTGGAGATGCATCACTTCTAGCAATTGGTATTATCAGCCAATTTAATTTTTGCCAATTGAATGGATAAATATGTCATTATAGCCTTGGTCTGTGTTTCCCTGATCACAATTGATGTTAAGTATTTCTTCATAAGTTTTTGTTGCTATATGCGTTTTCTTTTCTAAGAAGTGTCTATTCATGCCCGTCACCCACTTTTTCCTATTGGGTTATTTGTACTTTTCTTATTAATATAGTGTGTGTGTGTATGTGCATGTGTGTGATATATATCTCCATATGTATGTGTAGGGTGTGTGTGTGTGTGTGTGTGTATACACTTAATAATTTCTCAGTTGCATGCTCTTTTAACATCTACAGTTTCTAACTTCTCTTTTAAGGTATATTTTAATGAAACAACTTTCTCAATTTTAATATAGTCAAATAGTCAAATTTATCTATATTTTCTTTTATGGTCAATGTTTTTCATGTAGTGTTTTAGAATTGTGCCTTAATTCGAGGTCTTATAAATGCCTAAATTCTTTTCACTAAAAGTTTTAGTTTTATTGTTGACATTAATAAATCCAAAGTTTATCTTGGTTTATGACACGAGTTAGGCATCCAATTTCCTGTTTTCCACATGGATGATCATCTTATTTTCTGATCCATTTATTAAAGAGCCCTTCTCTCTCCCATTGATCTGTGGTGCTCTTTTCGTATTTTGAATGTCCAAACACTTAGTGTAAGTCTACTTCTAGAGTCTCTACGCTATTCCATTAGACAATTTGGCTACTCATTGTGACCCCTTGTACCAATACTATAGTCTTAATTACTCTAATCTTAGAAGAGCTCTGCATTTTCTCATTCAGAAGTATCCTGTAATCTCTGTTATTTCATAAAAATTCTAGTACCTTCCTTTCCTTTGTCCATCACTTGGCTATGTTCTTTTCCTTTCCTTTCTTTTATTTTTCGAGATACAGTTGACATAGAACATTATGTAAGTTTAAGGTGTACAAAGTGTTGATCCAGTAGGCTCTTAAATAACTGATGAATTGATAAATAAATGAACAAACGTGTCTCAAAAATTAATTCATAGTGTATGCTAATAGTGGGCACTTAAAATTGTTTAAAATTTAGTACTAAAAGGGATCTGAGAAACCCCCAAGTCCAAACCCTTTTTTTTTTAATAATGGGGACAAATAAGTTCAGAAGGATCAACTTTAAGTCAAAAAGCCTGTTTTTAGCATATGCAGAACATGAAATATTTAGTCAAGTGCAGTTTGCACAGCACTGTCTGCCTATAAATAAAATATCATTTTAAATATGTGGCACAATTCCTAAGTAAAGATTCTAAAATAAGAAGTAACAATAGAAAATAAACTTAAAACCCTAAAGTCTATTTCCATATATTCAAGACAAATATTAATGTACAACATTAAATAAGCCTTAAAAATAAGAAGAATATAGTTTAATTTTACAACTTAAGTATGAGGAAAAATTACTACTTTTGCCTTGCATCGTTAAATTTCACATTTTGAGATTTAAGACTGAGCATTAAGGACTTCAATCAGCAAAGCTGTACTTTTTTGGTACTCGCAGAATAAGCTGTCATAGTTTTGCTGAATCAGATTATGACATTTTTTGTGACCAATCTAGATGTCTCTATTCAACAAATGACAAAGTGATCATTCCAAACTGATGAGATCCATCAAAACACACTTTCAGCCGAGCAGTAGCTCACCTGATTTAACAAAGAAGCAGAGAAGGCGGAGTTTTTCTGGGATTTCAACCAAAGATCAGCACATCAATCCCCATGTTCATTTATCAAAAACTGATAGACTCATAAAGTTCTCCTCTTTGAATAATTCTAGTATAAAGGCATAAAATATGCATATAAACTACCTAAATGGGTCTAGGCTCAGTCACTTCCAAAGTACTTTCTCTCAATTTTTTGTGTTAGCCAAAAATTACAGTGAGAGAAACTCACTTTGAAAAAGGGGAAGATAGTCAGAATTTCTCCAATTAAGCAAGAGCATTACTGCAATCTAAAGTGAAAAAAAGTTCAAAATACTCTTTTAACAAAAACTAATTTTTGGAAATGCTCTTCTGTTTTTCCTAAGCCTCATATAACCAAATAGTATCAATAAAATTCTGTTTATTCACATATTTTGATTAGTAAATAACCTCAAAAATATCTGTAACATTAAAAGCTGACTACATCCATTAAGCAAATGCAAAACTCAAGTCAGTAATTTAGATTCACTTTTCTAAAAGGTACAAACATTCCAAATGGAACTCAAAGCTTACCTTTTATCATATTTATAAAGAAAACTTTTGCTAAGCAGAGAATTAGTGTAAATTAGATTTCAAGAAAAACAATGTTTATCTCAATGATAATAAAACTAATTTCCAGCATCCTATATACATTAGAAGCACTCCTATACTAGGAATATTATCAAAATATTTTAATAAATCTAGAAGTCAAGAAAAAGCATAGAGAAAATTATTTGGAATAACTGCAGAAAATGAATCCCTATGGCTTGACTTAATAAATCACCATTTATAAAAATCATTATGTTTCTTATGTAGTCATTGAAATCGGTCCCTAAAGAAGGAAATACTGAGTTAAAGTGACTTTATCATGCACTTGAAATTATGGGGCAACGATATGTTGCCCGCAGATTGAATCTGCCCATCAATACGTGTTCTGTTTAAAAAGTTGTTTGTTTGTTCATTTATTGTTTTTGGAAGTCTGTAGGGGTGTCATGTGTCCTTACATTTTGCTACAGTCCCCACCACCTCACTTTAGTAGCTTTTCCCTTTTATGTAGTGTGCTTAGCCTCCAAGAGCTGTTGCTTCTGGAAGTCTAAATTTTAAATTCTGTCCTACTTGAATGTTCACTAAATTGTTCTTTCCATACAGTCACAGAACATTGGAATTATTAGAATTGGAAGGTACCTTAGAGGCTAACTCTTCTCCTTTCTTCCAACAAGACCCCTGAGGCCAAGCAAGTAAAGTAGCTTTCCCATGGTTAAATGTACATTAGTAGTTCTGCCAAAATGCTGTTCTAACTCAATAGCTTAAAAAATCCCTATTTCAAAGTTCCACGTTTTGTCAAGAGTCACCACAACTCTCATCTCTATAAAAGCAACATTTGCTTCAAAGCACTTACCCCTGAGTGCAGGTAGCAGGGATCTCTCCTTCTTGTCATCACATTTGTTACATTCACTGAAGTACAGGAGTAAGAAGACATCAACAAGCACCCACATCAGTGAAGTGGCTAGAACCACCTTGCAGTAAACAAACCTCCTCATGTCTTCCCTTGATTTCTAGTTAACACATAGATTGAAGACAGATGCTACTGTGATAAATCCAAGCCACAGGGGTGAACACCAAGACAAAAGCAGGATGCATCCCACTGTATTAAAAAAAGAAGAAGGAAAAGAAAATTTCATTATTGTATAGTTTGTTTTGCATAAAGGAGCTATAACATGAAATATATGATTTATTTAATGTTTCCATATATATATATGTATATATATATATATACACACACACACACACACATATATATATATATCAGCACTCAGCCTTTGAATTAAGAATGAAAAGCCTAAATAAATGAAAACTGTAAGCAAGCCAGGGGGCTAAAATTCTAACAGCTAATCCTAGATCTGTCACTAGTCTGCTGGGAACTTGACAACTATTTGATTTCTTCAGGTTGTATTCTTTTCTTAAAAAGCCCTATCATGATATTCTGCAGACTACCAGGTTGTCAAATAGAGCAGCCCTGAATTTACCCTGATTCAGCACTTTTGAGGAGCCAAAACTGCTGAAATAGAAATCATCCTGGGATACAATATATTATAGTAGTTAAGAACTGGCCTTTATACACAGACAGGCCTGTATCTATTCACCTCCTACCTGTGGGATCCTTTAAAAAAACTTTTTTAAAGATTTATTTACTTATTTGAGAGAGAGAGCACATGTAGGAGGGGCAGAGGGAGAGGGAGAAAGAATCTCAAGCAGACTCCATGCTGAGCACAGAGCTAGTTGCGGGGCTCGATTTCACCACCCTGAGATCATGACCTGAGCCAAAACCAAGAGTCGGACACTTAACTTACTGTGCCACCCATGCACCCCTCTGTGGGACCCTTTTAAGCCTTTATTTCCTCATCTATAAAATGACAATAACAATGCCAAACCTAAAGATTTGCAATAAGGACTAACCACAATAATATCTGTAAAGCATCTTGCAGAAAAGATAATAATTAATATTAACATATAAAACAAACAAACAAAAATTCTCAAATTCTCAAGAAGGACTTACATCAGTTACTTAGCCTTAAAAACCCCATCTGGTCTGCACAGAAAGTATCCACCACAAATGTGTATTTTAGAATGGATAGCATATTTTCAAAAAAATTATCAGAGAAGAAAAAAAATATTAAAGTGACTTAAAATACCCAAAGCACAAATTCTAAAAGGCATAACAGATAAGTGCACAATTATTGAGAGACATTCAAAGTAAGTATAGATTTAATACCATAAACATATTTTTATTTATACTATAAAGAGCAATAACTACCTGGTTAATTAATTTACAATGAAATTACAGTTAAGTAAATATAACAAGCCAAAAATATTCTCATATCATTTGCTACATTTAAAATAATATCAACTATGGGGGCGCCTGGGTGGCTCAGTTGGTTGGGCGACTGCCTTCGGCTCAGGTCATGATCCTGGAGTCCCGGGATCGAGTCCCGCATCGGGCTCCCTGCTCGGCGGGGAGTCTGCTTCTCCCTCTGACCCTCCTCCCTCTCGTGCTCTCTGTCTCTCATTCTCTCTCTCTCAAATAAATAAATAAAATCTTTAAAAAAATAAAAAAATAAAAAAATAAAAAATAATAATATCAACTATGGGGCTCCTGTGGCTCAGTCAGTTGGGTGTCCAACTCTTGATTTCGGCTTGTCATGATCTCAGGGTTATGGGTCATGAGATGGAGCCCCAGGTTGGCCTGCTTGGGATTCTCTCTCTCCCTCTCCCTCTGCCCCTCCCCCCCCCCCCCACTTACTCTCTCTCTAAAAAAATAAAATAAAATAATATCAAACATAAAATCTTTTATGTGAATAAGTAATATAGTTTTAAAAAATATTTGGGAAGAACAGCTATTAAATACAAAGATACTTGGAATATTTTATAAATATTTGTCTCAAAATAAAAACACCAAAGTGCAATTTGCAGAGGCAGAAGCTCTTTAAATTAATGGCAGCTGGCTTTACATGATAAAGCAACACAAATGCTGCTGCCTGTTACAACATACCCAGACTCACAATGAATTAAAAATTTACAGAGTGACCGTTGAAAAAATATAACAGAGTCTATTTTCAATCTCTACATTAAATTTACATTTATTCAGCATATAAGTATTAAAAAAAGAAAGGTGCAAAATGTGCAAATTGAAGGAATACATGATATTTGGGGGTTTATCTGTTTGCTTATTATTTTTCTTGAAAAAAATGGCATGTTAATTATCTACTTTATCTCATTTCAACTTCATTTTTCTGTAAATATTATAACTAAACATTGGAACTCAGCCTCTAAACCTGATAACAAGGGAATAATTCCCCTATGTATATTCCCTTTTACTTTGTGCATGCTTTACTGAATATGAGATATGAAACAATTCAAGCTATCAAATGTTCTGCCTTTCTTTGGTCCTATGATGAAGTAGTTCCCTTCACTTTATTGTGGGAAAAAAAGTCTCACAGAAAAGTACATATAACACTGATGGTTACCAAATGGCTATCCCCAGATTTAAGACAGGAATATCTTAAAATAAAAGATCCTATAATAAAAGCTCTTATGTGTTATATAAAGATCTATTATAAAGGGCATAAACAATACCATCCCTGGCTCTGTTAAAATGAAAAGATGTCTTTGGGTAGGCATTTTGCCTCTCTGTGCTTCATTGCCTTTACTATAACATATTTCCTGTCGTATTCACCTCACAAAATATTGTAAGGCTTAAGTGAGATAAAGTATGAGAACATTTTAAAAAGAAAATATAAAAAATAGTATTATAAGAAAAAATGTGAAATCACTTAATACTAAATATTAAAATGTCTAAGATAAGACATTTCCTAATAAGAGCCTAACAGTTAAGGTTATTCAGAATTTAATATAAACTTTAGTTATAATAGAAAGTCAAAATCATGGGCGCCTGGGTGGCTCAGTTGGTTAAGCGACTGCCTTCGGCTCAGGTCATGATCCTGGAGTCCTGGGATCGAGTCCCACATCGGGCTCCTGGCTCAGCGGCGAGCCTGCTTCTCCCTCTGACCTTCTCCCCTCTCATGCTGTTTCTCTCTCGCTCTCCAATACATAAATAAATAAAATCTTAAGAAAAAAAAGTCAAAATCATATCTTATTGCCACTTCAAGCATTATTCAAATTATTCTAATTTCATAGCCTGATAGAACTATATATCAAGTCATTAGCACTGAGAGAAGCCTCCTCACTATTTTAAGTGATAAAACTACATTGCTGTTTAAACTTTTATTTGTGAAAGTCTTTCCTCATGTATTTCAAGTTTTTAATTCTATCTCTCCCTTGAAAACACCTCTATCTTGAAAATACACTAAATTTTATCATTCCTAAGTTTTATCTGCTGGCACTTGTATATTAGTAACCTCATACATTGTATCCCAATATTCTTCATGAGAACAAAACTGATGGAGCAGAAGGATGGTACAATATACACAGTAACAGTAACCAACATAAGCACAGTTGGTGGCCCAGGTTTATTTAAGAGAATCAGCATCTGTATTATGTTTTTATTCCAGTAAGTCTCCATTTATTTGCAAACACTTCTCGGTTTCTAAAACCAAATCCAAGTTCTGCAATATCGCTGGCTTGCCAAACCAATGTGGAACATGACTAACTTGCATAAACTACAGGCTCTTCTATCTGAAAACACAGCCCCTTTCTAATTGTTTCAATATCTTTTGAGCACAGCTATTTCTCTCTTTAAAAGTATTTCTCTAGGTAGGAATACTTTTAAAAGAAAACCATCAAGTACCATCTTGCTAGTTAGATTGCCTCTCTTTTTCTTCTTGCCCACCAAATCATGATATCAGCCAGACATTCTATGACATATTACATGATTTTTGTTTGAAGATATGCACCATTTTCTTTTTTAATCAAAAACAGATTTTAAATTTAAAAAATGTAGATAAAGCTTAGGAGTTTGGTAAATATGTTTTTAAATAAGGAGAAAGCTTTTTGTTTTTGAATTACGAGGTTATCACTTGCATAGAGAGTCTAGTTTAGTTGCTATTAGACATATTTTTATCTGTACTCATTTTATTTTGTAGAAAATTGCATAATAGGTGCAAATTTATTCTATCTACTTTGTGAAGCTATATGTGAGGCTGCCAAAGAATCCTGGGAGCTAGTGGAAGACTGCTGGTAGTGCTCCCAGAAGTTTCAGGCACCAACATGCTTCAAATGTTTTAAATAGCTGTGCAGGAGCTTCTGGGAGCTGATGACTGAACAAATTTGCAGAATTTGGTTTACGGACTGATAAATCTAATGTGTAAGCACACACACACAAAAAAAAATGCCCTACATTAGCCACAGGTATGCTTGACAGGAAGACTGATCTATGTCTGAATGAAGATCAAAAATTAAGATGAGCTAAGGGGATCCGCCCACAGCCTAAACCAAAGGATCCACTATAAAAATCACAACACACGGGCCGCATCGGGCTCGCTGCTCAACGGGAAGCCTGCTTCTCTCTCTCCCACTCCCCCTGCTTGTGCTCCCTCTATAGCTGTGTCTCTCTCTGTCAAATAAATAAATAAAGTCTTTAAAAAAAAAAAATCACACCACACGGGAATATACACTAAGAGAGAAAGAAGCAAAAATAATGTCAAATGAATGCCTATGTGGAAAAAGTGGAAGAGAAGGGGAAAAGGGGCCCTCACTTGCTTTTAAACTAAGGAAAGTGGAATATTCATAACATAAAATTTGACTATTAGGAGGCAACCTAGCATAAGATCTAAATTTATATACTGCAGAGTTAGAATGCCATGGGTTAAATCTGAGTTCCCACACTCACTAGTTGTATGGCTTAATTCAAGTTACTTAAATCTGTGCCTCGGTTTTCCTAATCAGAAAATGTGAACAATAATACCTACCTCACAGGCTATGATGAGTACTGAATGAATTAATACATGCAAAGCTCTTATAACAGTGCCTGGCACTTAGGAGGGGCTCAATATACATTAGTTAGTAGTAGTAGTAACAGTAATGTTACTATGATCATGAACATCATCAAAAGAATGAGAAAAAAGAGTGAGAATTCTCTTTGCCCATCCTTTCAGAAGTAGTGTATATTCAGTATGTATGTATTCAGGGTGTCAGGGGGCAAGATGAGCATCACAAATATATTTAATATTAATAATTGTGAGTATTACAATTACAGTATTTTATGTTTAATAATCGCAAATATATTTAGTAGAGTTTCTCATCAGGAAGAGTTACACAGGATTTTACAATTGTCAAAACTCTTTGAACTGTAGACTTAAAATCTGTGCATTTCATTCTATATAAATTATACCTCATTTGTTAAGGCAAAAACCAAAATGTTTGTGTACCTATCATTTGATTCCCTGATTCTATCTTTCTGACCTTTTCCTAATTGTTCTCTATGGCAGTGACTTGGGTCTCCAGACTATTCCTTACATACACCTTGCCTCAGGGCATTTGCATATGCTGTTTTCTCTGTCCACTGACATGGTCATGGCTTCCTGCTCTTATTTCCTTCAGTTCTTACTTCCTTCCTATTCAAATGTAAAATCTTGGAGAGCTTTCCTATCAACCTATACAAAATAACACACACAACTTAGTCACTCTGTATTTCTTAACTGATTTTATCTTTCTTCTTTGCACCTATTACCCCCAGATATATTAAAAGATGAATTGGTTTTTTAATTTGTTTATTATGTGTCCCTCTTTCTTAAACAGTAAGCTATACGAGAACAAGATTTCAAATGTCTTACATATTTCCTTTCTCACTCAAATATATTTAAGTTTTTAAAACTCCAGCACTGGTTGTTATGGATTATTATTATGAATTTTGCCGCACCCATCCCCAAAAATTCGTATGTGAAGTCCTAATCCCCAGTATTTTAGAATGTGACTATATTTGAAGATAGAGCCTTTAAAGAGGTAATTAAGGTAAAATGAGGTCATACACATTGGCCCTAATCCAAATAAAAAGAGGTGATTAGGATACTATCAGAGGAATGACCATGTGAAAACAGAGAAGGCAGCCATCTACATGCCACAGAAAGACCTCAGAATGAAACTGAGCCTGCTGACACATTGATTTTGGACCTCTAAAATCTGTGAGAAGAAAAATTTCTGTGTGTAAGCAACCTAGTCTGTGATACTTTGTTATGGCAGGTCTACCTATCCAACTTTCCCTTATTCTACTCCTACTTGCAAACAGATGAACATGACCTTGAAAGAGCACCCCCCCCCAACCTCCCTATGCTGCTTGTTCTCATTTTAACACTATAAACTCACATCACACTACAAGTAGACTTTCAGTGCTTTGCTGCAATCCTGCAACAGTTCCTACTCAAATCAATCTCCATCCATCAGGAAACATTTGCACCTTGTTTGCCTTCCTCAGATTGCTATATCCACACTTTTTCCTCTTAGCCCATCATTACACTTCTACATTTATCAGAGAAGACATAAACAGTCAGAAGAGTACTTTGCGTACTGCCATGTTGAATGTATCAACTTGCTTGTTGCTATTACTGCCAAGCCTAAATCTGCAAGTCCAGGTGTTAAAATGGATGACTGTCCTTTTAGGAGTGCAACACCCTCTGCTCTCACATAGGATTTGACTGATGGATTGCACTTGTCTCTTCTGCATTTTTTCTTCTCTACTAAGTCAATGCTATCAATACAAAGATGCTATATGAATAATCATCTTAAAATAAACTACTTTGGCTCCACATCCCTCTTCAGCTATTCTTCCAGCACCCTGCTCACCTTTAATACAAAACTCCTGCAAAGAATTATGTATAACTACTGTCTACATATCCCATATCCCTAACCTCGTATTTTCTCTTAAAACTGACAGGCTTTAACCCCTGCCACCGTATGGAAACCTTATTTGATACAGTCACATTCAATGGTTAAATTCAATGGTCAATCCTCAAGCACCATTTTACATAATTCCTAAGCAGCATTTGACATAGCTTGGCCAAAAACCTTGTACTTTTTTTTTTCTTTCATCTGTAGAATTTAGTGATTCATCCCTTACAAACGGCACCCAGTGCTCATCACAAGTACCCTCCTTAATACTCATCACCTGTTTAACCCATCCCCTCCAGTAACCATCAGTTTATTCTCCATAGTTAAGTCTGTTTCTTGATTTGTCTCTCTTATTTTTTTCCTTTGCTCATTTGTTTTGTTTTGTTTCTTAAATCCACATAAGAGTGAAACCATATGGTATTTTTCTTTCTCTGACTTATTTCACTTAGCATAATACTCTCTAGCACCATCCACATCACTGCAAATGGCAAGATTTCATTATTTTTATGGCTGAGCCATATTCCATTATAGATGATAGATGATAGATAGATAGAGAGATAAATAGATAGATAGATACCACATCTTGTTTATCCATTAATCAGTTGATGGACATTTGGGCACTTTCCATAATTTGGCTATCGTTGATAATGCTGCCATAAACACTGGGGTGCATGTATTCCTTCAAATTATTATTTATGTATCCTTTGGGTAAATACCTAGTAGGGCAATTGCTGGGCCATAGGGTATTTCTATTTTTAACTTTTTGAGGAATCCACATACTGTTTTCCAGAGTGGCTGCACCAGTTTCCATTCCCACCAACAGTGCAAGAGGGTTCCCCTTTCTCTGTATCCTCGCCAACATCTGTTGTTTCCTGTGCAACATTTTTTTACATCTCTTACTGATCTTGCAGCAAATTCTGTTGGCTCCTTCAGATTTGACCCACTTCTTACCAATTCCACTGCTGCCACCTCTAGACCAAGCCACCATCACCATCTTGACATACTGCCTTAACTTCTTTTTTTAAATTTGTTTAAGGTTTTTTTTTTTTTTAAAGATTTTATTTATTTATTTGAGACAGAGAGAATGAGAGAGAGAGAGCACATGAGAGGGGGGAGGGTCAGAGGGAGAAGCAGACTCCCTGCTGAGCAGGGAGCCCGATGCGGGACTCGATCCAGGGACTCCAGGATCATGACCTGAGCCGAAAGCAGTCGCTTAACCAACTGAGCCACCCAGGTGCCCGATGCTTATTTCAAAAGAATACCAATTAAGTCCTCTAGGCACAAGTGGCACCCTGGGAAACTGGAAAGTCAGGTTTATGAAAATGTTGTATCACTAAAAATGAATTATGTAAGTATAAAGCACTCAGCTGAATAATTATTGCATAATTTTATAAAATGCACATTATGAAACTTTACATAATTCTGATAATTACATAAATCTTATATAGCAACAACTCTCTGAACAGAAAAGCGACCACTTTCTGGAAGGTAGGACGTGCAGAGAAGTGAATCTGAGGCGATATTTGGGAGGATAGACGACAGGGGAGGGGGCCTCCGTCCGCCGCTTCTGGCAAGTGATAGAGCCACGGAGCACAAAATCAAAACTTTTAGAAGTCGGCTCCACTGAGGGACGACAGTCCAGTGGCTAAGCGGGGGGTGGAACCCTCGCGGGACAGTGTGGTCTCAGGACCCTCAGGGTCACAGAAAGACTGGGGGTGCCTGAGTGAGGCAGAGCTCCCAAGTATCGGAGGAGGGAAGCTGCTGCAGAGACGGAGTCGAGGAGCGGGCTCTCAGCTCAGGGTTGTCATAAACCGTGATCTGCGGCACAGTCGGGCCACTGCTCCTCCAGCAGGGACCCAATAAGCGGCAGATCCGGGGAGACTCACCTTCTTCCCTCAGGGGGAGCGGCACGGGAGTGCACCACAGGGATCTGCTGGGCTTGGAGACTCCACACAGGGTCGTGAGCCAGAGATAGAAACGCTCGGTCACAGGCCGGGTGAGCACGGAGTGCAGCCGGAGACCGGGGAGACGGGAGTGACTGACTACTTCTCTCTGGGGGTGCACTGAGGAGCGGGGCCCCAAATTCTCGGCTCCTCCGGGGCGGAGATTGGGAGGCCGCCATTTTTACGCTCCTCCTCCAAAGCTGTACTGAAAGCTTGCAGGGAACAAAAGCTCCCGAAAGCAAACCCGAGCTGATTACTTAGGCCGGACTGGGCAAGGGCCGGGCAATTCCGCCTCCGGCAAAGACATTTGGGAACCACGGCAACAGGCCCCTCCCCCAGAAGATCAGCGAGAAGAGCTGGCCAAGACCAAGTTTACCTATCAATGAAAACGGCAGAAATCCAGCGCTAGGGGAGCAATGCACATAAAATCCATGGCTTTTTTTACCATGATTCTTTAGTCTTTCAAAGTTAATTTTTTTTACCCTCTTTTTTTTTTTAATTTTTCTTTTTCCCTTTTTCAACCAAGATCTTATCAATCCCTTTTTTAAAAAACATTTTTACTTTTCATTTTTAGAGTCATATTCTATCCCTTCAGAGTAGTTACCCGTATTTTTGGCATATCTATATAAGTTGTTCTCTCTTTAAAATTTTGAGATAGTTTCCTCTAACAGATCAAAATATACCCTAAATTGCTAGTGTATGGTTTTTTTCTACTCTCCTGCCTGATCACATTCTCTCCTTTTTTTTTTCTTTTTCTTTTTTTTTTAAATCCTCTTCTTTCTATTTTCAAACAACTTCTTATCAATTCCTTTGATAAAATTTTTTATAATTTTCATCTTTACAGTCATATTCCATCCCTTCAGCATATCAACCCTTATTTTTGTACATATATAAGTTTTTCTTTCTTTAAAATTTTGGGAGGCACTTTCTTCTAACAGACCAAAATACACCCAAAATCTAGTCTGTGGCACTGATCTACGTACCAGCCTGATCATATTTGATCATATTCCGGTTTTCTTTTGTTTTGTTCTGTTTTTGATTGTTTTTATCTTTATCTTTATCTTTTCCTTCTTTTTTTTTTTTCTCTCTTTCCATTTCTGTTCCCCCTGCTTCAGGTCTTTTCTGATTTGTTTAGAGCATATTTTCTGGGGACGTTGTTACCCTGTTAGCATTTTGTTCTCTCATTAATCTATTCTCCTCTGGACAAAACGACAAGATGGAAGAAATCACCTCAACAAAAAGAAAAAGAGGTAGTACCGACTTCCAGGGACCTAATTAATACGGACATTAGTACGATGTCGGATCTAGAGTTCAGAATCATCACTTTAAAGAGACTAGCTGGGCTTGAAAAATGCATGGAAGATATTATAGAAACCCTTTCTGGAGAAATAAAAGAACTAAAATCTAACCAAGTCGAAATCAAAAACGCTATTAATGAGGTGCAATCAAAAATGGGGGCGCTAACTGCTAGGAGAAATGAGGCAGAAGAGAGAACCAGTGATATAGAAGACCAAATGATGGAAAATAAACAAGCTGAGAAAAAGAGAGATAAACAACTACTGGATCACGAGGGCAGAATTCGAGAGATAAGCGATACCACAAGACAAAACAACATTAGAGTAATTGGGATCCCAGAAGAGGAAGAAAGAGAGAGAGGGGCAGAAGTATATTGGAGCAAATTATAGCAGAGAACTTTCCTAATTTGGGGAAGGAAACAGGCATCAAAATCCAGGAAGCACAAAGAACCTCTCTCAAAATCAATAAAAATAGGTCAACACCCCGACATCTAATAGTAAAACTTACGAGTCTCAGAGACAAAGGAAAAATCCTGAAAGCAACTCGGGAGAAGAGATATGTAACCTACAATGGTAGAAACATTAGATTGGCAACAAACCTATCCATAGAGACCTGGCAGACCAGAAAGGACTGGCAGGATATATTGAGAGCACTAAATGAGAAAAATATGCAGCCAAGAATACTATATCCAGCTAGGCTGTCATTGAAAATAGAAGGAGAGATAAAAAGCTTCCAGGACAAACAAAAACTAAAGGAATTTGCACACACGAAACCAGTCCTACAAGAAATATTGAAAGGGGTCCTCTAAGCAAAGTGAGAGCCTAAAAGCAATATAGACCAGAAAGGAACACAGACAATATACAGTAACAGTCACCTTACAGGCAATACAGTGGCACTAAATTCCTATCTTTCAATAGTTACCCTGAATGTAAAAGGGCTAAATGCCCCAATCAAAAGACACAGGCTATCAGATTGGATTGAAAAACAAGACCCATCGATATGTTGTCTGCAAGAGACTCATTTTAGACCCAAAGACACCTCCAGATTGAAAGTGAGGGGGTGGAAAATCATTTACCATGCTAATGGACGCCAAAAGAAAGCTGGGGTGGCAATCCTTATATCAGACAAATTAGATTTTAAACCAAAGACTGTAATAAGAGATGAGGAAGGACACTATATCCTACTTAAAGGGTCTATCCAACAAGAAGATCTAACAATTGTAAATATCTATGCCCCTAACATGGGAGCAGCCAATTATGTAAGCCAATTGATAACAAAAGCAAAGAAACACATCGACGACAATACAATAATAGTGGGGGACTTTAACAGCCCCCTCACTGAAATGGACAGATTATCTAAACAAAAGATCAACAAGGAAATAAAGATTTTAAATGACACACTGGACCAAATGGACTTCACAGACATATTCAGAACATTCCATCCCCAAGCAACGGAATACACATTCTTCTCTAGTGTTCATGGAACATTCTCCAGAATCGATCACATCCTAGGTCATAAATCAGGTCTCAACCAGTAACAAAAGATTGGGATCATCCCCTGCCTATTTTCAGACCACAATGCTTTGAAACTAGAACTGAATCACAAGAGGAAAGTTGGAAAGAACTCAAATACATGGAGGCTAATGAGCATCCTACTAAAGAATGAATGGGTCAACCAGGAAATTAAAGAAGAATTAAAAAAATACATGGAAACCAATGAAAATGAAAACACAACTGTTCAAAATCTTTGGGATGCAGCAAAGGCAGTCCTAAGAGGAAAGTATATAGCAATACAAGCCTTTCTCAAGAAACAAGAAAGGTCTCAAGTACACAACCTAACCCTACACCTAAAGGAGTTAGAGAGAGAACAGCAAATAAGGCCTAAACCCAGCAGGAGAAGAGAAATAATAAAGATCAGAGCAGAAATCAATGAAATAGAAACTAAAAGAACAGTAGAACAGATCAACGAAACTAGGAGCTGGTTCTTTGAAAGAATTAACAAGATTGATAAACCCCTGGCCAGACTTATCAAAAAGAAAAGAGAAATAACCCAAATCAACAAAATCATGAATGAAAGAGGAGAGATCACAACCAACACCAAAGAAATACAAACAATTATAAGAACATATGATGAGCAACTCTATGCCAGCAAATTAGATAACCTGGAAGAAATGGATGCATTCCTAGAGACGTATCAACTACCAAAACTGAACCAGGAAGAAATAGAAAACCTGAACAGACCTATAACCACTAAGGAAATTGAAGCAGTCATCAAAAATCTCCCAAAAAACAAAAGCCCAGGGCCAGATGGCTTCCCAGGGGAATTCTACCAAACATTCAAAGAAGAATTAATACCTATTCTTCTGAAACTGTTCCAAAAAATAGAAATGGAAGGAAAACTTCCAAACTCGTTTTATGAGGCCAGCATTAACTTGATCCCAAAACCAGACAAAGACCCCATCAAAAAGGAGAATTACAGACCAATATCCCTGATGAACATGGATGCAAAAATTCTCACCAAAATACTAGCCAATAGGATCCAACAGTACATTAAAAGGATTATTCACCACGACCAAGTGGGATTTATCCCTGGGCTGCAAGGTTGGTTCAACATCTACAAATCAATCAATGTGATACAATACATTAATCAAACAAAGAACAAGAACCATAGGATCCTCTCAATAGATGCAGAAGCATTTGACAAGGTACAGCATCCTTTCTTGATCAAAACTCTTCAGAGTATAGGCATAAAGGGTACATACCTCAATATCATAAAAGCCATCTATGAAAAACCTACAGCGAATATCATTCTCAATGGGGAAAAACTGAGAGCTTTCCCTCTAAGGTCAGGAACGCGGCAGGGATGTCCACTATCACCACTGCTATTCAACATAGTATTGGAAGTCCTACCCACAGCAATCAGACAACAAAAAGAAATAAAAGGCATCCAAATCGGCAAAGAAGAAGTCAAACTCTCACTCTTTGCAGATGATATGATACTTTATGTGGAAAACCCAAAAGACTCCACCCCAAAACTGCTAGAACTCATACAGGAATTCGGTAAAGTGGCAGGATATAAATCAATGCACAGAAATCAGTGGCATTCCTATACACCAAACCAAGACAAAAGAAAGAGAAATTAAGGAGTCAATCCCATTTACAATTGCACCCAAAACCATAAGATACCTAGGAATAAATCTAACCAAAAAGGCAAAGAACACATACTCAGAAAACTATTAAATACTCATGAAAGAAATTGAGGAAGACACAAAGAAATGGAAAAACGTTCCATGCTCATGGATTGGAAGAACAAATATTGTGAAGATGTCTATGGTACCTAGAGCAATCTACACATTTAATGCAATCCCTATCAAAATACCATCCACTTTTTTCAAAGAAATGGAACAAATAATCCTAAAAGTGGTATGGAACCAGAAAAGACCCTGCATAGCCAGAGGAATGTTGAAAAAGAAAAGCAAAGCTTGTGGCATCACAATTCTGGACTTCAAGCTCTATTACAAAGCGGTAGTCATCAAGAGAACATGGTACTGGCACAAAAACAGACACATAGATCAATGGAACAGAATAGAGAGCCCAGAAAGGGACCCTCAACTCTATGGTCAACTCATCTTTGACAAAGCAGGAAAGAATGTCCAATGGAAAAAAAGACAGTCTCTTCAACAAATGGTGTTGGGACAATTGGACAGCCACATGCAGAAGAATGAAACTGGACCATTTCCTTACACCACACAGAAAAATAGACTCCAAATGGTTGAAAGACCTCAATGTGAGACAGGAGTCCATCAACATCCTAAAGGAGAACACAGGCAGCAACCTCTTCAACCTCAGCCGCAGCAACTTCTTCCTAGAAAACTCACCAAAGGCAAGGGAAGCAAGGGCAAAAATGAAGTATTGGGACTTCATCAAGATAAAAAGTTTTTGCACAGCAAAGGAAACAGTCAACAAAACCAAAAGACAACAGACAGAATGGGAGAAGATATTTGCCAATGACATATCAGATAAAGGGCTAGTATCCAAAATCTATTTAGAACTTACAAACTCAACACCCAAAGAACAAATGATCCAATCAAGAAACAGGCAGAAGACATGAACAGACATTTTTCCAAAGAAGACATCCAAATGGCCAACAGACACATGAAAAAGTGTTCAACATTGCTTGGCATCAGGGAAATCCAAATCAAAACCTCAGTGAGATACCACTTCACACCAGTCAGAATGGCTAAAATTAACAAGTCAGGAAATGACAGATGTTGGCGGGGATGCAGAGAAAGGGGAACCCTCCTACACTGTTGGTGGGAATGCAAGCTGGTGCAGCCACTCTGGAAAACAGTATGGAGGTTCCTCAAAAAGTTGAAAATAGAGCTACCATAGGACCCAGCAATTGCACTACTGGGTATTTACCCCAAAGATACAAATGTAGTGATCCTAAGGGGTACGTGAATCCTGATGTTTATAGCAGCAATGTCCACAATAGCCAAACTGTGGAAAGAGCCAAGATGTCCATCGACAGATGAATGGATAAAGAAGGTGTGGTATATATATACAATGGAATATTATGCAGCCATCAAAAAAGAAATCTTGCCATTTGCAATGATGTGGATGGAACTGGAGGGTATTATGCTGAGGAAATAAGTCAATCTGAGAAAGACATGTATCGTATGATCTCACTGATATGAGGAATTCTTAATCTCAGGAAACAAACTGAGGGTTGCTGGAGTGGTGGGGGGTGGGAGGGATGGGGTGGCTGGGTGATAGACATTGGGGAGGGTATGTGCTATGGTGAGCCCTGTGAATTGTGTAAAACTGTTGAATCTCAGACCTGTACCTCTGAAACAAATAATACATTATATGTTTAAAAAAAAAGAAGAAGCATAAGAAGAACATAGCAGGAAGGGAAGAATGAAGTGGGGGAATCCGAGGGGGAGAAGAACCATGAGAGACTATGGACTCTGAAAAACAAACTGAGGATTCTAGAGGGGAGGGGGTTGGGGGGATGTGTTAGCCTGGTGATGGGTATTACAGAGGGCACGTTCTGCATGGGGCACTGGGTGTTATATGCAAACAATGAATCATGGAACACTACATCAAAAACTAATGATGTAATGTATGGTGATTAACATAACATAATAAAATTAAATTAAATTTTAAAAAATGTAAAAAAATAATAATAAAAAGGAAATATGGGATTCTACCCTGTCCATTCTTGAACATTGCACATTTTTCTTTCCTGTAGCAAGAACCCCAAGGCATCCTGACTAGTATACCTCTAGGTAACAGCCCAGCCCAAAAGGGTACTAGTGTATTCAAACTTAATTCTGTTTGTATCAACATGGTCCTAGAAAATGAGGATAATAAGCTCTTGGCTGTGTATACTACTAACTGAATCCCCCTATAATGGCCCATGTGGGCCAACAGGGAAGGTATTTGTAATGTTTGTAAAACTGTCTTTTTCCTACTTACATTTAACTCTTCCATATGAAAGGTCTCAATCAGAGTAAGAGATGATTGACAAAAAGAGGTGAGGTTGTATTTATTGAGCTAAGACACACCATATTTCATGGCTTTGTAGGGAGACTGTAATCTTGACACCTTGGGAGAAAACAGATTGTACCCCAATAGATGGAGGAAAGGGGTGGTGTCAGTTCATGTACTCCCTGTCACCTAAATCCAGCATTAGAGCCTGGCAAAATCATCGCAGGGCCTGCCTTAATGAAACAACTCCTGTGGCTGCCAGTCTGACTACCATTTCATTTGTCACCTAAATTGATAATTTCTGAAGAGAAGTGATTTATAGTCTTTTGTAGGTTCGATATAAACATATATTACTTTCAGAAGAAAACTATTACCTTAATTATAAAAAGGAAAGTATTCCTTTAATTTATCCTACAGTTATAACTGGGTATCTACAAAGATGCCAACAATGTGCTAGGCACTAAACATAAAAGATATAAAAAGACATAAGCCCTGCCTTCTGGTTTGGGGTCCAGTAGGAGAGACAGAGGAATACTGGAGTAGAGGTAAGAAAGGAGATACATGAAACATTAGGAATGATTCCAAAATGTGAAACTCTTTTTAAAGTAGTTATTATATATAATTATTAATGTTGGGACAATGCAACAACAGACAAAATAATTGAGCATGTAGAGATTGAAAGAAGAGTGAAGTTTTATAGAGTGTTTATAAGGCAGATGCCACTTCTCAAGACTGTTTGTTATACATCGGTCTTTGTAGTCACAATTGTATAAACGAATATGCATTCTATGAAGATGCCATGAATGACAAAGCCTAAACTATATGTTAATAGGACTTTATAAGCAATATATTATCATTAAAATATACTGAAATTAAGTCTTCATGAAGAAGGCTTATAAAAAGCTATTTATGACTCTCAAAAAGATAATGAAATTAAGTAGTTTTAAAAAATGTATTCAACCTAAAAATTGATCACCATTTATTTGTTTTAGGTATTTATTGACAGCTCAGTATTCATCTTATAAAATGGCATACCAGTAGTTTAAGCTTGTTCATTAACAGTTACCAAGAGGGGAAAACATAAACCCAAAATGTTCAACTGGATATAAAACCTAGAGATTTAAGACAACAGTAGAGCACTTAGACAGTTCCCAATAGACATCTGCCAGTGAGCTGGCCATCTTCTGTCATAAATCACATGATTAAAAAGAAAATAACTTTCCACTGAGACATCAAACCATTAGAAAATCTTAACCTCAGCTTCCGAGCTGGCCTTAAAGCTTTTGAATTCTTCATAACAAAACATGTAAGGAATGAATTACAAGTGTTGCTTATTTGAAATGTGGAGTGTAACGGCTATTTCTTGTCTAGGCTTTCTTTCCAAAGCATTTATTTGTAGAAGACAATGAAAAATAATATTAAATTATCTTTTTAAAATTATATCAGAATCACTCTGCTCCAGCTGGCAATTAGTAGGAGACAAAAAGAAAGTAAAGTCAAAGAAAAGCCCAGAACCCTAGTACACAAAAGGCAGCACAAAGGAGAGGATGCAGAAGGGATTTAGCCACAAAAAACCTTAGAAGTAAAATTGGTTAGCGCTCCTTTCCAAATTTTTATCGTATAGATGCACAAACTTAAATAAAATTTTATTTGCCTGCTTGAATATTTTAATACACTGATTTTTTTACCTTAATGATATCTGAAAGAAATGCATACACTTCCCAAAAATAGAGTTCGGAAGTATTAACAGGTAAAATATTCAAAATCCTCCACTCAAAAAATAAAAAATAAAGCCCACCTTAATAAAGCTACTATATATTTATTACCTTGATTTGCAGCTTGAGTTTATGTTTTTTATTTCCTGCAACCTTCTTGGTGAAGTTATTAATCATAAATTAAGTGCCTTAAAAGACAGGCAATTAGAGGGAAGAAGTAAATAAAGAATTAAAAATCAGAATATTGATTAATTAGTCCCCAATTAATTAACAGTAAAGTAAATTATTATATACTCAAAGAATGAAAATTCATATTTTTATTAGCAAAGCAATCTTGTCATAAAATTGCTAATGACTGTAACTTGTTTATCAATATAAAGCAATCTAATATAATGGAGTATATAATCCAGTAATACAAAACATAGAAACACTATAAACTAAGGAAATTTTCCAAAAATACATGAGAAAGGGAAAGATATAATACAAGATTTAAAAGTTGAACAGGGATTACCATTATATGTACATGCAAATGAACAACCAACCCAAAAACAAGGCGACATTTTCCCTGTTGTCTGGGAAAACTACTAATTAATTCAATTAAGGATTATGCTAATTAAAGAACTGTCTGTACATTAAAATTAAATACTGTTTTTGACAAAATATATTTTAGGATGAAATGTGTCCTTTTATACTTTGTGGGTGGAAATATAAAATGATAACTTCTTTGGAAAGAAATGTGGTTTATTAAAAATAAATATGATTTTTTACCTATTTTCTTAAAAATAATCATATACTTTGAAACAATAATTTCTCTACTAGAAAACCCTCTGTAAAATCATATACTTTGAAACAATGATTTCTCTACTGGAAAACTCTCTGTAAAAAGCCCATATTAGAGAAGATGACAGAGTAGTAGGGGGACCCTGGGCTTGCCTCATCCCTCAAACACAGCTAGGTCAACATCAAATCATTTTGAACAACAAGGAAATCGATCTGAGGATTAAGAAAACAATCTGCACAATGGGAGGGAGAGAACGAGGCAGAAGCAAGGTTCAGAGATGTGAATTGAGGGAGAGAAAAGCCTCAGTGCCATGGAGGGGAAGCCTTTTCGTAGAGAGAAGTCAGAGAGAGAATGGGAGAGAGAGCGGCACACAGGGTTCTCACAAGGTGCTGTGGGTGTAGGGATCCCCTGAGTCACACTGGGAGAGAATGGTCCCCTTCCTGGAGTACATTTGGAAGAGGGTATATTGCCATGTAGTTTTTAATTTTTTCTTTAATTTCCTCATCGCCCATTCAGTTATGCCCAAGTTAGGGGCATAAATATTTACAATTGTTAGATCTTCCATAAATTTCAATAAAATCCATATCACAGGAGTCCCAGAAGAAGAAGAGTAGGAAAAAGGAGCAAAAGGTTTATTTGAGCAAATCACAACTGGGAACTTCCCTAATCTGGGGAAGGAAACAGGCATTCAAGTCCAAGAGGCACAAAGAACTCCCTTCAAAATCAACAAAAACAGGATAGCACCAAGACATATCATAGTGAAACTTGCAAAATACAAAGAAGTAGAGATCATTCCGAAAGCTAGGCACAAAAAGTCCTTAACCTATAAGGGTAGACACATAAGGTTAGCAGCAGACCTGTCCACAGAAAATTGGCAGGCCAGAAGACAGTAGCATGATATATTCAACATGTTAAATGGGAAGAATATGCAGCCAAGAATACTATATATGCAGCAAGGCTGTCATTCAGAGTAGAAGGAGAGATAAAGAGTTTCCAAGACAGGCAAAAACTAAAGGAGTTCATGAATACTAAACACTAAGTTCGGCAAGAAATACTAAAGCAGACCCTTGAGTGGGAAAGAGAGACCAAAAGCAACACAGACCAGAAAGGAACAGAGACAATCTACAGGAACAGGGTCGTTATAGGTAATATAATGGTACTATATTCATATCTATCAATAATTACTCTGAATGTAAATGGAATGGATACTCCAATCAAAAGACATGGGGTATCAGAATGGTTGAAAAAGCAAGACCCATCAATTCTCTGCTTACAAGAGACTCATTTTTGACCCAAAGACATCTCCAGATTTAAAGGTAGGGGTGGAGAACCATTTATCATGTTAATGGACATCAAAGGAAAGTTGGAGTAACCATACTTATGTAAGACAAACTAGATTTTAAACCAAAGACTATAATAAGAGATGAAGAAGGACACTATATCATAAGAAAGGGGTCTATTCAACAAGAAGATCTAACAATTGTAAATATTTATGCCCCCAACTTGGGAGCAGCCAGATATATAAATCAATTGATAACAAACTTAAAGAAACTCATTGATAATAATACCATAATAGTAGGGGACTTTAACATCCCCCTCACAGCAATGGACAGATCATCTAAGCAGAAGATCAACAAGGAAACAATGGCTTTGAATGACAAACAGGTCCAGATGGACTTAACAGATATATTCAGAGCATTTCATCCTAAAGCAGCAGAATACACAGTCTTTTTGAGTGCAATTAGAACATTCTCCAGAATGGATCACATTCTGGGCCTCAAATCAGGCCTCAACAAGTACAAAAAAATTAAGATCATACCATGCACATTTTTAGACCACAACACTATAAAACTTGAAGTCAACTACAAGAAAAAATTTGGGAAGACCACAAATACATAGAGGTTAAAGACCATCCTACTAAAGAATGAATGGGTAATGAGGAAATTAAAGAAGAAATTAAAAAAATACATGGAAGCAAATGAAAATGAAAATACGACAGTCCAAAATCTTTGGGACCCACCAAAGTCGATCCTAAGAGGGAAAGGTATAGCAATATAGGCCTTCCTCAAGAAGCAAGAAAAGTCTCAAATACACAACCTAATCTTACACCTAAAGGAGCTGGAAAAAGAACAGCAAACAAAGCCAAAATCTAGTAGAAGGGAAATAATGAAGATTAGAGAAGAAATAAATAATATAGAAATCAAAAAAGCAGTAAAACAGATGAATGAAACTAGGAGCTGGTTTTTTGAAAGAATTAACAAAACTGATAAACCTCTACCCAGAGTTACCAAAAAGAAAAGAGAAAGGACCCAAATAAATAAAATCACAAATGAAAGAAGAGAGATCACAAACAACACCATAGAAATACAAACAATTATAAAAGAATATTATGAGCAATTATATGCCAACAAATTGGGCAATCTGGAATAAATGGATAAATACCTAGAAATATATAAACTACCAAAACTGAAACAGTAAGAAATAGAAAATTTGAACAGACCCTATGACCAGTAAAGAAATTGAGTCAGTAATCAAAAATCTCCCAACAAACAAGAGTCCAGGGCCAGGGCCAGATGGCTTCCCAAGGGAATTCTACCAGATATTTAAGGAAGAATTAATTCCTATTCTTCTGAAGCTATTGCAAAAAAATAGAAATGAAAGGAAAACTAATTCACTCTATGAGGCCAGCATTACCTTGATCCCAAAAAGACAAAGACCCCACTAAAAAGGAGCATTACAGACCAGCATCCCTGATGAACATGGATACAAAAATTCTCAACAAGATATTAGCAAATTGAATCCAACAGTACATTGAAAGGATTATTCACCATGATCAAGTGGGATTTATTCCTGGGCTGCAGGGTGGTTCAATATCCACAAATCAATCAACATGATACACCACATTAATGAAAGAAAGGATAAGAACCATATGATCCTCTCAATAGATGCAGAAAAAGCATTTGACAAAATACAGAATCCTTTCTTTTTTTTTTTATTTATTTTTTTTAATTTTTTTTTTTTTAGATTTTATTTATTTGCGAGAGAGAGAATGAGAGACAGAGAGCATGAGAGGGAGGAGGGTCAGAGGGAGAAGCAGACTCCCTGCTGAGCAGGGAGTCTGATGCGGGACTCGATCCCGGGACTCTGGGATCATGACCTGAGCCGAAGGCAGTTGCTTAACCAACTGAGCCACCCAGGCGCCCCCAGAATCCTTTCTTGATAAAAAACCCTCAAGAAAATAGGGATAGAAGAAACATACCTCAACATCGTAAAGGCCTATATGAAAGATCCACAGTGAATATCATCCTTAATGGGGAAAATATGAGAGCTTTTCCTCTGTGGTCAGGAACAAGACAGGGATGTCCACTCTCATCACTGTTGTTCAACTCAGTACTAGAAGTCCTAGTCTCAGCAATCAGACAACAAAAAGAAATAAAAGGCACGCAAATCTGGAAGGAAGAAGTCAAACTTTCACGCTTCACAGATGACATGATGTCCTATGTAGAAAAGAGAAAGGACCCAACTTTTCAGTAGAGAAAAATTGCTAGAACTGATACATGAATTTAGCAAAGTTGCAAGATATAAAATCAATGTACAGAAATCTGTTGCACTTCTATACACCAATAATGAAGCAGCAGAAAGAGAAATCAAGGAATTGATCCCATGTACAATTGCCCCCAAAAAACATAAGATACCTAGGAATAAACCTAACCAAAGAGGTAAAAGATCTGTATGCTGAAAGTTATAGAACACTTACGAAAGAAATTGAAGAAGACACAAAGAAATGGAAAAACATTTTATGCTCATGGATTAGAAAAACAGATATATATCTAAAATGTCTACACTACCCAAAGCAATCTACACATTCAATACAATCATGATCAAAATAACACCAGCAGTTTTCACAGAACTAGAACAAACAATCCTAAAACTTGTATGGAACCATAAAAGAACCTGAATAGCCAAAGTAGTTGAAAAAGAAAAGAAAAGCAGGAGGCATCATGATTCCAGACTTCAGACTGTATTACAAAGCTGTAATCATCAAGAGAGTATGGTACTGGCACAAAAACAGTCACATAGATCAATGGAACAGAATAGAGAAACCAGAAATGGACCCACAACTATATGGTCAACTAATCTTTGACAAAGCAGGAAAGAATATCCAATGGAAAAAAGGCAGTCTCTTCAACAAATGGTGTTGGGAAAACTGAACAGCCACATGCAAAAGCATGAAACTAGACCACTTTCTTACACCATGCACAAAAATAAATTCAAAATGGATGAAAGACCTAAATGTGAAACAGAAAACCATCAAAATCCTAGTGGAGAAAGCAAGCAGCAACCTCTTTGACCTTAGCCGTAGCAACTTCTTACTAGACACATCACCGGAGGCAAGGGAAACAAAACCAAAATGAACTATTGGGACCTCATCAAGATAAAAGGCTTCCGCACAGTGAAGAAAACAATAAACAGAACTAAAACACAACCGACAGAATGGAAGAAGATATTTGCAAATGACATATCAGCTAAAGGGCTAGTATCCAGAATCTATAAGGAACTCATCAAAATCAACACCCCAAAAATAAATAATCCAGTTAAGAAATGGACATAAGACATGAGCACACATTTCTCCAAAGAAGACATACAAATAGCTAACAGACAATATAAAAAAATGCTCAACATTACTCATGATCATGGAAATACAAATTAAAACCAGGATGAGATACCACCTTACACCTGTCAGAATGGCTAAAATTAACAACTCATGAAAAAACAGATGTTGGTTGAGGATGCAGAGAAAAGGGAACCCTCTTACATTGCTGGCAGGAATGCAAACTGGTGTAGCCACTCTGGAATACAATATGGAGGTTCCTCAAAAAGTTAAAAATAGAACTACCCTAGGACCCAGCAACTACACTACTAGGTATTTATCCAAAGGATACAAAAATGCTGATTCAAAGGGGCATATGCACCCCAATGTTTATAGCAGCACTCTCAATGATAGCCAAATTATGGAAGGAGCCCAAATGTCCATCGACTGATGAAGAGATAAAGAAGTGGTACACACACACACACACACACACACACAATGGAATATTAGCCATCAAAAAGAATGAAATCTTGCCATTTGCAACAACATGGATAGAACTAGAGTATATTATGCTAAGTGAAATAAGTCAGTCAGAGAAAGATAAATATCATATGATTTCACTCATATGTGGAATTTAAGAAACAAAACAGATGAACATAGGGGAAGGGAAGGAAAAATAAAATAAGACAAAAACAGAGAGGGAGGCAAACCATAAGAGACTCTTAACTATAGAGAACAAACTGAGGGTTGCTGGAGGGGAGGTGGTTGGGGGGATGGGCTAGATATGTGATGGGTATTAAAGAGGGCACTTGCTGGGATGAGCACTGGGTGTTATAGGTAGGTGATAAATCACTAAATTCTACTCCTGAAACCAATACTATACTGTATGTTAACTAACTTGAATTTAAATTTTAAAAAACAAATAAGTAAAAAATAAAAACCCCATATTAAAGGCTTTATACATGGAAATGGTATGAGGGCATTATTTATTTAAAAGAGTTCAAAATAGATACATAACTAATTGATAGCATATTATGCTGCTATTAGAAATTTATGCAATTTTGTGGTAACATGAAAAAAGCTTATAAGATACTATAAAATTCAACAAACTAACATACACAGTTGTTTATACACTATAATCACAACTATTGTTTTACTTATTTTTATAAAAGTACTAGAAAGAATAGGTGGGAATGTGTGGATTTTTTTGTTTTTCAATTCTTCCTATTATTTTTTCTAATTTTCAAATTATCCAGAAATAGCATATATTATCTGAATTATGAGAAATATATGTTTTATTTGAAAGCAAGTAAGAAAAGCACCATGTAATAGTGATAAAGAATAAAATCCTTAGTTATGTGACACTTGTGCACGTGCATATGTGAGTACATGGGCACACACACAGTTATGATGAAGTGTAACAAATAGTATCAGACTCAAAGGATTGTCAAAAGTTGTTCACAAAACAGAGTAAATGAGAATGAAAAGGAGGGCAGACCTTATCGTTAAAATAATGGCTGATTTATGGGGCACCTTGGTATCTCAGTTGGTTACATATCTGACTCTTGATTTCATCTCAGGTCATGATCTGAGGATCTTGGGATTGAGCCCCATGTGGGGGTGGGGCATGCTCAGTGGGGACTCTGTTTGAGATTCTCTCTCTCCTCTCCCTCTGCCCTGCCCCACCCTCTCCTAAAATAAACGAATAAATTTTTTAATTAAAAATTTAAAAATACAATAAAGTCTGATTTAAGTATTCTGTTTCCAGATTTTTCTCTCGTTTCCAAAAGTCTCCAGTGTTACAGAATCTATGTGACTTTGGAAAGATAAAAGTTTACACCCATGTCAAATTCTATTAAAACTCTACATTCTTTTCAAGAAATTGGCTAATTTTCCAAACCTGGAGTCTCATGCAAGATTCAGGAGCTATCTTTTCTGGTTGCATTTGTGGTTTTTTTTCCAAATAAATACCTTCCCAAAACCATCAGGACCAGTATTTAAAAGCAGTCATTGAAATTAGGGAAGACTACTTCACTTCCTATCACTGTCACTGTTGCAGCCTACATTTCATCAAATCCAGTTCAGTTTTTACAGAAGAAACAACACGAATGAATTGTATATGTCACTTATGTAAAGAAATTTTAATATATTAAAGACATACCTACTTGAACCCCAAAAGGTTCTTCCTTTCTATATGATTTAGATTAAAATGGCATACTAAATGAAGTACCTGAGAACTACAGTGATTGCTGCTACAGAAGAACAGGGTCTCCTATCAATAGTATACTGTAATCTGAAAAAATCATTATTGAGTTAATAACAAAAAGAATTAGATTCGAAAATCAAATTACTATGAGCAAAAACAACCTCCCTGTTAAAAGAAGGCACCCTATTATTTGTTTTTATTCAGACAAAAGAAAAATTTAAAAAGAAGATGTAGTGTATAAGAAATATAATCTATCCTATAGTCTGTTTTTAAAGGTCTAATCTAAAAATGCTATTTTAAATCACCTTAATTCTCATTTTAATGCAATAATTAAATAATATTATGTCTCTGGGTCACGAAAAATTGTATGTCCATTTATCACTTGTGCCATTCATTGCCAATTAAATCAACTTCTGGAGACAATTTTTCTTTCAGTATTATTTACCAGAAATGAGCTATGGGGAATATGGTGGTAGGCTGGGGAACAGAGTGGGGCAGGACAGAAATGATTATCACCGTACTCAATTTTACCTCAACTGTTAGATTTCTTTTCTAGAAGTGAGATCTTTATAGTTTACATTAGAGCAGTGAGAAACAAGTTATTAATAGACAGTTTTTCTTATTACAGTTTATTTTTGAGTCAAGGTTCAAATTCCAAAAGCAAAAACTCATAAATTTTCTGCAAAGCTTTTATAGTTTTATACGTCAAATAGCAAAAGTATAAAGCTTCAAGATCAATAACATCTGATTTGTCCAAGGAAAGGCTCCACTATATGCGGCTAAATTGTTATAATGTTTTCTTTTGATTTTGATAAGCGTAGTTAAATACATTCTAACCATTGATTGATATCCAAACAAATCAGTAAGTATACTCCATTCCAAAATCTCTTATCTATTAATTTCAGTGGAATAAAACAGTGCGCAAACTGAGAAAGAAAATGCTGGTATGATTCCTCTCCTGCAAAAAACCATAATTAGTATAAAAATTCTCAGATTTCCCACATCCATTCAGCTCCACCCCAGCAGAAGAGCAATCAACAGTTTATTTTTCTTTTTGCTTCACATTTCTGGCAGATACCTACAAAGGCAGCAATCTGAGTCAATGAAACCTATAGTGATGCACTGGATATTTTTCTTTATGCCATTTTTAATTCCTGGTTAGTCTCTGTCTTCTCATTTTATGAAATTATATTTCTCTTTGATCATACTTAAGTCATGTTTCTCTTCATCACATTTTTTTTATATTCCTTCTTCATTGATCTCATTTCCTCTCTATATTCTCCCTTTTTTTCACTTATAAAAGTCACTAGCCAGGATTTTTCTTTTCAATTTGCAATTGGCTCTGTAGGATATATTTGTCAGTTGTCTCTTCCATTCTTTCCCCAACTTCCCTGTATTTTCTTTCTCTTCTTTGGAGACAACATCCTATCTCCTGGCCATCCCAATATTCTTCCATTATCTCCACCTACCATTTTACAGAAGCTCCTTTTCTCTTAACCCAAACCTGAATGCACATTCTTTTTTTCTTTTCTTTTCTTTTTCTTTTCTTTTTTTTTTTTTTGAGAGAGAGAGCGTGCGAATGCGAACAGGGGGAGGGACAGATAGAGGGAGAGAGAAAATCCTCAAGCAGACTCCCCACTGAGCACAGAACCTGCCACAGGGATTAATCCCAGGACCCCTGATCCCATCACCTGAGCCGAAATCAAGAATCAGACATCTAACCAACTGAGCCACCCAGATGCTCCCTGAATGCATATTCTAAGTTCTCTCTTCATGCCAAACCAAAATGATAATTGTTGACACCTAAGAAAGACTGTGCTTATAGTCATATGCCAGTTCTGAGATATTGAAGGGAATAAATAATAGCAAAGGTATCACAACAATAAATGTTTGTATCAAAGAGCCAGAAATATAAAAAGTGTTGCATTGTTGTTGTTGTTGTTGTTGTTTTTCTAAAAACCCACCACTATATAGTACAGTTAGGGGTATTACAGAGACTTTGATTCAAGTCCCACCTCTACCACCCTTTCATTTGGAGATATTGGAGAGATTAATTTCCCTGCTAAACTCAGCTGTTCTCATGTTTACAAAGTGGCAATGAGAGCAATACCTACTTGTGAGGTCACGGTAAAGATTATATATATAAAATGAGAATCATAAGAACTGGCACATAGTAACTAACCAATACATATTAGCCATTGCTATCACTGTGATCAATAGTATGATGAGCAAAATAATTTAATACAACTTGAAAAGAGAAAAACGTTTAAGAGTCATTCATATATAAGCTATTTATTTCACTCATTTGACAAATTGAAGTGCCTAAATGCTCTTAGCCCTGTGCTAGATGGTTGGGACAACTTACTTCACTGAGCTTATAATACAGCAATCCCAGATAAAATCAAAGACCTGTTGAAGATTAAGATTTCTGGGGCCAACATCACCGTTAAGAGTACTGATTATATGCCTTCACTTGCTTCTGACGGCCTGCCTCGCTGCCCGCACACTCTGCCATCATTCCACAGAAATGCTTCAATTACCAGCAGTCCTTTGCCAAATTAGGCCAGTGTCCAGGGCACTGGCTCCTCATCTCACCTGGGCCTATGCCAAAGATGTAAAATTTGGTATAGATGCCCAAGCCTTAATGCTTCAAGGCATAGACCATTTAGCCAATGCTGTAGCCATTACTATGGGGCCAAAGGGAAGAACAGTGATTACTTAACAGAGTTGGGGAAATTCCAGAGTAACAAAAGATGGTGTAATCATTGCAAAGTCCATTGACTTACAAGATAAATATAAAAATACTGGTGCTAAACTTGTTCAAGATGTTGCCAATAACACAAATGAAGAGGCTGGGGATGGCACCACGACTGCTACTGCCCTGGAACACTCTGTTGCCAAGGAAGGCTTTGAGAAGATTAGCAAAGGGGCTAATCCTGTGGAAATTGGGAGAGGTGTAATGCTAGCTGTTGATGCTGTAATTGCTGAACTTAGGAAGCAGACTAAATCTGTGACAACCCCTGAAGACATGGCTCAGGTTGCCATGATTTCTGCAAATGGAGACAAAGAAATCTGCAACATTATCTCTGATGCAATGAAAATGCTTGGGAGAAAGGATATCATCACAGTAAAGGATGGAAAAACACTAAATGATGAATTAGAAATTATTGAAGATATGAAGTCTGATCGAGGTTGTATTTCTCCATACCTTATTAATACATCAAAAGCTCAGAAATGTGGGGGTGCCTGGGTGGCTCAGTCGGTTAAGCTTTGGACTCTTGATTTTGGCTCAGGTCATGATCTCAGGGTGGTGGGATCGAGCCCCGTGTTGGGCTCTGCGCTCAGCGGGGAGTCTGTTTTTCTCCATCTCTCTCTCTCACTCTCCCTCTGCCCCTCCCTCTGCCTGTGCACACATGCTCTCTCTCTAAAGTAAAACTTAAAAAAAAAGAGGTCAGAAATGTGAATTCCAAGATGCCTATGTTCTACCGAGTGAAAAGAAAATTCCTAGTGTCCAGTCCATTGTACCTGCTCTTGAAACTTCCAATGCTCATCATAAACCCTTGGTCATAATTGCTGAAGATACTGATGGAGAAGCTCTGAGTACAGTGGTTTAGATAGGCTAAAAGTTGGTTTTCAGGTTGTAGCAGTCAAAGCTCCAGGTTTTGGTGACAGTAGAAAGAACCAACTTAAAGATGTGGCTATTGCTACTGATGGTACAATGTTTGCAGAAGAAGGATTGACTCTAAATCTTAAAGATGTTTAGACTCACAACTTAGGAAAAGTTGGAGAGGTCACTGTGACCAAAAATGATGCCATGCTTTTAAAGGAAAAGATGACAAAGCCCAAACTGAAAAATGTATTCAAGAAATCATTGAGCAGTTAGATATTTCAACCAGTGAATATGAAAAGGAAAGGCTGAATGAACATCTGGCAAACTCTGAGATGGAGTAGCTGTGCTGAAGGTTGGTGAGACAAGTGATAATAAAGTGAATGAAAAGAAAGACAGAGTTTCAGGTGCCCTCAGTGTTCTGAGAGGGGCTTGTACCCTGCTTTGGCGCATTCCAGCCTTGGATTCAATAACTCCAGCTAATGAAGATCAAAAACTTGCTATAGAAATTGTTAAGAGGACACTCAAAATTCCTTCAATAACCATTGCGAAGAATTCCAGTGTTGAAAGAGCATTGACAGTTGAGAAAATTATGCAAAGTTAGTTGGTTATGACACTATGCTTGGAGATTTTGTGAATATGGTGGAAAAATGAATCACTGATCCAACTAAGATTGTAAGAACTGCTTTATTGAATGCAGCTGATGTGGCCGCTCTGTTAACTACAGCTAATTACAATTGTAATCACTGGAATTCCTAAAGAAAAAAAGGACCTTGGAACGGACGCAATGGGTAGAATAGGAGGTGGTATGGGAGGTGGCACATTCTAGTTCTAGAATAGTGCTTCACCATTATTAATGAGCTGTGAGAGGAAGATCAAGGCAGAGTTCCTCAACAATAACTTCAGAGAAGTCAGCTGAAGAAAATGATTGAAGAAAAGGCTGGTCAGGCGCCCGGGTGGCTTAGTTGGTTAAGTGGCCAACTCTGGATTGCGGCTCAGGTCATGATCTCAGGGTCATGAGATCAAGCCCCATGATTGGCTCCATGCCCATCGGGAGCCTGCTTGAGGATTCTCTCTCTCCCTCTGCCCCCTCCCAAGATGAATAAATAAATGTTTAAAAAAAAAAGGCTGATATTTAAGAAAATCACTATAAGCATCCATTACTGATTTGACAACATATAATGCTTTACTGCTGTCATTGCCCATACCTACAGATCATTTACTTTGTATTTTTGAATAAAAAGACATTTGTACATTCCGGACAACTTAGCACAAGAGCCATGTACCGATGTACTGCTTTCAACTTAAATCACTGAGGCATTGTAACTATTATTCTGTCAAAAATCGGGATTTTAGTGCTTGCCATAACCAGATGAAAAATTAAGAAGCAGTCTTTCTGTGGAGAGTAAGAATAATTGCATACAATGTAGAGAAATATCCAATTATGTGACAACCTGTGTGTAATAACAATTTGTTTAAAGTTAAAAAAAGAGAATTGATTTTATTGTTTTATCTTGTTCTTTATGCATTTCATCATTTTTTATATATTTTTAAAAATTAAGTTCATTACAGAAAAAATCAGAGTATTCAAAAATTTACTGGTCAGCTCTGATGATTCTGAGGCTCCTGTGGGACATACAGGTGGAGCCGCCAGAAAGCAGGCGAGTATAGAACTGAATTTCAGGAGCAGTAAAGCCGAGGAGGTCAGCAAACCAGTGTTAACTAAAGTCATGGGAATTGGTAAAATTTATTCAGTGAGAGTGTGAGTGTGAGAAAAAAAAAAAGAGGGTGCCAAAAAGAATCTTACAGAGTACCAATTTAAAGAAAGGTAAGCCCACCAATGAGATTGGCAAGGGCTATCAAGGGAAGGAAAAAATAGGAGTGCAATATTATAGATTCCAATAGAAAGAATATTGTAAAAGAGAGGACATGCTCGATGGTACAGTTATGCAAAGAGATCAAAGGTATATAGTCTATGTATAGCTCCAGGACTCACTTTTGTGACTTTAGAAAGAACAGTTTCAGACAAACAGAAAAGGTGAGTCAGCGTGTTGAGGTGTGAATAATGGAGGATGCAGATTTGAGACAGAGAATATAGATATTCTTGGAAACATCTAGTTGTGAGCAGAGACAAGAGTTTCTGTGCAGCTGAAAGTGGACTTGGACTATAGGGAGGATTCGTGCACAGGTCAATGTTTGTTTTTAAGGGGAAAGATCCTTTGACATGTCTAATGTCAATGGGAAGAAATCAGGAGAGAGGGAGAAGGCTGAGAATACAGAAGAGAAAGAAAATACTTAAGTCAGGGCTTTAGAACACATACAGGTGTAAGATCCAGAGCATGCATGAAGGCATTGGCTTATAAGGGGAAGAAGCATCGGAAGGGAAGAATGAAAGAAGTCGGGCAGAGTGATAAATTAGCAGGAGCTTCCTATCTCACAGGGGCTATTTTCTCTGTATGCCATCAGTTAAACAGGAAGGAAGGAAAGTAGTGTGGGGTGAGAGCACAGTACAGTAGAAAAGATTTTATAGAAAACCATGGAGAATGGAAAATACCTTTCCAGGAAAATACACAAAAGTTACATCTCAGAGTGGAGGGTGCAGCCAAGGTCAACATCCCAGATTCTTTCCCTGTTTGCTTGGTGCGCATCATCTCCTCTAATACCCTCCCAGAGGGGCTTACACCTGCCTCCCTCTCCCTTCCTTTTTAGCTTTACCTTCCACGAAGAGGGCTGATTCCAGGTGGTGAGTATTTTATCTTGTACTTTCCATTTTTTTTAAAGAAAGTATATCAATGTAAAAATCAGGTTATTTTAAGCATGACTGAATCACATATAGTACTGTATGATGAAAATCTCAAGGAACTTTTAGTTAACATGGTTTGAATGTGCTGAAAATGACTCGCAGAACATCCTTCCCTCCTAAAAATTAACGATGATGCAGTTTACCAAGCCTCCACACTCGTGCCTGTGGACACAATGAAGGAGGAAAACACAGTGAAGTGACTTAGAAACCCAAAGAATTTTGCTCTAAGCTAGCTGCATGTTGCTAGGCAAAAAAAAAAAAATTGTTTGTGGTCATGACTAACAGGGATAAGTGTTCAAGTGGCACTCTTTATTTTTCTCTCTCCTCCCTCCCTCCCTCTCCTTCAGCTGGACCTTTCTGTTTCTAAGATACCTTCTAGTCCGAGTCTCTGCTGCTCAGTTGGGTGTCTCTGATACTGACTGAGGTTGCCTGGCAACATGACCAATAGACCACTCACCAGCCTGTGTGGCAGCTCCATGTTTTGGTTCGCAGGTGGGAGATTTGGATAGAATTGCGTGAGGTTTCCACATTGCAATTCTGTTTCATTTCAGTGATCATATAATGAAGTTTATTACTTACAATATCATTATTATACTTCATTGCATTATTCAGTATCATACAGAGGTTTTTCTTTTTTGTCATAATTATTAATACTTCCAAGAAATTTTAAAAGATTGGAATTGCCCTTCAAAATACTTCCTTCCTAAAAATAAATAAATAAATAATTTTAAAAATGAAAAAAATACCTCATTCCTTTTTAGAAGCTCATTACCATAAAGGCAAAATTTTTTAAATATTGAAAACCATAAGATTATTGACAGGGAAGAGATATAAGGGGAACATCTTGGAGATTGGAAATGTTCCATATCTTGCTCTGCATAGTAGTAACACAAGTACATAGCTATGTAAAAATCCATCATCTGTAGACTTAATATTAGTGCACTTTGCACACTTTAATATACATATGGCATGCTTCAAGAGTTTTAAAAAGTAGTGACAAGATGAATAAATATACACACACACATATAGAAACAGAGACTATATAAGCTTAATACATGTTAGGGAACAAAAATAATCTCTAGCCTTTTATCATAGAACACAATATCTTCTTAAAGACTAGACATTGCTGTTGTATTTAATCAGTTTAACAACAGAGACTATTTTGCCATATGGCAACCATGCTTTAACTAATAACTTGCTATTTATAGAGGAGCTTTAACTGTCAATTCAGATGGGTAAATTGAGGAGAGCAGACAGCATTAATAGCCACACACTGCAAAAGATTTGCTATTTGTTTCAGCTCACTGGATCACAAGCAGAATGCCTCAGATACAAAGATCACATCTGGAAATTTATCTCAAGGACACACTTCATGCACAAAATCACAGGCATGCCTTGCTGGTCTGGTTTCTGAAGTGCCTAAGTTTTTCTGGATGGAAAAATAGATTGGCAAAATCTAACACAAACAGAGATCCTTAGTGGTTTTATTTTACTGTATTTTATTTATAACACTTTATTACACAATCTCCACACCACAGAGTGAGGGCATTTTCCATTTTTTACCCATTGGACTTTCTAAAGACCTTAGCATTTGAAAAATTGTGCCGTTTTTATAAGTACTTTTACATTGTTATTTCATTTAGTCCTCATTGTGGCCTTTATATATATTGCCCATTTTATAAATGAGTAATCTAAGGCACAGAGAGTTTAAATGACACACTTTGTCTAGGCCAGCAATCACCACAACCAGAATTTGAAGCCAGTTTTTAAATACAGCACCGTGTTGTTCAATTAATATCTATCACTTCATTTCAGAACTAGCAAAACCTCACAATAAAGCCAGTTCCTGTAAAAATTCAACTTTGGTTTGATAAATTAAGTCTTTATCACTTTATTTGCTGGTTTTAGGATGTTTCTTTTGACAAGAGAATATGTCTGGGGCAAGTAAAACTGCATAGAATCATGGTGCTTTAAAGCTGTCAAATAGTGGTGGAGGTCAGCTCGTCTACCTAATTGATTTGTCTGCTGACAAAACTGAAGTCCAGAGGGTTAGAATGACTTTCACAAGTTTCATAACTTCTAATGGTAGAATTCAAACTGGAACTCATCTTATCTGTTTCTTGGCTTGGTATTACATAAAGTGCTGCTATCATAAACCTAAATTTTGAGCAGTATTTCACTATAGTTCAAAGTATAAAAATGATATATTTAAAGGGTAGAAATTGAGACTCTCAATCTCATCTAAAAGATAAAGCTTTACCCAAGAGAAACAACTTAAATGGCCTTTCTACCTTATTAATCAGTATCAGCCTTGATAAACTCTGTCCTCCCTTAAATAACTGAATCTAGTATAAGTTATTATATGGTGGTGACATAAAACATACCATTTATTGATCCATTCCTATGTGATAGACCATTTTTATATATTATCATGTTAAATCCCCACCAAAATGTTTCAAAATAATAATTATCATGCCCCTTTTACAGCTGAGAAAGTAAAACAAGTTAGGGTAAGAACCTTGGCTCAAGGTCATGTAACTAGTAATTTGCAGAGCTGAGATCAGAACCCAGCCAGTTCTGTTTTATGATAGAATCTGTATATTTCAACCCACGCCATCGTAGCTCAGAAATCACATTACCAAAATGTATTCCGCATCCTCTAATTGTAATTGAGATTTCTAACAGCCCACGCAGTACCTATCTTCCCCTTCCCTACTAGGGACATGTTCAGAGCCATTGCATGTAGAGCAAAAATACTATATGTAACAGCTTCTTTTGCAACAAACAGTAATGATGGTTAGGTAGAAAATATTGGGTGGAGTTTCCAGGCAATCTCTTCGAAGAAGGCTAAGCTGGTAGTATGCCCTTTTGCCATTGCATTTTTTTTTTTCATTCTTGCTGCATAGAACACAAATGGCTGCCCAGTGGTCATCTTAAGCCACTGGAAAATCCTTGGGGATGAAGTCATGTGGCCAAGATTGTGGAACAGAACTATCAAAGGAGACTAGATTCCCTAATGAGCAAGTTACCACAGTTCCAGCCCCACAATGCCAATGGCCAGACTTCCTTTTGCAGGAGAAAACTTGAACTCCACCTTGTTTAAAACAATGGAATCTTGCTACACATCATCCATTGAGCTTCACTTGCTCAAAAACTGATAGCAACAATTCACTTTTGTATGGAATGCTAAAGATAGCATTAATTTAGGACTTCTGGCTCTGGTATATGCAGACCAGGTATTGTGAAGGGAAAAAAAGCATTTTGCTTTGGAAAACTTGAAAGGCTGAGTTAAAATGTATGTGGAAAATATTTGGTTTTCCTTCTACTTAGAAAGTCAAAAGCCACCAGAGAATATTGCTCTTATCCTAATAGTAATAAAAGGCCAGATAATCTACAAAATAATAACTTTTCTTGAGCCTATCAGAGACCTGTAGTTGCAAGACAAAGAGATTAACTAAATTTTAAAGGGTAAGAGCCACTGAGGACAGACAGGACATATAAGCTTTTTCACCTTTGACAGAACATGAGAGGAATAGTTGCTCATTATGAAAGTAGATAAGAAGAAAACAGCTAAAATTGTAACAAATACTTGAAGGCCAGAATGGGTCACCAGAACAATATAGACACCCTGGGATCACCCAGACACAAAGGAATATGCACTCATTCATAAGCTCTTTTTTCAGACATCTACCAGTTGCTTAGCAGAAAGATTGAGGTCAGGGCAAGAGACCAGAAAGAGCACTTTGGTGTCACAAAAACACAATTATCTTTTCTGATTCCCCAGACCTTTCTCTAATGCAAAGCAAAATTTAGCCTTTTAGGATAGAAAACTCTCACATCTCCAGTGCCCTGGAAAAGATCCATAGTTTCTGGGAAGGAGATAGAAGAAAAATTCATCTGGCCCTCTTAGAGGAACAGGTAAACCTCTTCCAAAAGAACCCCACAGAGTCAAGGAGGAGTTTGGGTACCATGAGAGGAATGGGCAGCAATGCTGAAAGAGCCATTGTCCCGAGGTCCAGACGCCCAGGACAAGTTTAAGGTTGAGACTGGAGCAAAGGAACCCAGCACCCTCCCACCCCTACCAGAAGCACTGCCCCAAGTAACAAGCAATAGCACTCTGCCACCTAGGAAGGTACAAGGTACAAGAAGAACCTTACTCTGCTATACAAGCATGGGGGACATCCCAAAAGGGGAGGGTAGAGAACAAAAAAAAATCCTTTGGCACTCTGGGTCCCACAGTAAGCCCAAGAAAGCCCCAGCTCTGCTGCTGGAATGTGAAGTCTGTGGGGGAAAAAAAATCAATCAATATAAATCACCAGATTAACAAAAGAAAAAAGAAAAATCATTCAACAATCTCAATAGATACAAAGGAAGCATTTGATAAAATTCAAAACCCAGTTATAATGAAAAATTCCAGTAAAACCAGAAAAAAATAAACTTCTCAATCTAATATATGATATTTATCAAAGCATTATAGTAAACAGCATTCTTAATAGTAACATGGTGACAGTGTTCCCCTTTGATCTGGGAATAAAAGCAGAATTTCCACTCTTCCCTCTTTCATTCAGCATCGCTCTGGACATTCTAGCCAGTTCAATAAGATATGAAAAAGGAAAGTGTAGGGGCACCTGAGTGGCTCAGTCATTAAGCATCTGCCTTTGGCTCAGGTCATGATCCCAGGGTCCTGGGATTGAGCCCCGAATCGGGCTCCCTGCTCAGTGGGAAGCCTGCTTCTCCCTCTCACACTCTCCCTGCTTGTGTTCCCTCTCTTGCTGTCTCTCTCTCTCTCTGTCAAATAAATAAATAAAATCTTTAAAAAAAAAAAAGAAAAAAGAAATAAAAGTGTAAAGCTTGAAAAGTATTAAATAATATTATCTCTGATCATAGAAAACATAATTCTTTATGGAAAAAATTCAAAAGAATCTATTAAAAAATATTAGAATTAATAAGTGAGTTTATAATCTGCTGTATGCAAGGTCAATATATAAAAAAACTATATTTCTTTACTCAAGGAACAAAAAGAAAATAAAGTTTTTACAAATTTATAATATATAATAACATTAAACTGCATAAAACATCTAGAACAAATTAACCACAATGTATAAGACATCTATGTAGAAAACCATAAAATATGATTAGGAGAAATTAAAAAGACCTATATATATGAAGTACATATACTATGTTCATAGATTTAAAAAATCAATATTGTAAGCATGCCAACTCTTTAAAAATACACTTAACAACAGACTGAATGCAATCCCAACTAAAATCCCAACAATTATTTTTTTGTCAAACTCGACAGATTAATTGTAAAATTTGTTTGAAATAAGGCAAAGTCAAGATTCCTTGAATAAAAACGTAGTGGAAGAACTTGATTTAATAGATACCATGAATAATTAAAAAATGACCATAGTTAAAATAGTGTTATAATTAGTAAGAAGAAATTAACAGACCAGTTAAAAATGACAGTTGGTGACACCTGGGTGGTTAAGCATCTGACTCTGGATTTCCACTCAGGTCATTATCTCAGGGTGGTAAGGTCGAGTTCTGCTTCAGGCTCCACACTGGACATAGAACCTACTTAAGATTCTCTCTCTGCCCACCCCTCCTAAAAAAAAAGAATAATTGGCCCCCAAAATGCAGACATATATGGATATTTAATTTATGATAAAGATGGCATTGAAGAGCAGTGGGCAAAGAGGTGAATTTTCAGTAAGATTCTATAACAACTGGAAATCCAGTTGGAAGGAAAACAGGACTTGACTTCTACCTCAAACCAGTCACAAAAATAAATTTAAAAGGAATGATCTAAATGTAAAGAGGTAAAAATATGATTATAATTAAAATTAGAAACTTTTCCTCTTCAAAAACTCCATTAGGAAACTGAAAAAGCAAGTCACAGAGAGGAAAAAGGGATTTGCAACATATAATTGAAAGGAGGCTCTTCATTTGAATATAATTAACTTCTGCATATTAACAATAAAAAAATCAACACAATAGAAAAATAGGCAAGACACTTGAACAGGCAATTTACAGACAATAATATCCATATGGCAATTAAACCACATAACAGAACCACATCATTCAAAGGGAAATGTAAACTCTATTCTCATCAGAATGGCTAAAATTAAAAGGACTGATTACACCAAGCATGGATATAGCTGACACAATGGGAACTCTCATACACTACTGACTAGAGTATAATTAGTATAACTACTTTGGAAAATGTTTAGCAGTATCCACTGAAATTGAAAATTTGTATACAATATAACTGAGCAATTTCATCACTAACAGAAATGCATGTATATGTGCAGCAAAAAACACTTCAAAGAATGTTCACAGCAGCACAATTCATAATTGCCCAAACTCAAAAACAGTCCAAATGTCCACCGACAACACATATATACTCTGTAGCATTTTTCTGCAATGGAATACTACACAGCAATGAAAATTAACGAACCACACAAAAACATTAATGAAACTTAGATATATAAGTTTAGGAAAGGAAACCACACACAAAGGAATGCATGACTATTATGTATATAAATTAAGAAATTAAGCTAAACCAGCATTTCGTATTTAAGGATACAAGATTAAATGTTAAAACTATAATGAAAAGCAAGGAAGTGATTACAAAGGTCATGAAAAAGTTATCCATATGGAATTGGTGGAAAGGAGTAATGTTTAGGAGGTTAAAAAAAAAAAGCAGGGTTTCTGAGATGCAGAAAATGTTCTATTTCTTTTAAATTTTTTTTTTTTAAGATTTTTATTTATTTATTTGAAAGAGAGAGAATGAGAGACAGCACACATGAGAGGGGGGAGGGTCAGAGGGAGAAGCAGACTCCCTGCCGAGCAGGGAGCCCGATGCGGGACTCGATCCAGGGACTCGAGGATCATGACCTGAGCTGAAGGCAGTCGCTTAACCAACTGAGCCACCCAGGCGCCCCTGTTCTATTTCTTGATTTGTGAAGTTACATGGGTCTTTGCTTGTAAAATTCACTGTGTTGTGATCATAACACATAAAAATTCACAATAAACATGTTTAAAATAGTAATAATTATCCAATTAAATTTTATAAATTAAAAATTAATAGATGAGATAAAGTTCAATGAACATAACTAATATCTATTGAGGACTTACTGTGTGTTAGGGACCACTGTGTTTTATCTCCTTTAACCTTCACAATATTCAGAAAACACACTACTTTCCTGTCACATTTCAAAGGTGAAGAGACTGAGGCCACAGACCTTGCATAATTGACACACAAAAAGTCACACATCTAAGATCACACTTTATAAAGGTCACACAGCTAGAGAGGACTCATTTTGGGATCTGAATCCATGCAACAGTATGGTTCCAGAGCCCAGGCTACTTCTCCAGTATAGAAAAAGAGAGATACTCTCTATATTAGGTGTTAGATTTTTTTCCCCTGTCAAAATTATTGTTTAGTACAATGGTAAACTAACTCTAAAATATTGGTCTTTCATGCATCCAAGATATTTAATCTTTAATTTAGCACTCTATCCTTGTTTCATTTTAAGCTGTGCTAAGGAAGGAAGACAAATCATATTAAGATGACATATTTACTATTCTAATTTATAACTGAGCAATATCATAAATTATGCTGTTCCTGTTGCCCAGCATAGAAATGAATGTATCCAGGAGATTCATCATGAACCATAAGGGATATTTCTCCCTAAAAGTCCAAAGATTTTCCTCCCTACCCAAAGGCTTAACTGAAGGGGTAAACTCTGAAAAAAATATGTTTCCCTGATGACTGGTAATGTCATTTTCCAGTTCAGTCAATCTGGAAATCTCAGTTACTTTTTACAGAAATGATGTACAGTGGTTACTGCAGAGACTCTGGAGATTGACTGAATGGGCTCAAGTCTCACCTTTGCTATTTTCTAGCTATTTGACCTGGGACAATTTACTTGGCTAAACTCACCCTCAGTTTTCTCTTGTGCGAAATGCAGATGGTTTTAGTGTCTACCTCTCAGAGTTGTCTGATGTGAAATTAAATAATATAAAATCACTTAAAACAGAGTCCAGTACCTAGTAAATGTCACACAGGTGATGATGATTATTACTACTCCCTGACCCCATTTCTTTCAAAGTCTTACCTGCATCTATTCCTTCTCTCCATTCCGACCACTACTACCCTAGGTCTTACCCTCATGCCTTATTCTTATACTTCTACATTTTCCTAAAGATTGTTCTCTTGTCTACATGTCTTCCAACTGGAATCCATTGTTTAGACACCACCAGACTAAAGAGGAAACTTTTTATTCACAGGATTGGCCCTCCTAAATATTCTCTTTGTTTTTTTTTCCAACTGCCTACCGATTAAATTGAAAGTCCTTACTGTGATTATCAGTATTTCCTACAACCTAGCTCCAGCCTTAATTTTCCAGTGTTATCTGTTTTTAGCCCAACACAAGAAACTTACTCTGTTGTCAAACTAATTAATTCACCATTCATTGAATGAGAAGTATGTCTCTTTGACTCTAAGTTCAGGTATGCCATTTCCTTGACTTCTCTGTTAACATTTTCCACCTGCACCAAGACCTAGTGCAAATGCAATCACCATGATGAAATCTTGAGCCACTGCAGTCCAGAATTATATTTTTCTTAAATCTCTTCCAATGCTTTGTTTTTTCACATATATGTAATCATTTCATTATTTCTCAAATTATTTACAACAGCTTTATTGATTTGATAACTTTAGGCTATTCTCATGATACCATATCCTAATAATCTATCCTTTATTTATGCCTGTGCCTATCTTATTTCCTTAAATTGAACATGCAATTTTCTTGAGAGTCATTTTTGTCTTTCCCTCCCACTTGCTCTAGTACTAAACCAGTATGGTGCTCCTCATATTATAGGAGCATGCAATAAATATTTATTGAATTAAGTGAAAAGAGAATCACTAAATGTAATCATTAGCTGTGTATTTCAGAGACCAAATTTGCAAACTGAAAGGAGAAGCATTCTGTACGTCCTTCCCTCTCAAAACCAACAGTAGTGTGAAAACACAGTGTGACCCACTCCCTTTAAGGGCAATAATATCTTAAATACTAGGAAGTTTGAAAATACCCCTCAGGCAAAATGTTGCTGACAGTTTGTTTCAAGAAGTGATATGTAAAAGGACTGGGATCAGTGGATGATTGAGATGGAAAAAAGATGAAGGTCACCAAAGAGACAAAAAGGGGACGTATCAGTGTGACCAGTGTAGTGTTGTAAAGGATGTCCCTCAATGATGACACACCTGAAGATGACAAATAGGGAGGAGAATAATTAATTAAGTCAAGCTGAACTCTTCATTCTGAACTCTGCACCGCATGAAATGATGGGACGACTTCAAGAAAACGGTGTGGTCAGTCACCTCCAATTCAGAGAAGCGTAAGCTACGGTCTCTGCCCTTGGGGAAGGAGCTTTTTTATTTTTTAAGTTTTCTTGACACAAACAATAGTTTTTAAAGGCAATTTGTTTCAGATTGCTGAGCGGCCCTATTAACACTTAATATGTAACAGGGAGAAACTTAGCCTGTCTGACTTCATAGTGCTTCTCTTTCCCTTGATGCTATAACCTATAGCTTAGAAACTTCTGCTTAGCCCTGCTACATAGACATACTACAGCTATGACTTGCAAAAGCCACTTTTCACCCAAACCCTACTTCACCCAGGAGATAAGGAAATACAGAAATGATTATGCTATGATTAAGATTTACAGGAATGGCGGGGCGCCTGGATAGCTCGGTCGGTTAAGTCCAACTCTTGATTTTGGCTCAGGTCATGATTTCAGGGTCATGGGACTGAGCCTGTTGAAGGGCTCCATGCTCGATGGGCAGTCTGCTTGAAAATCTCTCCCTCCCCCTCTCCTTATGCATTCCCCCTGCTGCTCACACTCTTTCTCTAAAATAAGCAAACATATCTTGGTGCGCCTGGGTGGCTCAGTCGTTAAGCATCTGCCTTTGGCTCAGGTCATGATCCCGGGGTCCTGGAATCGAGCCCCGCATCGGGCTCCCTGCTCGGCGGGAAGCCTGCTTCTCCCTCTCCCACTCGCCCTGCTTGTTTCCCTCTCTCACTGTCTCTCTCTGTGTCAAATAAATAAATAAATAAAATCTTTAAAAAAAAAAAAAAAGATTTACAGGAATGGCATGACCAGATGCCTATATACAAAGATGAACTGACCAAGGACAAAGAAGTTACATGACCTTCCTTGGATTTCTACAAGCATTAGTCAACTTCTGACAACAACTCCATCCCACTTCCCCCTTTTGCTAATATAAAAGCAGCTCAAATTCCATGTTGAGGGAAGATGGTTCTTTGGGACAATAGTCTGCCATCTCCTCAGTTTGCTGGCTTTCTGAATAAAGTCGCTTTCCTGGCCCCAACACCTTCCCTTTCGACTTACTGGCCTGTTGTGCAGGAGCAGAATAAGCTTGGACCGGGTTACAAATGTAAGGCAATTGATTTTAGTTGAAATTCAATAATCAACTACTTACTTACTAAAGAATTCATATGTATAATCAGAGGTTTGGGAGCAGTGTTTTCATGCAAATAAAAGAAAGTTAGATCAACCACAGAATTTCAGTCCTTAACACTCACGTTAAGTATAAAGAAAAAAACGCTTTAGAATTAGATCAGTCTCAAGCTTTGGTCCCATGAAGGACAGATTTAAACTTCCTATGGTACATTTTCCTCATACAAAAAAAAATGGGGATAATAACACACCTACCTCATCATCTTATTGCTTAGATTACCCGAGATACTGAATGTAAAATGCATGGGATAGAGTAAATACTTAATAAATACTATTTTTTTGTCCACATGGCTTCAATTTCCATGAATGGTTTCATAAAGCATTGGACGAGATTATTCCCTCAAGTTAATTGACCATCATTTCAACTATTTATTTTATATCTATAAGTTTGTCCTGTCTCTTTCAAAATAAGCATTTCAGACTCTGTAAGCACTTCACAACGCCCCCTCTTTTCTCCACAAAACACACAAACACACTTTCAGCCTAGATATGCAGTCAATACAATAGGATATATATGTGTGCATATTTTATATAGTGTATATATACATGCTGATTACCTAAATGGTTTGTTTCTTCACTAAAAGTTCAAAGAAGTAAAGTTGTCTACATTTATAAAGAAGGCTGAACTTTAGTTTCTTTTGGAACGGGTCAATCAACATTATTCACTGAGTACTTTTGCTGTGTACTCTATGTGACATGATTACGAAGTTATGATGCTTACTAACAAACATACTTGAATTGAAATACCAATTTACTATGTACCTGGAACTGTGCTATACTTTACATGTGTTAACTCACTACAAATGAAGTAGTTCCCAATCTTACATCCATTTTAAAGACACATTCAGTAATTTGTTCAGTCACACAGCTAATAAGTAATAAATCCAGTATTCAAAGGCAGGTGGTCTGAATCCAGAGTCTGAATTTCTAAACATGTACTAGGCCACCTTTTTTAAGTTGTACTGGAAGACAACATAAAAACATTAATGCTGTCATTACTGCTTCCACATGTTTTGGAAATTCTACTTTAGAATTGTCCTCCTGATTATCTCATTTCACCAAATAAGGAATTTGAGCATGTGGAAGCTAGGACTCTGATTCTGTGGTCCCTCCAAACTCCTAAAACAATAACATGACTTAATTTTATTTGTTTTTTTTCTTTAATGAATGAAAGAAAACTCTTGGAGAAATTCAGAAGTCTAAACACTTTTAATCAAATATATACTTAGGTGATTTACAAACTCTTTTTTTCAGAATCTATATTTTCATTTCTTCCTTCCTAGTTCAAAGCAGTCAAGTGAGGAATTGGAAAGCACCATTTAAAATGAAATCGATCCCATTATAGAAAATACAGAAAAAAATACAATATTTTAGGATAATACTTAAGCAAAACAGTAATACAAAGAAAGGATCAGAACATGTTTAAACTCTTTAAATATTCAGGCTCTTAGAGAAGTTATTTAGCTTTGTCTACATGAATAGGTAGGGGCAGTATTTTCTGAAAAGTCTTGTGTTCAAAGCCCAGATTCATCACTTTGAATAGATATTGAACAAGGTGTTAAAACTTCTTGACTTTCAGTTTCTTTTATTTATAAAATGGGAATAAAAATAATGATCTTAAAATATGTGGGGGAGAATTACAGGCCACACATATAAACTGCCTGATTCAAAGTCTTAATACTCGGCAATCTTAATTCTTAATTCAAAAAAAAAAATTCTTAATTCAATACTCTTTTTTAAATCTCCATATCAGCACTGGCTAATAACACTAATGTTCCCTGCACTCTTCTCATTTATGATTCAGAGAAAAAAATCTCACTCAAATATAAGTGAGAAATATTATGTGCAAGTTATATAAGTAGAACAATAGTAAAATCTGTCCTTAGAAATCTTGAATTTATACAACTTAATTCAGACTAGCAAACAGCTCATCAAATTTTAACTTTTATATACATTTTACCTCAATATTCACAAATATCAAGAACCATAAATAGAAATGTGTTGTTTTATGACTGCCAAATTCATTCAGCATGACTGCAATTGAGTGGAAAAATAAAAATACATATTACTTACTGTATGTGGCGTTTGGCAATTTCAGAATGATTTGCAAACATTCATCCTCAAAATACTCCTACAAAATGCATCTGTGAAAAGAAAAAAAATCCAAAAGAGTAAGCAATTTGCCAAGGTCACAGACAAACTACTCCAGACCACCACACACTTAGACAATACATACTTTAACATACTGAAATAAGGTTTTGCAAAATATAGATTATACACCTAGCAAAGTATAATGGGCTGATGAACAGAAACATTTCCAACTATATGCAAATATTCTACACGTCAGTCAAAGAGGATACTCTTAAGAGGTGAGAGTCTGCAAACTGGCTTCAGAAATATATGCAAGAAACGGTTTTCCCAGAACATGGCAAAACAACATAAAAGCAATTCAAAAATATGAGATATTTATAAATAAATTTAGGTTGGAGATTTGAGGTGGTTATCAAAATATTTTAAGCTTTTAAAATGTACTTTTGTCTGATATATGAAGATCACTGAGTTAGAAGAGAATTTTGCTTGATTTATCCAGAGAATTGCACCAATTCACTTTGTAATTGCATTTCAATTCTAATTGAAAACCATGCACTGAGAAAAATGCAGGCACGCCACTTGCACACCTTCAAAAATACACAAACATCCATTTCTTTTTTGTCAGAAAGTCACTTATAAGGAGAAAGTTAATCAGATTTTATTAATTAATTTTTGTTTTAGAGGAGAGGTGTTGGGAAGAGCACATTAATTTCAAAGCTCAAAATATTTCAACTTAAATGGATTTTGTTCTACTGGGTATAGTGTGCCATAAAAGAGCTGTTCAAAAGAAGACAAAACAAAACACACCTAATGAAAACCAAAGTAACCCTTTACGGTACAATGTGTTATTTCAGACAGATCAAACACACTATGGGAAGTACAAATAAAAATCCTCTTTAAGTAGCAAGCATCTTTACTGGAACATGAGTTCTCAGTGAGCAGAATCTCTGCCCAGAAAGATTTGGTTTACAGTGCTAAACAGAAATATCAGCTTACTAAGGCAGAAGGTGTACTTTTGTGTTCTCCAAAACCAAATGTAATCAAATCAAAAGTTCAACAAGAAGATCAGGTATTCTGAGCTGAAAGTCTCATTTATCTTCCTCTAGTGTATGAAAGACAACAAGATGACACTGGCCTCTACCTGGCACAAGAATGAATGATTTTACTAATCCTCAACACAGAGCCTCTCAAAGAAGATGAAACTAGACAGAGTTAGCAATTTATAGTTATATGTCAAAAGTGAATTAAGAAATTTTTAAGAAACTGTATATTTTTATAAATTTCATTTTTCTAAGTGTAAAACTTAGAGCTTAATAAAAGATACCAATTCATGTCCACATATAATTTCAAAAGAATTATAAAGTTATAACAATTAGCGAACCTGTATATTTCTTCATATTTTAGCATATTCACCCTCACAGGCAAGAGAACTGAAGTTAATACTAATCACATGATTTGCCCAATTGGACACAGCTAATAAGAGGTGATCCTAGGCTCCGAATGAACTTTTTCTGACACAGATTCTTCTCACTACAGCACCTGCTAATCCCTAAAATGCATCCTGAGTGGAGGGTGCAAACTGGGATATAATAACCAAATCTGGCTTACTGACATGTTTTGTTTATCCCATGCCATGGTTTTAAAACCATTTAAGAATTTTTTTAAAGTAGAAGATTTCCCATAAGAATCTCATTTCTACCTTCTTTGAAAGAGCAAAGATTTTGTAAGGCTGGGCTCACTGCCTCCAGAGAACAGAGAAATGCTTGCCCCTTCTGGATGTGGCAGGCTTTGGACACTCACCTGCTCTCTACTCCTGCAAGCTGCCTTCTACTCTGCCATTTGCAGGCACTGCAGCATTTTGTTCCTGATCCCTATGTGCCAACTAAAATCAGACCTCTTTGCTGTGAAACTGGAGAGGAAGAACTTTCCTTAATTATGGTCAAAAAGCTTATTTCATTAGATAAAGCAACTGCTTATAACTACATTTCACTGGATTCTTATAATTAGATATTATTGATTAGTTATCTTGTTTTAATGTATATACAAGTTTTAAAATTCCATGCTTGAATTTCCATTTTTTAAATACATATTTGATAATTTTTAAAAGATTTTGTTAATTTGAGAGAGAGCAAAAGAGAGCATGAGTGGGGGGAGGGGCAGAGGTTGAGGGAGAAGCAGACTCCCTGCCTAGCAGAGAGCCCAATGCAGGGTTTGATTCCAGGACCCTGAGATCATGACCTGAGCTGAAGACAGACACTTAATCGACTGAGCTACCCAGGCACCCCCATTTTTGATAATTTTTAAAGCTAAGGGAGAAATTTACAAACCCAATTGATTGGTACAAATCAAGGGACTTGATGATCTAAAATAATGATTTTACATTTACCATGAACACATCTTCCAGAGACATACTTCCTAGACTGACAGATGTCACTATTTGATAAGATAGTTGTAAAAATAGAGAAAGAAACCTTCAATTTAACTAAATTAAACCAGATTAAGAGAACACAGACCACTGAAGGTGAAGATCTGCAATCCATAAATTCTGGTTGCATCATGGCATATTGCAAATAATTTGAAAGGTTAATATGTTTTGTATAATGCTTAAAATACATAGACCTGGAATTCTGGATAGTTGTGATAGTACCAGTCACCCAAATCTGAAACTCTTCTCACATGCTGCAAAAAATATACAGCCAACAAAAACATAAAAACACACAAATCCCAGGTCTTCAGTATAACTGGAAGTTGGAGAATAATAAAAATGTCAAATTATCTGTAAACAGAAAATTAGACACTGATTTCTAACAGAGCTATCTTACAAGCTCCCACCATATCTATTACAGAGATCTAAGGAGTCCAGAAAAACTGTGAGGAAAAGAGGAAAGCAAAGGTCCTAAGAGTAAAACAATACTCACTTTCAGAAAGTTACTTAAACAATGAAAATGTGAAAAAACTATCCAGGCATTTTAGAACATGTACACAGGGAGGCGACGGAAGTATATAAAATTCAAAGTGATGACATTTTGGGGCGGGGGGGGAGTAAGGCATTTAAAAATGATGGGATATGTCAAAAAGTAATAGGCTTCAGCTTCAAGAATTTCTTACCAGTCATATCTAGGTCAACTGGAAAATCAAAATAAATAATTATCATAAAGAATTAAGATTCATTACAGAAAATATAAATAAAAGAAACAAATGAAGTATATAAGGAAGAAGGAAAACCTCTTCCTTTTCATGGAATGCCACCTAACAAACGTAGATGTATTGATGGAGTTAGGAAATCACCATTAAGCAAACATTATAGTTAACTGATTCAATCAACAAAACACTGTGGACCCACACTTACTTATGGGTGAAAGCGGGATGAAGAGCAAGATACTTCCATAGTCTTAAGCATCTTCTCACAAATCACTTATTAATTACAATGGGGAAAATAAAAACTTTCAATGCTGAAACTTGCAAGAGATCACCTTATCTAAATGGTCAAAGACCATGTGATCAATAATGGAGCAAATACAGTTGGTGTGCCTCCACTCCGTAAAGTGCCTCAGGTGCACTTGAGAAGGACACATCACTTCTGTAGTACACATATCTGCCCAAAAGGCATAACCTGAAGCAATCATTTGGAAATATCAGGCAAACCCAAATTGAGGAAAGTTGGAAAATATGTTCAAATTCAGTCTTTAAGGACTGAGAAAATGTTCCAGATTAAAGCAGGGCATGATGACCAAATGCACATGTGATCCTAGATGCACTGTTACATAACAGTATTTTGTTGATAACACATTTCTTAATTTTCATAATTCTGTGGTTATATAGGACAATGCCCTTATTCTTAGGAAATAGACTAAAATACTTCAAATAAAGAAACATGCTTGCAACTTATTCTCAAATGATTCAGGGAAAATTACATATATATGTACATATATATGCGCATATATATAATCATGATTATATAATTATGTAATTATACACATGTATATAAACACACACATATATGGAGAGCAAGCAGAAATAATAAAGGGGCAAAATGTAAACAACTAATGAATCTGGACAGAGAGGATTCTTAAGTACAATAATTGCAACTTTTTATATGTTTGAAACTGTATCAAAATTTAAAATTAGAGGGCACCTGGGTGGCTCAGTTGGCTGGTTAAGCATCTCCCTGTGCCCAGTGTCCTGGGATCAAGCCTCACATCAGGCTCCCCGATCAGCCGGGAGTCTGCTTCTCCCCTCTGCCCTTCCCCACCAGCTCTCACTCTCTTTTTCTTGCTCTCTCTCTCAAATAAATAAAATAAAATCTCTAAAAAATATTTACAATTAGACGAAAAAGGTAGAAGTAAATAAATGGTTAACATTTATTAAGATATTTTGGGATCACAAAAAAATAGTCAAACAGATAAATCAATGACATGTTTTTAAATCAAGAAAAAAATTAAAAAGTTAAAAAATAAATAATCTTGTCCAGTGATTTTGGACAACTAAAATAACAAAAATCCATTTATCTATCTCTCTATACACATCCTCCTGTATTTTACATATTTTATCTCTCTATATAATTTATATATTAAATATGCCTGTATTTAAATTAAAATATTATTTATAATTTATATATTTACATATGCATATTAAATACATAAATTACAGGCGAATGCAAATAAATGTGGAATCTAGCTTTGGATTTTTAAATAAATAGTACAGACAATATTATATAAAGCAAATGTACAGTTAAATAATGAAATTTATTCACAAAAAAAGACATCAGCAATTAAAAGGAAAAACATAAAGAAAAAGATTATCAAATAGTCTTTAAAGGTTATCAGTATAAATGGTTTTTCCTTATATAGTTGTTTTGCTAAATAAAAAATTACCAAGTTCTTTTTTATGAATTTAGAAAAAATTCAAAAATAAAATCATCCTTAATTCCTAAAGTAATATATTTCATGTATAACTTTTCCAGTCTATTCTTTAAAGAATTATATCATATAAACTATTTTATAATTAATCTTTTTACTTGTGAATTTCTTTCTGTAGCAATACCATGTTTTTTATCATTACAATACAAAACCATTTCACTCATTGATACCCCATACATGCCATTATTTATATTGTGTTTTTTTCATTCATAAGTTATCAAGCATCTGTTACCAAAAAAATTAAAAATAAAAAACACTGCAGTATCCTGTTGTATATATCTTCTGCCATAGCATGCTTGTTCCCTTAGGATAAAATACCCAGAAGGGGAATCGTTAAATCAAAGAGCATGAGGCTGTTAAGACTTGATATTTTACTATATTAGTATGTTAAATAACAAGTTAAATAATATGACATATTCATTAATATACTAATTTAATTATATTAATAGTATTTGGCATATTTTATTAATACTGATATGTACAATTTTCATATTTGAACCCCACAATCAGGTTATATTTTACAATTACTGCAGCCAGTGGGGGTCATGACATAGTATTTGTTGCCTGTTTGAAACTTGATTTGGCCCTAGTTCATCATTTATTGTCATGTCTTGAATTGATTTCTATACATTCTTGGTATTATACATGTTGAGTTGAACTACCTTTTAAGATGTCTTCAAAAGAAGTTACCCAAAAATTTGACTTGAAATAAAAAGCTGTTAGTATGGAAAATAATGGAAACAGAACAATTTTAGTAAAATAATTGCTTATTTTTGGAGGAATTAACACAATTCCTTATTCTCTTACAAAGCAACAGTCAAGTACTGTATAGGACCTAAGGAAAGAAAATAACTAGATGAACATGTGTTACAGTCCTGTAACGGGGACATACAACAGGATTGATTATTACATGACAAGTGGTGCAGGTGAAGGCAGGAATCACTACAGTTTCCCCTGAATAATCCAGGCAGCAATCCCAGGTCTCCTTTCTAATTGGCAACAATGTGTTCCAATGCCTGCATGTTACCATTTTACATACACTAGCTATTACCATTTACATCTTATTATACTAGATATTACCTTTTTTTAATTGCCATTTTAATTGATGGTTCTCAATGATCTTCTACCTCCTTCAGCAACCTTTCTTTCTTCCTGTATTCACCTTGAATTCTTGCAGATTCCCTACAGATGTAGCAACTTTCTAGTCTGTAGATTCCATATTTTATATTGTTTAATTCTGGAGATGAATACAAATTTCATTCAGTATAAGCACCCACTCAACCCTCTGAAGTCTTCATTGGTTTGTCCTGGCAGGTCACTGATCCAGTGACAATCACAGTTATGCCTCCCTTCACATGTCATTTAAGACAAAAACAAAACTTCACTGAAGTGAAGATATACAAACTCTTGCTTCCACTCATATTTAAATCTGGTCATTGTGTCAAGAATAAAATTAGATTAAGTCAGAGTGATTTACTTCTCTCAAAATCATTTTGTTTTTTACTCCCGTTCCTTTTGCTCTTCTGAGGTGTATGAAAATCAATTGTCTTTTTTATTGATTCCTCTATTTTCCTAGATATCAAAGCAAGCTGATTAATCTATAACTTCTAAATTCATCACTAGTATGTTCTCGCCCTCTCCCTCTCCCTCCTTCCCCATCTCTTTCTTTCTCTCCCTCACTTGCTCATTTCCTGCCCCCAATATTTTCATGTGGCCTTCAAGAACCTTAAACTAACTCCCTTGCACAATTTCTATTGTAAATACAATTTGATAAAAATCCTAGGATAATTTCAATCATGAAAAGCATGACAAATCAGAAGTTTCTAGATATTGTACATTATTTAAACGTAATTCTTCTGAAGACCACTAGCCAACTTACATGAGTGCATAATTCCATATCCCGTCTATACTCCATGGTTAAATGCATAGGTACTGCCTTGACCAAGTTCCTGGACACCTTTGATCCTTGATTTTTGACAATGTGTTCTACATTATAGACAGTATCTACACTGTGGCATTCTCTAACTGAAAACTGTTTACCTATCCCTCTTCTCTACTTGCCCAGCTTGGGAGAAGTCAAGATCTGTTTCCTAACGCAAGTGGGCTCTCAGTCAATTCTCTGTTCCCTTCTTTTTATTTCATTTTGTTGTTGTTGTTGAATGTTGAAGGAACTGGCAAAGTGCCTTTTCCAAACATTTACCAGCCTCTCCATCACCTGGTCCTGTCTACCTGGAGATGAGAAAATGTTGGCTCCTTTATCCCCTGACACAAAAGCTGTAACAGTTTTTGCTTAACTCACTCCACCCCGCTCGCAGCACACATGCACTGAAGCATGGCATATTTTACACCTTTACTTCAGGATTTGCTAGTCTGCAGAAATTTTACCTTTTCCTTTATACATCCCTCTTTTGACCCATTTCACTTGTAAAGTTATTCTAAATTAATTAAAGATACAGGCAAAGATGGATGCTAGGAGAATTTCATCATGTAAATCCTTAAAAGTAACTGGAGTGTCTAACGATTAGAGATCAAATACATAAGTTGTGACTTGTGCAGATAATAGAATGCTATGCAGTCACAAAACTCATGTCTCAAATAGTACTTATTTATATGCAGAAATCTTAAATATATTTAAAACAATATACTTTCTAAAATAATATGAATAAAGTAGCAATTGCATTACAAATATATACTTATTTTACATATATGTATATAAAATTCAAAAAGATTGAAGGACTATACAGCAAAATGTTAATAGTTATCTCTGAATGATGTAAAAATATAAGTAGTATTAATTCTTTTTTATTCTTTTCTTAATTTTGCAAATCTTCTGCAAAAATATATATCATGTTACAAGCCAAAAAGAAAGAAAGAATACTAGTTTACAAAAACTCAGTGGAAACAAAAGAAACAAAGCACATATATAAGAACCAAATGCACAGCTATAGATCAGATAAAACTAGCATTAAAAGAGCTGGAGACTAGCATAGACAAAATTGGGGCATTATAAGAAGAAATTGTCAAAAAATTAATAAAATGTGATTTTTTTTTAATGTGATGTGGCTGGACATGACAGTTGCCTTCCCAATATCTATTCTCTCCTTCCTCTGCTGCTATATGCACTTTTTTTTTCTTTAAGATTTATTTATTTAGAGAGAGAAAGAGAGCAGGGGGAGGGGCAGAGGGGGAGAGAGATCTCAGACAGACTCCTGCTGAGCTCAGAGCCCAAGGTGGGGTTAGATCTAACGGCCCTGAGATCATGACCTGAGCCAAAATAAAGAGTCAGACACTTAACTGACCGAGCCATCCAGGCTCCCCAGCTTTGTGCGCTTTTATGCTCATTGGCCTTTGCCTATCTGAAATGTAGATATAATGATTAGAACTCTGGCACCTGTTTTGAATACATGAATCTTAGGATGGCTACAAAGATCCAAGCCCCTTGGTGACATGATAGAGCCCTCTTGTCACACTTGGGCTACCAATATCAAGATTTCATATTTCGTGAGAGAAAAATTAATCACTAAATTCTTTATGCTATTCTGGGTATACACTGAACACAATTTTTTTTTTTATGTTTTTCTATTTTTTTTTTATTTTTTTTATTCTTATGTTAATCCCCATACATTACATCATTAGTTTTAGATGAAGTGTTCCATGATTCATTGTTTGTGCATAACACCCAGTGCTCCATGCAGAATGTGCCCTCCTCAATACCTACCACCAGGCTAACCCATCCTCCCACCCCCCTCCCCTCTAGAACCCTGTTTGTTTTTCAGAGTCCATCGTCTCTCATGTAAACACAATTTTTAAGTGATACATATTATTTAAGAATTTGCAGGTAAGAATAAAGAAAATGGTTCTCTGTGATGAATCTAATGATTATTTGACCAGCACCTACATTATCAAATATTAGGGTTCATATGCCAAGTCATACTTAAAATGAAGAATTTAAAGGAGTTGAGAGAAGAAAAATGGAAAGAATTAACATTTAGGAAATTAGGATACATTAAGAATAAGTCAAATAGAGAAATTTATATTTCATAGAAGGAAATATTTAGTAGTTTATATTTAATTGTATGAAGGCTTTTACAATTAAAATCCAAATAATGAAATAGCATAAAAGTAGCAGAAAAGGGAAGCCTAGGTGGCTCAGTCAGTTAAGCATCTGCCTTCAACTCAGGTCATGATCCCAGGGTCGTGGGATCAAGCCCTGAGACGTGCTCCCTGCTCAGTGGGGAGCCTGCTTCTCCCTCTCCCTCTGCCCCTTCCAGCCCCACTCATGCTCTCTCGCTATCTCTCTCAAATATTTTTTTTCAAAAATCTATAAAAGTAGAAGAGATAATATTATGCATTTAATATGAATTTCCAGAAACTAAAAATTGTTTAGATACTAGTTATTTTTTAAAAGCAAAGACTCTTTTAAGCATCTTTATTTTTTTTAAGATTTTATTTATTTATTCATGAGAGACAGAGAGAGAGAGGCAGAGGCAGAGGGAGAAGCAGGTTCCCCATGGAGCAGGGAGCCCAATGAGGGACTCGATCCCAGGACCCCGGGATCACAACCTGAGGAGAAGACAGACGCTTAGCCAACTGAGCCACCCAGGCACCCTAAACATCTTTAAACCTAAATTCAGAACTGAGGCCTTTCAAATCATGAAATCCAATTAGAAATATAGTGTGAATACATGATGAACTTAGGTAGAGATTTTTAGTTTTTTTTTTTTTTTAAGATTTTATTTATTTATTTGAGAGAGAATGAGATAGAGAAAGAGAGCATGAGAGGGGGGAGGGTCAGAGGGAGAAGCAGACTCCCCGCTGAGCAGGGAGCCCGATGCGGGACTTGATCCCAGGACTCCAGGATCATGACCTGAGCCGAAGGCAGTCGCTTAACCAACTGAGCCACCCAGGCGCCCCAAGAGATTGTTAGTTTTATATTGTATGTTTTATGGCCAATATTTGTGCTTTCTTCATGTTTTATGCCATTGTTTAAACAAATAACATGTGTATTATTTTTTTTGAGAATAAGTTAAAATTTATCAAAAATGCATCCTTTACTCCACTACACCATCCAAATGCATGGTGTGGCAGTTTGTATTTTCCAAAGATGGTCACATCTCCCATCCAGCATGCTCTTCTGCTAAGTGACCCAGACATTCCACCCATCATGAGATGAAACTATTCCTTTACTTTCTGGAATCTGAGCAGACCCCAGGATTCCTCTCACCAAAAGGATATGGTAGAAGCAATATTGTACCATTTCCATGAGTAGCCCTTCACTGGCCTAGTATCCTCTGTTTTCTGCCTCTTGGAGCCCTCAGCTGCTACATAAAAAATGCAGGCTGCTCTGCCATGTTGAGAAGCATTCAGGCATCACACATGTGACTAAAGAAGCCATACTGGACATCCAGTTCATCTGACCTTTCGAGGACTCCACCTCCAGCTACCACCTGATGGCAACTACAGGAGAGACCCTAAGTGGGGATCTCCCAGCTTAGCCCAGTCAACCCATAGAACTATGAGAGATTATAAATAAACTGCTGTTTTAAGCCAATAAATTTTGAGATAATTTCTTGCATAGCAATAAGATAACCAGAAAAAAAATGTGATCATCCTAGAATCTAAAATCTGGAAGTATAGTGAATTAATCTAACATCCTTTATTTATGTATCTGAAATTATATATATAAACATATACTGACCAGAATGTAAATTGTTTGTATGGTAATCAATTTTTCTGTCTCTGTCTCTACTTCTATCTATGCAAGTTATCTTATTTCCAATTAAAATTATTTCCAATGGTTTTCTGGCTACACACACAGAGTGTATAGTGTATCTGGGGGCCCTTCAGCTTATAAAATAGAATATATAGCAGAAACCTGAGTGCTATTCCTATGTGAAAAACTGACAATGTGGAAAGCAGTGTAAATTTGTTTTCTGTTCTCCCCAAAAGCAGAACTGAGACCAATAAGACCAATGGGAAAAGTTATAAGGAATCATGTTTAAGCTCAGCACAAGGAAAAGCTCTCTTACTGTGAGGAATGCCAAAACAGAATGGGCTGCCTGGAGAAACGGCCTAAGGAAGAGTTCAACTAAAAGTTAAATGTCCATACTCCAGACATGTGGAAAGGGACTTCAAGTGCTGGCTAGTTGTTGAAATTAAATGGTTTTTAAGCAGCCTCTTGAATCCATGATTTTGATAAATTTGTGGTGATTACTTTGGAATATATTACACTAATATTTTTATATCCCCATCATATTCCAGAAAAAGATACCAGGAATGTCACAAAGATTCATTCAATAGGGCATCGTTAAATTCATAACCCTTTCTCCACCGAATTAATATTTAACAATTTCTCAAGACATTTATTGAATGACTAGCTATGTTACGGACTTTGGTAGGCCTCAGGGGAACAATGAGAGATATGATGCCTCCATTGTGAGAAAGCATATAATTTAAAATGGGAGACAGATGAGGACACAATTAACTATGATAACATGGTCCAAGTTAGCAACAGCAATAGGAACAAAGTGCTATGGGAACAGAAAACAAGAATAGAATGATTCTGGCTTGAAGACTTGGGAAAATTCCTTAAAAAAAGAAGTATCATTTGAATTGATCTGTGCTGGGAGGAGATAAGTAGTTCAAGGCTGAAAAGCAGTGTGAGTTTGGGGCGCCTGGGTGGCTCAGTTGGTTAAGCGACTGCCTTCGGCTCAGGTCATGATCCTGGAGTCCCAGGATCGAGTCCCGCGTCGGGCTCCCTGCTCGGCAGGGAGTCTGCTTCTCCCTCTGACCCTCCCCCCTCTCATGCTCTCTCTCTCATTCTCTCTCTCAAATAAATAAATAAAATCTTTAAAAAAAAAAAAAAGCAGCGTGAGCAAAGAAACGGCCATGGATATCTCTGACATGTCCAGGTAACAGAGAAGTAATCCAGGGACTCCTGAAAATAGGTTTGGAAGGGTTAAAAGATGAAATATGAAGCTACAAAGGCCATGTGGGATAGGTTTCTATGAATGATCTTGAATGACACACTGAAGAATTTGACATTTACCCTGTAGAGCTTTCAAAGGTTTTTACACCCAGGAATGACATGTTCAGAATTACAGAGCAATCCCTCTATTGGCAATGTGGAGTATGCAATGGACTAAATGCTGTGGGAGAGCTTTCTTTAGAGAAGCAAGTCAGTCTTGGGTTTAGACTAGGTACAAACTTGCCTGAGGGCAGGCGGGGTGACGGCATCACCCTTCAAGATCCCTCTCAGTCTTAAACTCTGTGACTTCTGTCCCTTGCAAAAGAAAGGGGTTCCAGACAAATACTTAAAAATGACAGAGGTGGCAGAACCCTCAGGCCACTCTGGTGAAAATCTAAAAGACACCGCCATTTCAAATACCCATTGAGTTTGACAAGAAGTTGTACAATCTTTGACTAGCTGACAATGGAATCTGAGAGGAAAAAAAAATCACAAGGAAGACATTAACATAGCAGAGTAGAAATGCATTTTCAACTATCCTACTGGGAAAGCCAGATAAAAATTTGAGTGACCTAAATCCTTTTTGGCCTGCGTCATTTTAAAAGTAGCATCTACTACTTTGAAAGGCCCAAGGGACCTATCTGTACATGTGCAATCTAATTAAATGCATGTAGTAAGGACTTAATTGTGGAGGACATTTTGCTAGGTGCAGCACAAAAAGAACTGTGTTGTACCGTCTTCTTGGATTTCATAATCTATGAAAGACTGATAGATGTAGATATAAATCTACAATTTAGGAAGATTGAAGAAAGATTTTATTAAACTTAGGAACAGGCAAAAATATATATACTTACACTGAATGCTTCATGAGCATCCATATGCAGGACAACTCCTTGATTAGTTCCATTTCAAAGGAAAGCACAGCTAAGGGTCAGAGAATAAATACCAGTGACCAGATCTCACTCCTGAGACTTGCTGTATGAAAAAAGGAAAGCTCGGTCCTGTTCAGCTTTAACAGAACTAAAAGCCAAGGTCAGGAAGCAGAAGAAACAGGCCAACCATGACACAGCATCAATTCCGGGGTGCTAGCTCCTTTTCTGTCCTTCCTTCCTTCTTCCTGGTGTTGGTGTTGGGCCATCCCAACAAGGTCATGTGGCCTTACAGAGGGAGATCTACATATGGGTAAGAGCATAACAGTAAGAATTCATAAAATATCTAATAAATAGACTGTGTAAACCTGGATTGAGAAAGTAACATGTGAAAAAGTTAGAGATTGGGGTGCAGTGTGAATTTTTTCCCCTGAGACTAATATATGGTGTGACATCAGAATTCCTAAGCCCTCTGGATGACTTGCTTGATGGCAATCAGCCAAGCATATCATCAGATCACAGTTCTAGAAATAAAGAACCTCCCTGTCCTTCAAGCCCCTGCACAATGAACAAATGAGGTGCATAATTTCCTAGAAAATACAGTCATGAATAACATGGTATGAACACAATTACTGAAAAACACAGAGAAGAAAAAGTAAAATTTCTACAAAATACCAATATGTAGTAATGTTGTCAAATCATAAGTTAATAATGTTAATACAGGGGCGCCTGGGTGGCTCAGCTGTTAAGCGTCTGCCTTCGGCTCAGGTCATGATCTCAGGGTCCTGGGATTGAGCCCCACATCGGGCTCCCTGCTCGGTGGGAAGCCTGCTTCTCCCTCTCCCACTCCCCCTGCTTGTGTTCCCTCTCTCGCTGTGTCTCTCTCTGTCAAATAAATAAATAAAATCTTTAAAAAAAAAAAAAAGAGTGATTCCCCCCCAAAAAATAATAATGTTAATACAGAAATATGATAATTATATTTGTCTATGGTATGAGGCCCTTTCTTGTTGGAACACATGGCCTTATGAAAATATGAAGCTCTATTTTGCAGATGTTCAACTCTGAATAAGAAAATAATCCTCAGAAGTGGGAAAGAGAAAATCATCTTTTTAATGGTATGAGACTTCAGTAAGGCAGAAACTTGACAGGAAGCAAGAAGAAGAGCAGAGGCACAGAAAAAGGGATTTTGCCTAGGGGACCCCAAGGTGTTTAGAATTGCAAAAGCACTCAGTAATTGCATGCAGTGAACATAAGCCCATTGCTGAAAACTCATTTGTAAGTATGTGCCCTTTAATGAAATTTTGGAAGCACCCGACCTTGCATTTACATGTTGCCTTAAAATAAATGGATCCAAAAACCACTGGCCAGATTTATTAATTGATTATGTATACTGACTGCTTAAGAAGGAAAGGTACATTTCATGCACCAATCAAGGGTACTTCTGTATTAAAATGTGACAAGAGTTTACTGGCCCACAATTGTACATATCAAGTTATTGTGAGATATAGCCCTTTGCCTAATTAAAAGTGTATGAGATTTAGGGAATTACAATAAAATACAGGTGCATATAGTGCATTTTTATGCAATCACATAATAATTTTTTTCATGGCGAGTAAATACATATATAATATGTACATATGATAAATACAATACATATATGAATAAAAAGATGGACAGAAAATAACATTAGTTAAAAATGACTAAATGTGGGAGTTTTAGAGTGGGTTATTACGGAGAGAAGTGGCAAGGTGCTAGGGTATATGAAAGGTTTTTAAGTGAAAAACTAAAACTACTTAGTTAAACCTGACGAGATAGTTATACTGAAAATAAGGTTTGAGATAATGAAGTTTAAAAAAGTTGGACCAGAATTTAGTTTGGTCCAATAAAGGTCAAAATAAGCTCTACAGTTAATAAAGCAACTAAAAGTCAAGAATAAATTTGAATTATCAAAAAATAAGATCAGTAACTTTTTTTCTAGCTTGTGTGGTGCCCAAACACAAAATGGTGAAGGTCACACTTAAGAACTCCAGGGAACCCATAAAAACGAAAACTCAACTTTCAGTAGAAGCCCTTTGGGAAACACACACACATACATACACGCATACCCACTCAGTTGGTGGGCATTAGCCTGGTCCTATGACAGGAAACCATATGTATCTTTGATTTAGAGTTAGTTAAAACTGCACTGCAAAATCAATCTTTACTAAACTTCCTATATCTTGGTTTCATATTTATAATGATGGAGAATATTTTTTTGTGAGTCACTAACTTCCAAAGCACTTGTTAAATAAAATGAAAACTGATCACAAAGCAAGCTTACAAGGTTAATTATCAGCAGACTATCACACTATAAAATATTGGTCATGTAATACTTTGGCGGATAGATATAACGGTACAAGAGAATCAATAGTCTGTCTGTGACTTAATGTAAACTTGATCGAAAACTGTGAACCTCATGCATGGTTCCCAGACATCACAGGAGTCATCACTTGATTTTAAATATTTCTCATGTAGAAATTCTTTACAAGATTGTTGAAGCTTATAATAAAGTTTTCTTTTTAATAACTTTTAAAACATTATTCAGGTGGCCACAATACTTCATGATGGGAGGAAAAAGGAGTACTAAGCAAATGCCCACTGAGGACTCCACATTATTTCCAGGCAGTTCTAGAAAACTGTCTGAATCACAGTGAGAACAAAGTAACAAAAAGTTATTTTAATAATTTCATTATCTGTAATATGAAAAGAATTTTTAAACACAGATAAAACACATACATTATTTAGTATCCTATAAAACCACTTCTTATATGATTAAGTCTCACAAAACATAATGTAAATTAGTCCTTTGTTACTTTTTAAAAATAACTATTCTATTTTACTGAACATGTTTTTGGAGTTGAGGAACTTGTAGGTTACATTAAACAATTAGTTCTGGAACATTTCAACAGTCTACAAATGATTCAGAAATAAATCAAAAACAGCAAGATACATCATTAGATTCCCACCAACAGTTTATTAATTTATGTGTAATTATCATTTGTTCAAATTATTGTGGAGGAAATGACAAACTATCAGTGTTTAAAACAACACATTTTCCTGATATGATAAGAAAAGAGAATTAGAATTCAAATATTTCTAAATGAGGTATCAATTATAATTTGTTATTTCAAGTTATGTGTTCTTCTAAATAAAAAAATAGAAAACCTCCAGTTAAGCATTTATTTAAAAAAATCATTAAAAACAACTAGACATCACATACTGAATATGAAATCTCTGTCTCTAAAGCACAAAAAATAATAATATATCACATCTTTTTTTCATTCAGGGACTAAGGCTAGGATGACAACATGTTTTTAAATTTTTACTATTTTTTATATTCTCACACAAAAAAGCTCTCATCTTTCCATTTCTCTTAGGATCATCCTCAAGGAAAACTAACACAAAGCTGACCAAAAAACTAAAGGGAAAATGGAGGATGACTGCTCAACTTAACCAAGAACACCTAACAAAAATTAGCAGTGACACTGGAATTTTCCAAATAAAGTTAAAGCGAATAGAGGCTTACCACCCTTTTTCTAAGCTAGATGCACTTTCTGCAAAGAGGCACTTCAGTGTTAAGCATTGTGTACAATTTGTACAATATTATGATATAATATTCATCATCATATATCTTTGCCTTCACACATTTACCTTCTCTTTTCTCTTAAATAAAATTTCTAAATATCTTGTTAATACAGTTTAAGTGTGCTTCTGTTTTGCTTGGCTTCAATCCTATCTTTGACTTCTATTTACTTATTGTCTCCTGGGATCTGATTTTGCAGTTACTCTTTACAATAACTCTTCCAGGTCTGATCATTTTATTTAGGAAATTGGCTAAGCAGGCCAGATTTACTAGGCACCTGTCATGCAAAATACCAGTTCAGGACCCTGGAAGAAGAGGTATATTAATAATAGCTAGCATTGGGGCGCCTGGGTGGCTCAGATGGTTAAGCATCTGCCTTCGGCTCAGGTCATGATCCCAGGGTCCTGGGATCGAGTCCCGCATCGGGCTCCCGGCTCAGCGGGGAACCTGCTTCTCTCTCTGACCCTCTCCCCTCTCATGCTGTTTCTCTCTCGCTCGCTCTCTAAAAAATAAATAAAATCTTTAAAAAATAATAATAATAATAATAATAGCTAGCATTTGTTGAGTGCTTGCTAAATGCCAAGCACAATAATTGATACATTACCTGCATTATCACCTCAACCCTCAGGACAACCTATTAAAATACTTGTAATTATTATTAGGTGGGTGAAAATAAATATCTAGCTCTTACTACTGTGAGAATAAAATGACCTAATCTTACGAAAAGCACTTAAAAGGGAACCTCATGCCCGTTAGAGACCTGGGTTTTATTAGTGTTAGCTATTATTACTATTACCCTCATTTTTAAGATCAGGTAACTAAATTCCCCAGAGGCTATGTAACTGTCATTTGCCAGTCTATGAGTAATTGGATGAGTCATAGTTTCTAAACTGCACTTATGCAAGCCCCCCATTCAAACTTGTATCTTTAACACAACCATGTTTCTTTGTCTCCTCCAAACTTGAAAGTCTACATTTTTTCTACCTTATAATCAAGGGGTAGTTCGTACACTTAAAGGTTCTAATTAACTGCCAAAAATGTCACCTTTAAAAGGAAATTTAACGGACCCCTGATTCAACAGATAAAGTGATATAACAGGACAAATCAACTCTCGCTACACCCAAGTCACCGTCCAAAAACCAGATCACTCAGAAAATGGTAAAAAGAGGTTATCCAAAGAGATGATAATCACAAGCTGTCAACAGAAACCAGATATTCACAGCTTTAAAGAATGCCTCATTCTTAAATTAGTTTTTAAGAGGAAGAGTATTAGTTTTTTCTAATTAGTTAGAAAAAATTATAATTAGTTTTTTCTCACTTCAGAATCCCCTAACCTCTCATACCATAAAAATACTATATTTGGGGGGGCACCCTCAGGGCTCAGTCAGTTAAGCTGCCAACTCTTGATTTTGGCTCAGGTTGTGATCTCAGGGTCCAAGATGGAGCCCCGCCTCAGTGTGGAGCCTGCTTAAGATTCTCCCCCCCCCCCCTTTGCCCCTCCCCAGCACGCGCATACTCTCTTTCTCTTTCAAAAAAAAAAATTATATTTTAACGTACCAATTAAAAGTAATTTTTTTTCTCAATTTTCCACAATACCTTTTCATGTTACATACATCCCAAGTTATGGAGGAAAACTGGGAAACTTCATTCCTCTCTCTCTAAAACTACTACAAATTTTCTTTTGGTTTACTGAACTGATGTTCATAGTTAAAAGATGCTAAAGCACACACAGATACGTAACACCCATATGCAGGCATGTACCACACACAGAATCATTCCAATAACCAGTAGGTTAGAAATCTCTCAGGAAACACATCTGTGTTCTCACATTTGTTAGGAATATCTAGCATTTTTAGAGCAACTATTTCTGGTTAGCTATGAAATTAAAGTGTTAGCCCAAATGATAAGAAGCAGTGAGAAATTCAAGAACAGCTGCCCATCTAAGATGGCAATAACCTCACATCTGTGTAACAGTGAAATGCCCATCCTTCATCTATCAGTTGTTCTGTGAATCTGCAGGCACGTCAGGTAATCACGGTAACTGGTATAATTTAGTAACACAGAGGGCTATAAAATTTACCATCTCTATCTGGAAACCACTACAAAATGTTGTGTAAAATTATTGCTTGGGGCTATTAAAATATTCAGGAAAACAGAGGTGGAATGGAGATAAGATCTTTTAAAGAAGCTTTCAGTAATGTGTTACATTTTTACATCAGCAAAAAAAAAAGTTAATTTTTTTTTCACTTATAAGGAAATAAAGTCTTGCATAATGGAAAAAATTCTATCAAAACAACTCTATTTGGGAAGTGATTATTACAGAGTAATAAAACTAAGAAACCTGATTCTGATTTGAGTGGTCAATTCAGTTAGACACAAGCAAGGTAAAGAAATAGAGAATGAGGACCACTGTTAAAAAGGCAATTAATACCTTTAATAAAGAGCTAGAGCAAGTAAGAAGCCTGAGTCAGTCTTGACAACTATCATACCTACAAAAATTCATTTCATTCTCAAAGAAAATAATAGGCCTCTCTCTGTAAAAGTAAACAGTAGAATATAGAGTGATACCAGGTATTTTTTCATATTAGTTGCTTTATTTTTTTAAGTTTTTATTTAAAGTCCAGTGAGTTAGTATATAGTGTAATATTAGTTTCAGTAGTAGAATTTTGTGATTCATCACTTACGTACAACACGCAGTGCTCATCACACATGCCCTCCTCAATACCCATCCCACATTTAACCCATTCCCCCACCCACCAGTTGCTTTATTTTAAAGATGGGGAAATTCAGCTCCAGAAAAGTTAAATGATATGCCACAGACTTTATGAATGCTTTTTTCTGGACTAGAATCTAGTTCTTCTCCTCTTAGTCCCATGATCTTTATTAATTCCATAAGGGTTGACTGCTACTATGCTAGCGTTCAGTTCAGTATTTATATTTCTTTATATAGTGCAGCCCCCACCCCCAAATCCAACCAGTTCTTCTCCCCAGAGGGAATCATATTTAATTGTTTATTACTTCCACAATAGAAGGCTTAAATTCAAATGTCTTCATGGACCAGGGTGATTTAACAGAGTAACTGGAATTTGTAAAAATCTGGAGAGTACATAACCACCTAAATGCAGGCACATTTTTCAAAAATCAAACTGAAGGATACTTTGACCACACAAATGGACTCAAAGTATTTTAGACATTATCTGAATTATCTCACTTGCCACATTCCCCACTTCTCTGTACTCTTCCTCTTAATATATTCATTATTCCTCCTCTTGGTTATCTTTCTAACTTTAAGGAATATATCATCACTGCTATTTCTTGTCATCAACTGTAAACACTATCTCTTGACCCCACTTTGTAATATGCTAATCTTCCAATCCCTACCAATCCCTGCTGCTTTCTCCAAACCTCATACCAAACTCCCAGCCCTCACCATCTTTATGTTTACTATAACATTACCAGTGCTGATAATGTTTGCATTCTGTGCTATAGTCATGATTATCTTTGACATTTTATATAAAGATTGATACTAAAAATTGAAAAACAGTAAATATCATTTATATTTAATTAACATAAAAATGTTCATTTTTTTTTAAAGATTTCATTCATTTAAGAGAGAGAGAGAGTGAGCATGAGCAGGGTGGGAGGAGCAGAGAGAGAGGGAGAAGCAAACTCCCCACTAAGCAGGGAGTCCAACACAGGGCTCCATCCCAGAACTCTGAGACCATGACCTGAGCAGACGCCTAACCAACTGAACCACCCAGGCGCCCCTTAAAATATGTTCATTTAAGACTCAACTAAAATTCTATGATTAGATTACTTTCCTTTCTTACAGATTCTTTTCTTTTTCCTGGAGTTTCTACTCTTTTTCTCCTGACAATGGTTTTTTTTTTTTTCTTTTCAAATGTACCTTGAACATTATAGACATTGTTCTATAATGTCTCCTTTTGTCAGAGAGGCTTTCACTGACTTAAGCACTCCATTTTTTACACTAATCCTGCATGGCACTGGAACAACATAATCTGTTTGCCGTCTAGGACTGCTTCATAACTATCATGCCATGTCTTTTTCTTTCTCAATTAGACTTTGCTGGAATTGGACTTCAAGTAATTTTTAAGAAAGGCTATATTTGTGGAAAATATATTTAGTCTTTGTATGTCTGAAAATGTCTTTATTCTAACCTTGCATTTGATATTTTGAGTAGATCTGGGATCTTGAGTTGCAAATTTTCTTCAGAAATTTGAGAATTATTCTATTAATCCTTGCTTTTTTATTGAGATATAAATGATATACAAATTATGTTGGTTTCAGGTATACAACATAGTAATGCAACATTTGTATACACTGTGAAATGATGACCATAATAAGTCTAGTTACCATCTGTCACCTGCCTAAGTTAACACAATATTGACTATATTCCCCATGTTGTATATCATATCCCCATGATTTACTTTATAACAGGAAATTTGTACTTCTTGACCCCCTGAACCCACTTGGCTTGCCCAGTGCCCCTCTCCTCTGGCAACCACCAATCTGTTCTCTATATCTATGAGTCTGGATTTTGTTTTGTTTCTTAGACTCCATATATAAGTGAAATTATGTGGTATTTATCATTCTCTGTCTGACTTAGCTCATGTAACAGAATATCCTCAGGGTCCATCCATATTGTATCAAATGGCAAGATTTCACTTTTTTTATGTCTGAGTAGTATTCTATTGTGTGTATACACACAATAGATAATATATATCACATCCTCTTCATCCATTCATCCATCAGTGGACACTTAGGTTGTTTCCGTATTGATATTTAGGAAATTATACTGCAATAAAAACAGAGGTGCATGTATCTTTTCAAATTAGTTTTTATGTTTTCTTTGGGTACATACCTGGAAGTGGAATTGTTGGACTGAATGGCATTTCTATTTTTAATATTTTGAGAATCCTCTATATCGCCTTCCATAGTACCAGGACCATTTACATTCCCACTGGCAGTATTCCCTCTTATCTACAACCTCACCAATATTTGTTATTTCTTGTCTTCTTGATAATAGCCATTCTGATAGGTGTAAGGTGATCTCTCAGTATGATTTTGATTTGCATTTCCCTGATGAATAGTGACGTCAAGTATTTTTCTATGTGCTTGTAGTCATCTTCTTTGGAAAACTGTCTATTCAGATCCTCTGCCAATTTTTAAATCAGATTTTTTTTTTTGTTATTGGGTTATAAGTTCTTTTTTTTTTAAAGATTTTATTTATTTATTTTTGAGAGACAGAGACAGCGAGAGAGGGAACACAAGCAGGGGGAGTGGGAGAGGGAGAAGCAGGCTCCCCACTCAGCAGGGAGCCCAATGCAAGGCTCGATCCCAGGACCCTGGGATCATGACCTGAGCCGAAGGCAGACGCTTAACGACTGAGCCACCCAGGTGCCCCGAGTTGTAAGTTCTTAACATAAGTTCTATATTAACCCCTTATCAGATATATGATTTGCAAATATCTTCTCCCATTCAGTAGGCTGCCTTTCTGTTTTGTTGCTTGTTTCCTTAACTGTGCAGAAGCTTTTTAGTTTGATATAGTCCCATTTGCTTATTTTTACTTTTGTTTCCCTTGTCTTTGGAGTCAGATCCAAAAAAAAACATTGCTAAAACCACTGTCAATAAGCTTATTTTCTATGTTTTCTTTTACGAGTTTTATGGTTTCAGGTCTTACATTAAAGTCTTTAATCCATTTTGAGTTAATTTTTGTATATGGTATAAGATAGTAAACTAGTTTCATTCTTTTGATTGTAGTTGTCCAGTTTTCCCAATATAATTTATTGAAGAGACTGTGCTGTCCCCACGATATATTCTTGTCCATTTTATCATAAATTAATTCACCATATATGGGTGGGTTTATTTCTGGGCTTTCCATTCTGTTCTATTGATCTATGTGTCTATTTTTATGCCAATACCATGCAGTTTTGATTATATAACTTTGTAGTATATTTGGAAATCAGGGAGCATGATACTTCTGGCTTTTTTCCTCTTTCTCAAGATTGTTTTTGGTTATTCAGAATTTTCTATGCTTCTATGTAGATTTTAGAATTATTTTTTCAAGTTGTAAAAAAATGCCATTTGATTTTGATAGGGACTGCATTAAATCTATAGATTGCTTTGGGAAGTATGGTCATTTTAATATCGATTCTTCCAATATATATGGGCACAGAATATCTTTCTTTTTTTTTAAAGATTTTATTTGTTTATTTGACAGAGAGAGCACAAGCAGAGGGAGAAGCAAGCAGAGGGAGAGGGAGAAGCAGGCTCCCCGCAGAGCAGAGAGCCCACTGTAGGGCTCTATCCCAGGACCCTGAGATCATGACCTGAGCTGAAGGCAGACATTTAACCGACTGAGCCACCCAGGCACCCCTGGGCACAGAATATCTTTCCATTTATTCGTGTCTTCTTCAATTTCTTTCATCAATGTTTTATATGCTTTTCAGCATATAAATGTTAAATGTTAAATGGTGTAACACTTTAATTGATTTGTGGATGTTGAAACATCCTTGAATCCCTGGAACAAATCACACTTGATCATGCTGTACGATAAATTCAATGTATATGGTTTGCTAATATTTTATTGAGGATTTTTGCATCTATGTTCATGAGGAATATTGGCCTGCAATTTTCTCTTTTTATGATATCCTTGCCTGGTTCTGGTATCAGGGTAATGTTGGTCTGGTAAAATGAGTTTGGGAGCTCTCCCTTCTCTTTAATTTCTTGGAAGAGTTTGAGAAGGATAGGTATTAAACTGTTGAATGTTCAGTAGAATTCACCTCTGAGGCAGTCTGGTCCTGGACTTTCATTTATTGGGAGGTTACTATTACTATTACTATTCAAAATCTTCTTATTAGTAATTGGTCTATTCAGATTTTCTATTTCCTAATGATTCATTCTTGGAAGATTTTAAGTTTCCAAAAATGTATCCATTTCTTCTAGGTGTCCAATTTGTTAGCATATAATTGGTCATAGTAGTCCCTTATGATCCTTTATGTTTCTGTGGTATCAGTTGTAACTTCTCTTTCATTTCTGGTTTTATTTCAGTCCTCTCTCTTTTATTCTTGGTGAATCTAGCTAAAGGCTTGCCAATTTTGTTTATCTTTTCAAAGAACCAGCTCTTAGTTTCATTGCTCTTTTCTATTGTCTTTTTAGCCTCTATTCCATTTATTTCTGTTCTGACTTTATTATTTCCTTCCTTCTACTAAACTTTGGCTTTCTTCTTCCTTTTCTACTTCATTAACATATAAAGTTAAAATGTTTGAGATTTCTCTTGTTTCTTGAGGTAGACCTGCTGCTAGAACTGCTTTGCTGTATCCCATAGATTTTGATATGTCAGATTTCTGTTTTCATTTGCCTCTAGATATTTCTTCTTTGATTTCTTTTATGACCCAGTAGTTGTTCAGTAACCACTTGTTTAATCTCCATGTATTTGTAGTTGTTCTAGTTTTCTTCTTGTAATTGATTTCTACCTTTATACCATTGAGGTCAGAAAAGATGCTTGATGATTTCCATCTTCTTGAATTTATTAGGACTTTTTTTATGGCCTAACGTGATCCATCCTGGAGAATATTCCATGTGCACTTGAGAAAATTGTGTATTCTGCTACTTTTTAATGGGATGTTTTATATACAGTAAGTCGATCTGGTCTAATACACCCTTTAAGGCTAATGTTTCCTTATTGATTTTCTGTGTGGATGATCTACCCATTGATGTAAGTGAGGTGTTAAAGTCTCCTACTATTATTGTATTGCTTTCAATTTTTCCCATTAGGTCTGTTAATATTTGCTTTATATATTTTGGTCTTCCTATGCTGGGTGCATATATATTTATAAATATTATACCTTTTCCTTCATTGACCCTTTTTATCATAATGCAATACCCCTCTTTGTCTTTTATTACAGTATGTTTTAAGGACTATTTTGTCTGATAAGCACAGAGCTACACCAGCTTTCTTTTCATTTCCATTTGCAGTGAATATCTTTTTCCTTCCCTTCACTTTCAGTCTCTGTGTGTACTTATTTCTTTTTTTTTTTTAAAGATTTTATTTATTTATTTGAGAGAGAGAGAGTGAGAGACAGAGAGCATGAGAGGGGGGAGGGTCAGAGGGAGAAGCAGACTCCCTACCGAGCAGGGAGCCAGATGCGGGACTCGATCCCGGGACTCCAGGATCATGACCTGAGCCAAAGGCAGTCGCTCAACCAACTGAGCCACCCAGGCGCCCTCTGTGTGTATTTATTTCTGAAGTGAGTCAGTTATAAGCTGCACATAGATTTGTATTGTTTTGTATGTTTTTTTTAATCCATTCTGTATCTTTTAGTTTGGCCTGTTTTTCTCTCTTCTTTTGTGGTTTGATGACTATTTAGTGTTATGTTTAGATTTCCTTTTGCATTTTTTTAAATTCAATTAGCCAACATATAGTACATCATTAGTTTCAGATGTAGAATTCAATAATTCATCAGTTGCATATAACACTCAGTGTTTATCTCATCACATGCCCTCCTTAATGCCCATCACCCAATTACCCCATCCCCCCATCCACCTCCCTTCCAGCAACCCTCAGTTTGTTTCCTATAGTTAAGAGTCTCTCATGGTTTGTCTCCATCTCTGATGACTTCCCATTCAGTTTTCCCTCCCTTCCCCTATGATCTTCTGCATTGTTTCTTATGTTCCACATATGTGTGAAACTATATGATAATTTTCTTTCTCTAATTGACTTATTTCACTCAGCAAAATACTCATCAGTTCCATCCACATTGATGTAAATGGTAAGTATTCATCCTTTCTGATGGATGAGTAGTATTCCATTGTGTGTGTGTGTGTGTGTGTATATATATATATATATACACACACCACATCTTCTTTATCCATTCATCTGTCAATGAACATCTGGGATCTTTCCAGTTTGGCTATTGTGGACATTGCTGTTATAAACATTGGGCTGCAGGTGCCCCTTCAGATCCATACAATTGTATCTTTGGGGTAAATACCTAGTAGTGCAATTGCTGCGTAGAAGCATAGCTCTATTTTTAACTTCTTGAGGAACCTCTATACTGTTTTCCAGAGTGGCTGTACCAACTTGCATTCCCAACAAAAGTGTAAGAGGGTTCTCCTTTCTCTGCATCCTTGCCAACATCTGTCATTTCCTGACTTGTTCATTTTAGCCATTCTGACTGGTGTAGGGTGGTGTCTCATTGTGGTTTAGATTTGTACTTCCCTGATGCCAAGTGATATGAAGCATTTTTTAATGTGTCTGTTGGCCATTTCTCTGTCTTCTTTGCAGAAATGTCTGTTCATGTCTTCTGCCCATTTCTTGACTAGATTTTTTGGGTTTTGGGTGTTGAGCTTGATAAGTTCTTTATAGATCTTGGATAATACCCCTTTATCTGATATGTCACTTGCAAATATCTTCTCCCAATCCATAGGTTGCCATTTAGTTTTGTTGACTATTTCCTTTGCTGTGCAGAAGCTTTTTATCTTGATGAAGTCCCAACAGTTCATTTTTGCCTTTGTTTCCCTGGCCTTTGGAGACATGTCTAGCAAGAAGTTGCTGCAGCCAAGGTCAAAGAGGTTGCTGCCTGTGTCCTCCTCTAGGATTTTGATGGATTCCTGTCTCACATTTACGGCTTTCAACCATTTTAAGCTTCTCTTTGTGTATGGTGTAAGAAAATGGTTCAGTTTCATTCTTCTACATGTGGCTGTCCAATTTTCCCAACACCGTTTGTTGAAGAGACTGTCCTTTTTCCATTGGATATTATTTCTTGCTTTTGTCGAAAATTAATTGACCATAGAATTGAGGGTTCATTTCTGGGTTCTCTATTCTGTTCCACTGATCTATGTGTCTGCTTTTGTGCCAGTACCATACTCTCTGATGATTACAGCTTTGTAATATAGCTTGAAGTCTGGCATTCTGATGCCACCAGCTTGGGTTTTCTTTTTCAACAGTCCTCTAGCTCTTCAGGATCTTTTCTGGTTCCATACAAATTTTAGGATTATTTGTTCCAGCTCTGTGAAAACGTCAATGATATTTTGAAAGGTACTGCATTGAATGTGCTCTGAGTAGCATAGACATTTTCACAATATTTATTCTTCCAATCCATGAACATGGAATGTTTTTCCATTTCTTTGTGTCTTCCTCAATTTCTTTCATAAGCGTTCTGTAGCTTTTAGAGTACAGATCCTCTTACCACTTTGGTTAGGTTTATTCCTAGGTATCTTATGGTTTCTGGTGCAATTATAAATGGATCGATTTCTTAATTTCTCTTCCTTCTGTTTCATTGTTACTGTATAGAAATGCAACTCGTTTTCTGTGCATTGATTTTATATTCTACCATGTTGCTGAACTCCTGTATGAGTTCTAGCAATTTGGGGATGGAGTCTTTTGGGTTTTCCATATAAAGTATCATGTAATCTGCAAACAGTCAGAGTTTGACTTCTTCTTGAAAGCCTTTTATTTCTTCCCAGGGTAGAAGTCCCCTGCAAAGCCATCCGGCCTTGGACTCTTGTTTGTTGGGAGATTTCTGATTACTGATTCAATTTCCTTGCTGGTTATGTGTCTGTTCGGGTTTTCTATTTCTTCCTGTTTCAGTTTTGGTAGTTTATAAGTTTCTAGGACTGCATCCATTTCTTCCAGATTGCTAATTTGTTGTCATATAGTTGCTCATAATATGTTCTTAAAATTATTTGTATTTCCTTGGTGTTGGTCATGATCTTTACTCTTTCATTCATTATTTAATAATTTGGATCTTTTCTCTTTTCTTTTTGATAACTCTGTCTAGGGATTTATCAATCTTATTCATTCTTTCAAAGAACCACCTTCTAGTGTCATTGATCTGCTCTACTGTTCTTTTGGTTTTCTATTTCATTGATTTCTGCTCTAATCTTTATTATTTCTCTTCTCCTGTTTGGTTTAGGCTTTATTTGCTGTTATTTCTACAGCTCCTTAGGTGTAAGGCTAGCTTGTGTAATTGAAACTTTTCTAATTTCTTCAGAAAGGCTTGTATTGCTACGTACTTCTCTCTTAGGACCGCCTTTGCTACATCCCAAAGATTTTGAACAGTTGTGTTTTCATTTTCATTTGTTTCCATGAATTTTTTTAATTCTTCTTTAATTTCCTGATTGACCCATTCACTCTTTAGTAGGATGCTCTTTAGCCTCCATTTGAGTTCTTTGAATATTTGAGTTCTTTCCAAATTTCCTCTTGTGATTGAGTTCAAGTTTCAAAGCATTGTGGTCTGAAAATATGCAGGGAATAATCCCAATCTTTTGCTACCAGTTGAGACCTGATTTGTGACCCAGAATGTGATCTATTCTGGAGAATGTTCCACTGAACTCAAGATGAATGTGTATTCTGTTGCTTTAGAATGGAATGCTCTCTATATATCTGTGAAGTCTATCTGGTACAGTGTGTCATTCAAAGCCCTTGTTTCCTTGTTGATCTTCTGCTTAGATGATCTGTCCATTGCTCTGAGTGGGGTGTTAAAGTCCCCTAGAATTATTATATTATTATCAATGTGTTTCTTTAACTTTGTTATTAATTGGTTTATATGATTTACTGCTCCCAAGTCAGGAGCATAAATATGTATAATTGTTAGATCTTCTTGTTTGATAGACCCTTTGATTATGATATAGTGCCCCTCTTCACCCCTAACTAGTCTTTGTTTTAAAATCCAATTTGCCTGATATAAGTATTGCTACCCCAGCTTTCTTTTGATGTCCATTAGCATGATAAATGATTCTCCACCCCCTCACTTTCAATCTGGAGGTGTCTTTGGATATGAGTCTCTTGTAGACGCATATGGATGGGTCTTGTTTTTTTTTTTTAATCCAATCTGATATCCTGTGTCTTTTGATTAGAACATTTAGCCCATTTACATTTAGAGTAACTATTGAAAGATAAGAATTTAGTGTCATTGTGTTACCCGTAAAGTCCCTGTCTCTGTATATTGTCTCTGTTTCTTTCTCGGCTATGTTACTTTTGGGCTGTCTCTTTGCTTACAGGATCCCCTTTAATATTTCTTGCAGGGCTGGCTGACTGATCACAAAGTCTTTTAATTTCTGTTTGTCCTGAAAACTCTTTATCTGTCCTTCCATTCTGAATGACAGCTTGCTGGATAAAATATTCTTGACTGTATGTTTTTTTCATTTAGTACCCTGAATATATCATGCCAGCCCTTTCTGGCCTGCCAGGTCTCTATGGATAGGTCTGCTGCCAGTCTAATGTTCCTACCCTTGTAGGTTAAGGACCTCGTCGCAAGCTGCTTTCAGGATTTTCTCTTTATCTCTGAAATTTGCAAGCTTCACTATTATATGTCAGGTTGTTGATCTCTTTCTATTGATTTTGAAGGCGGGCGGGGGGGCTCTCTGAGCCTCCTGGACTTGAATGCCTCTTTCCTTCCCCAGATTAGGGCAGTTCTCAGCTATGATTTGTTCAAATATAACTTCTGTCCCCTCTCTTTCATCTTCCTCTGTAACCCCAATAATTCTAATATTGTTTCACTTTATGGTATTGCTGATTTCTCGAAGCCTCCCCTCATGGTCTATTAGTTGTTTTTCTTTTCTCAGCTTCCTTCCTTTCCATCATTTTGTCTTCTATGTCAGTGACTCTCTCTTCTGCCTCATTTATCCTATTAGAACATTCATTTTAGAATGCATCACAGTTAAAGGTTTTTTTTTTAAAGATTTTATTTATTCACTTGACAGAGACAGCGAGAGCAGGAACACAAGTGGGGGGAGTGGGAGAGGGTGAAGCAGGCCTCCCACGGAGCAGGGAGCCCAATGCAGGGCTTGATCCCAGGACCCTGGGACCATGACCTGAGCCGAAGGCAGTCGCCTAACCAACTGAGCCACCCAGGAGCCCTACAGTTAAAGCATTTTTAATTTTGGTCTGATTAGATTTTATTTCGGCACTTGAGATTCTCTAGTATTTTTTATGCTTTTTTCAAGCCCAGCAAGTAACTTTACAATTGTTATTCTGAATTCTAGGTCTGACATTTTACTTATATCCATAATGATTAGATCTGTGGCAGAGTATTACTTCTGGTTCTTTCTTTTGTTGTGAATTTTTCTTTCTAGTCATTTTGTCCAGAGATGAATAGACGAATGAGAGAACAAAATCAAAAATATCAACCACGACCCCAGCAAAACGCACACTAGACAAATCGGAAGAGGTCAGAAACCAAAAGAGAAAAGAAGGGGGAAAAAAAGGGAAAAAAGAGAGAGAATAATCTCACAGGTGGACAAAACGGGGTGATCCACTTGATCCTGGGTGTATTTTGGTCTGTTGATTAGAAGACACTAAATCCAAAAATTGTAAAGAAAGAAAAACTTACATATCAACAACAACAACAACAACAAAAACCTGAATACAGTGAAAGGAAGCCAAAAATGAAGAATATATAAAATGAAAATTAAAAAGACTTAAAAACAAAGAGTTGTAAAATAAGAAACTAGTTGAAAAGGGGAAAAAAAAGAAAAAAGGAAAGGAAATTTTTAAACTGAACGACTAAAGATGCGTGAGAAAAAAGCCTTGAATTCTATACAGTATTTTCTCTTAGCTCAGGAGTTTTTTAATTCTGTGTGATCCATAAATTTGGTATTCACCTGCTGTTCCTGCTGGTCTTCTGGGGGAGGGGCCTGTTGTACTGATTCTCAGGTGTCTTTGCCTAGGTGGAGTTGTACCAACCCTTGCCAGGGGGCTGGGCTCAGTGTAAGGTGCTTTGGGTTGCTCTATCTGGCTTTTGTTCCCTGAAGGCTTTTCGCACTGTTTTAGAGGATGAAAAAAAAAAAAAAACTAATAAATGGCAGCACCCTGATCTCCAGCCCCAGACCTGAACGATCACTTCCCCCACTCTTCATCCATCCTCAGGGAAAAGCAGTCAGTCCCTTTTGTGTGCATCAAACTCCTGAGACTCCTGCAATGCATACCTGCACCAATCCTCCCAGGGGAAGGAGGGGAGTCTCACTGTGCCCTGCCACTCCCTGGGCCCCTGCTCGGAACTATTGGGGAATAGTTGCCCAATCATGTGCACACCTGTGCCACGCCTCTGAGGGGAAGAAGAAGGGTCTAACAGCGGTTGTTGCTTGTTGGGTCCCTGCTTGGAGAGAGGTCAGTCGATCTTGCTGCAGTTCATGGTTTACAGCAACACCACGCTGAGAGGCCACTCTGGGGCTCACTAATTGTAGCTGGCTTCCCGGCATCAATGTTTGGAAACTCTGCTGCACTCAGGCACTCCCATTCTTTCTGAGACTCTGAGGATCCTGAGACCACACTGTCCCACCTTGGATTCTGCCCCACTTTGCCACCTGAGCACCTTCTAGGCAGAGAAGTCCCTCACAGGCACAGACTTCTAAAAGTTCTGATTTTGCACTCCACTGCTCTATCACTTTTTGATAGCCAGCTTACAGAGGCTCCGTCCCCCCGAGGTTTATTTTCTGATATATCCCCTCAGATTCATGTCTCTGCACCTCTTACCTTGCAAAAAGTGGTTGCTTTTCTATTTGTATAACTGCAGCAATTCTTTTATTAGATCTCAGGTTGAATTCACAGGTGTTCACAATGATTTGATAGATACCTGGCTCAATTCAAGGGACTGGATAAAAAGAGGTCCCCTACTCATCTGCCATCTTGCCTCTCCTCCAGGTCTTCTGATCTTAACTCCAGGATCTTCTCTATTTACAAGACTTGAAATACTAATTTAATGATCAAGCAGCCTGTTCCAATAGAGAAGATCCCTTAATTATTGCTGTAAATATCTGAAGTTCCTGCCTACTCTGAAGCATTCTCCTTGCTTCTGTTAAAAGCACAGTAATTTCCTTTGGGAAAGCATCTCTCCCATATTTGATAATATGTATTTTGTATTTTCTTTTGTGTATTTACCATAAGTTCTTGTTTTGTGGTTACCAAGAGGTTCACATACATCATTTTCTCTATATAATAATCTATTTTAAGTTAATGGCAACTTAAATTTGAACACATTCCAAAACCACAATTTTACCCCACCCCCAGCACAATTTATGTCTTAATGTCACATTTTACATCTTTGTATTTCATGTATTCTTTAACTAATTATTGTGGCTTTGGTTAACTCACTACTTTTATCTTTTAACCTTCATACTAACTTTACAAGTATTTGATCCATTACCTTTCATATATATTTACATTTTCCAGTGACATTTTTACTTTATATTTTCTTCTTGTTAATTAGCACCATCATTTTCAGCTTAAAGAAGATCCTTTAACATTTCTTATAAGAATGATTTAGTAGTGGGGCGCCTGGGTGGCTCAGTTGGTTAAGCAACTGCCTTCGGCTCAGGTCAAGATCCTGAAGTCCTGGGATCGAGTCCCGCATCGGGCTCCCTGCTCGGCGAGGAGCCTGCTTCTCCCTCTGACCCTCCCCCCTCTCATGTACTCTCTCTCATTCTCGCTCTCTCAAATAAATAAATAAATCTTAAAAAAAAAAAAAAGAATGATTTAGTAGTGATGAATTCCTTTGGCTTTTGCTCAACTGGAAAACTCTTTATCTCTCCTTCAGTTCTGAATGATAATCTTGCCAATTAAAATTCTCTTGTTTGGGAGTTTTTTTCCTTTCAGAACTTTGAGTATGTCACATGACTCCCTCCTGCCTTGCAAAATTTCTGTTGAGAAATCTGCCGATACTCCAATGGAGTTCCCTTATATGTAATAATTTGTTTTTTCTCTTGCTGCTTCTAAGATTCTCTTTTTAAATTTGATATTTTAATTACAATGTATCTTAGTGTGAAGCTTTTTGGATTAATTTTCTTTGGAACTCCCTTGGCTCCCTGGACCTGGACGTCTCTTTCCTTGCCTAGATTAGGGAAGTTTTCCGCCATTATTTCTTCCAGTAAGTTTTCACCTGCTTTCTCTCTCTCTTCTACTTCTGGGACCCCTACAAAGCAAATGTTATTCCACTTGATGTCCTACAGGTCCTTGGATCATCTTATCTTCTAATTCTTTTTTTCTATTTGCTGCTTTGTCTGGAGGAGTTCTATTGTCTTCCAGTTCACTGACTTGTTCTGCTTTATCCAGCCTACTTTTGAGGCCTTCTGGTATATTTTTTTAGTTTAGTTACTGTATTCTTCAGCTCTGTGACTTATATTTGGTACTTTCTTATATTTTCTACCTCTTTGCTGATGTCCTCACTGTGTTCATCCACTCTTCTCCAGAGTATGGTAAGCATCTTTATAACCTTACTTTGAATTCTTTACCAGGTAAATTACTTATCTTCATATCATTAATGTCTTTTTCTGAGGCTTTCTCTTATTCTTTGGTTTGGAACATATTTCTCAGTTACCTTATTTCCCTTAACTCCCTGTGTTTGCTTATATGTATTAGCTGAAGCAGCTGCCTCTCTCAGTCTTGAAGGAGTGGTCTTGTGTAGGTAATAAACTTCTCATCCAACCTTGCCCTAGCTTTTGCTTGTCTCTCAAATCCTTGATTATCTAAACTACCTAATTTATTCTTGATATGCCCCCATTTTTGAGGGTGTGGAAAGAGCTGTCAGTTTTCCAAGGAGAGTAATCTCATTTAGCACCGAGTTTCAGACTAATTGGAAGTCAGACGCTCACACAGTAGCTTTGGAAGTATGCAAATATATGCAGTCCCAATGGGCCACAGTTGTAATCCCTGATGGCCTCTATGCCAGGAGATCTGCAGGTGTCCCTGGAAAACAGTTATAAAAATCAGGGCTCCAGATGAGTTTATAAGTTCCTTTCTGTGAGGCCTTGTTGAGCTGTAATGAGGCCAAGAGGGAACACAAGGATGGTATTTCCCTGTTTACATTTCCTGGGAGCACTTCCTTAAATCTATAGATGTTCATGAAACCTGAAGCATGTCCCTCTGGTTGAAGCTTCAGACTAAGAAGCCTTTTTCACAGGAAGGCTGTATTTGTGTTTCAGTCTGCTCTCTGTGCAATGCCCTGAAGGTGGTGGCCTGCCATGACCTGCCTTTCCAAACGTTGCATTCCCATGGAGCTCAGGAATGCCAGTCCCCTTGGCCACTAGGGTCAGGCAGTAAAGAAGCCTCCCCTTTTATAGACTGCATGCATCTCCTGGCTTAGGGGCAGCTGGAGAGTACAGGGGGTAGGGCACACTTGTTGACTTCAAAAAGGCAGCATGAAAATGTCTGTATGTGTGCTCATGGTCTTTACAAATACAGTGGGAGAGTGTTTTGTCTATGCACCCTCATTGCCTTCAGGTTGGTAGTAGAAGAATGCCATGATCACTCACACTTGCCAGGCTCAGCCAAGAAGCAAGGGAGTGTCACAACCACCCAGCTAACCAACTTTAGCTAGGGAACAGGAGAATGCCACAATTCATACTCACCTGCCCCAGCCAGGTCCAACCACTCATGCTCCCTGGCTTCTCAAGGCAGGATAGCGCCATGACTGCTAGCCCTTGACTGACTTAGCAAGGCAATGAGAGGGTGCCATGTATGAGCTCACCCACCTGCTAGCAGGGTAGGTGGAAAGTGCAAAAACAGCATTTGTCAGCACCTCCATCTCTGGGGAGAGTTCCAACTGTCCTCTGTCCCTCCAGCAGATGCTTTCAGATCAGCAATTAAATATCCTTCACATGCAGTCTAGGTGCTTTTCAAACTGCTGTTTTTTCACTGGGTCTGAGGTGAGTGAGACTAGACATGAGCCATTTAAAAAGAAAATATCAATTTCCTACAGTATTTTGGCTCCCTTGGACATCAGCCCCACTCACATTTTGGGGGCTCATCTCTTTGCTGTGGATCATGGGGAGTTGGGGTGCCTGATGTGAGGCATCAACCCCTTGCTCCTCCAGGAGAAGTGCTGCACTGGTAAGATCCCTCCCTCTTGTGTGGGGCCATGCTAGGGTGTGGTTTCTGTGACATCAGGTCTCTGCCTCTCCTCCCTTTCTCAATGTGGTCTTTTTATCCTCTGATGTAGAGAAGAAGTTCATCTAGTTTTCAGAACCTTTTCAGAGGGAAATGATTCATATATAGCCAAAGATTTGGTGTGTCCATGGAAGGAGGTGAGTTCAGGGTCTTCCCGGGCAGTTTCCTCTGCCTTGCTTCACTCTATCCAATTTGTAACAGTCTGATATCTTTTTGACTCTTGAGGTTTCAAAAGAACATATAATAAATAAAGGTATGTATCAATACTTCCTCTTAAAATGGGTACTTACCTGTTTAAAAGTAACTCCACTGACCTAGAGAAGCTACGCTAAAAACCCTTAAAATGAAAAGAAACCAAGAGCAAACAAAATTATTACACTACTGAATATCAACACAGTCATGATGGCAACAATGCTGCCCTTAATGATTCAGACAAGGCTCTCTGTTGAAAGAAATGCAAACTGCACATCTGCATAGGTCTTAAGGTACACAGGGTAAAAGCAATACTACTGAATTCATGTTTATGAAATGCCTTATACTCTGTCCTTCTTGTGGAGAATGAGACAACTGATTAACATTCTCAGAAAAAAATATTTATTGAAGTTCAAAATTATTTAATGAGATAGTTGCAAGTCTCTTATATTTGTGAAGGTTATTTTTCCTTACAAAAGGAATGGAAATGATGCATACACATTATCCCACTTGAATTAGAACTTTATATAGATAATAAGAATTTGTGCATTGTAGAAGCAAAATGGGCCTATTGTTGTCTGCAACAGCAAATGAAGTGTCTCATAACTAGCAATTCAATGTGTTAATTCAGCTGCACCATCCAATTACCTACAATTCATCTCAACTTAGTGCACAACAATAAAACTCTTAAAAAATCTGTGACAAAAATGTCTGCTCTACTTTTATCAAATAGGGGAAACACTACCCAAAATCAGGGAGTGAAAGCCACAGAAAATAAATTATTAAAATTGCTCATTACAATCTATCAGTTAATAACATAATAAATTTTTGACATGAAGTCAATAGCCTAGAGTTAGTAATAAAACACATATTGGATGTTTTATATGGAAAATCTGACCAAGAAATATGGAAACCGTGTGGCAACTGAAATTGGCATCCCTTCAAATAACACAGCATTCCCTCGGAGTCATGGGCCAGCCAACTGCCAACTGACCACAGGGCCCAAGCACACAATTCTAAAAGTAGACAAAGGTAATGAGATGTGAATTTAGTATCCCAGCCTCCTGCTAAATGACCCAGATGCAAAAGCTAGAGCGTCTGTCTCTTACCTACTCAAAACTAACTGATGAAATAAACAGCTCTTTTTACATTTTTTTTAACAAATCAAGAGCCACTAATAGTCTAGTCCTGCTACATGTGGATTTATTAAGCCATGGAAGAAAGACCATTTAAAGGAGAGACCACCATGAAGAAGGATGAAAGGAGAGGAGGAGCAAGGAAAAGATATGGGAGAAGAAAAAGAGTACTGAGAAATAAACACATTATTTACTTAAGAAGAAAATACAGAGGCACACTGACAACCTATAGGAGAGGTGTAAAATCTGAACCGTATTCAGGGACAGTCTGGCCTCTAACATTTTTCAGGACAAACGACATATAGTCCCATTTGAGATGGAACTATCAAGAGAATCAAAGAAAGATGAGCCTTGTGAATTCAGAAAAAAAAGAGATGGAATTTACTGCCACAAAAAGGAAAAACTGTACAGTCTTGATACTAAGCTAGTTAGTAACCTCATAAACCTTCATTTCATTTATAGACTCTGAAAACAGCATTGTTTTTAAGTGCAAATTTTAGTTTTTAAAAAACCAGGCAGATGGAGTGACTCATTATTGATGCTATATAATTTAAATAATTTACATAATCTAATCAACTATCAATCTAAAATAGTGCTTAATTTTTTAAAGACTAAAGAAAAATCATTAAAACATTGTCATCATGCATTAAACAAAAATAGTAAGCAATAGAAAGTTGCTGAAAATCAACTAAAGGTCAGAAAGAGAAAATGTATTATATCAAAGATTAATACATCAGTTCTTACAGAGTACTAATTACAAGTTAGTAAAGATATGCCATCATATAAAAAACTTAAAACACTTGAGAAAAAAAGCCAGAAATTTCAGCAGGATTTCCCCAATCCTTTCATAAGATTTCTTAATGTAATTTAAATGTTTTATCAGCAATATCACAGGAAAATAAGCTATTTCTTATTAGATCAGTTACAGGTACATATCTCAGTTATGGATTAAGGTCTATATAAAGAAATCTTATTTACTTAAGGATTTAATTATTTTTCTATATGTTAATTTCTTCTTATTTTGGGGGGTAATCTGCAACTAAGTAGAGACAACATATTTAAGAAATCCATTCCAATTTTTCCACATTTATTGTCTCCTTCATAATTAACTGTCTTTCTTAATCCAGTGCTATGACTTCTGAAACGTAAACACTTTTGTTTCCCACTCTAGAAATCTGATTTGTTGGTCAGGTTTTCTTCCTTCATTTTTAAAGGCAAATCTTACTCAAATAGGAAACAAGACCTAGGAATCTGAGTTCCATTTTCAATTCTGCTACTTCAAGCTTTGTGATGGAAAGCAAGTTGTTTTATTAACCATTTCATCAAAATAGCATAGTCCTTGCCCTGTCACTCATCAGCTTAGTCTGGGACAATTTACTTAACCTTTCTGTGTCCCAATTTCCTTGTGTGTAAAATGAAGGTACTAATAAAACCTACTTTGGAAGGTTGTTATGATGAAATGAATTAATATTTGTAAAGCACGTAGAATAGTGTCCAGAACATAGTAACTTCTATCTTTTTTAAGGGAAGAAACATTCTACAGTAATGTGAAGCTATTTAAAATATTACATAATGCTGTTTTTTTTTTCCAACTAATCTACCCTAGTTAAAATTGAATGGTTTCTATCAAAAGGAATCCACATGCCTATTTTAGAAAGTATAACTGTTCAAAACCAGAGTAATAGAAGTAATATTGAAAGTAATATTGATAATAAAAGTAATATTGATAAGTAATATTAAAAGAAACTGCTCTGTTTCTTAAATATATAGACATGGACTTGATGGTTCAGTCTAATTCTATTTGCTCCCCTTACAGATTATTGGCCCTTCATACTTGTAGCAGTCAACATTTTTATTATTCCCAGGGTTATCTGTTTTAGGTTCCAGGTCATAACTTCTGCCCATTTTTATTATTTCTACAATAGTTGTTTACTACTTTCTTTTATTGTTAATAGTCACTACTTTAAAAAGCTCAGAATGGAAGAGGATCACTGAGCCCGAGCAGCTTGCCCAGAGACTGCATTCTGACTTCAGATTTGACTCTATTTTTCCTTGAAGATCTAGGGCTATTTTATATTCTTAGTATTTTGAAATTTGGGCATCACGAAAATGAAATCAAATGCACAAACATGGTTACTAGGATTCTAGCATTTCCTATGATAGTTCAAGTCCCTGAATGTTAAAATGTAAGTGTGTGGTTGTGAAGACTCCCTGACGTCCGAAGTCCTATGAACAAACTCTGTAGAAAAATATGTATTAAATTGTTTTAATAGCAATTTGTCATTGTAATTTATGATATAAATGAATGCACAATTTAAAAAATAAGCGTGGGTGTGGAGAATAAGTCTGGCTGTGCTAAAAACTACTATTTTTTTAATAAATAAAAATTAGTAAATAAATCTTAAAAATGATGACTGGAAGTAGATCAGTTGCTTGAAACCTCACTGTATATTAGAATCATCTAGAAAAGTATTTATAAAAATAGAATCTGGGGGCTACTGGGTGGCTCAGTCGGTTAAGGGCTGCCTCCAGCTCAGGTCATGATCCCAGGGTCTGAGATCATGATCTGAGCTGAAGGGCATCTGGCTCCCAGCTCAGCAGGGAGTCTGCTCTCCCTTTGCCTCTGCCCCTCCCCTGCTCCCACTTATGGTCTCTCTCTCTCTAACAAATAAATAAAATCTTAAAATAAACAAATAAAAATAGATTCTGTAAACCCATCCCAGGCATATGAGAATCTGTATCAGTGGGATCTGACAATCTCTATTAAAATAAACACACACACAAACACACACACACACACACACAAATCTCTTTAGGTAATTTCAATGTACAGACTGGTTTGTTAGCAGGGACACTAAACAATGCCTTAGGTCCATTTAGCTACATTTCACATACCCCCACTGGCATTTTTTCCCTCTTCAATGGCCCCAATAGTCTCTATCCAAAGCAAGTTGGCATTTAACAGCCTTGGTCAGTTTTACAAAAGCAGTTAGAAGTTTACCTTCGCAATTTTCTTTCTTACCTAAAGCAAAACCTCTTTGTCCTCACCAAGGCAAAGAAGTGAAAAAGGAACAAAAGGATCCCTAAAGGCTGGAAAGCACAGGTTTGGGGGAAGGACAGAGGAATAAGTTCTTGAGACATGCTCCTTTATTTCTGCCTGGCATTCATCTCTTGTCCCAGGACACAGATTGGCACCATCTTAGTGACAGTGATTGGCGGTTAACCCCCATAAAGGAACAAGTCACCTCCAATTCTCTAATCCTTTCAACAAACACTGCCACAGTAAACTGAGGCGAGAGCAATTGCTGGCATCTTTCCTGGGTCCAAGTTTTATTGCCCAGGCTGGCGACTGGCAGGAGAAAGGAATGGCTATAAGGGTTGTGTGTGTCTCACTAAGTGACGGATATGACTACCATACTAGCCTATGCTGTCTATGGGCACAGGGTGCACAGGGAAGATAGGCTATTACAGAGGTTCACATTGAGATGGGTTCCCAAGCACAGACTACAGAAGATGGTGAAATAAATTACCAGACTGTGATAAAATTTTCATCAGTCTTTGTTAAATTAGAAAAATAAGTGCAATGTAGAAAAACGCATAGAAAGCTAAATTTATTCTAAGAACTATATTTTGATATTCAGTTCTGCCATCTTAGCTGGTGTACAAATGTCCACTCTTTTATAACATGATGGTGACAGTAGACTTTTTAAATCATTCTTACCATACAAAAGAAAACGTTCACATGGAGGCTGGCACTCAATTTTTTAAAAAAAATTTATTAATCAGTGAAAATATCAGACTGAGAACTACTAGAGTACTGGCTTCATATATAGAAAGAACTGATGTGATCCCTGGTGCTAAAACATATTAGTTGTGTGATTCTGAGTAAGTCCTCATTTATACAATAGGGACAATATTACTACTTACTGCTCATATGGTTATGAGGATAAAATGTGGCAAGACGTATTAGATGTTTACTTATCCACAGTACAAGGACAAAGTAAGCACCCAATAGATTTTAGTTATTTTCTCAATGTGTAATTCAATTCACCATTTTTAACTGCTTCATAAATAAACTGAAATGGCTGTACCTTCACATAGATTCGTTTCCAAGTATTTGTTCCCATTTTTCTTTCATTAGATTAATGGTAGTATTGCAAAGGGGTCTTGATAGTCATATAAATCTCATCCTCTCCATCTGAAACTATTATATAATAAAAATCTCAAGAGGAAATTAAGTCAGTTATTATGCTTCTGATCTACAAGAACATAATCCTCCCCATATGTCAAAATCTATTTTTTAACAAAAAAAAAGAGGTGCTGTGCTTATAATATAAAGGCAATTAATATTAGGCAAGAGATTAAGTTGACATTTACTACTATCTCTGAGGTGTAATTTAGATTATTTTGAATATGCAGGCTTCACTTTAAATTCTTCTGTTTACAGTGGCTACTCAGCACTTGTATTATGATCACCAAAATGCCAACTAACAGTTAAATCACACTTCCTATAATGTTCTACAAGAGCTTAAATAAGATTTAAGTGACATCAATGTAGTTTAATGTATCAGAGTCCTAATTAATTCCACATCATGTTAAAACCCTGATATACTAGATCTTGGACAGTTCCCACCTATCTTAACAGTAAGCAGTCCTAAAAAAAAAAAAAATACAAAGGAAGTCTGAATATTTAATATGAGCAGCATTTTAATTTTCTCATATAACCGTATATATGATCACAAATGTGTTCATATCTATGATGTTAACAGTCACAATTTTCTCTACATCCCTCTCAAGCTATGTTGGAAGGATTAACCATTAACATGGGACAACTTTCAACAACTGATATTTTGTATCTTGCTCTAGGTCTATTGTGAAGGGTGGGCAATTATAGTAGGATAAACATTAAGAGAGAACCCAGGAGTTCATAAGGACAATAATTACATGTGTACATTTGAGTAAAGTTGGGCCCATAGAGAAAAGGCACATCTCCCTACTTTCACTTACATTTTAAATGTTAGGCCCCAGAAATCTCTTAATAATCTCTAGTTAAAAATTTTCAAAGTTAAGATTTCAACTTAAATAAAAAGGTCCTGACTCATATAAAGAAAATAAAATTAGAAAACTCATAGCTAAAAATGAATTTTAGCTAATTCATTTACAAGGGAATAGAAACATACATTCATCACACAGCTATCTTTAGCCACCTGTAATTATTTCCTGGTGATCAGGCAAAGACCCGTTAAAAATATTTTTATAATATACTACATTGAAAGCACACACACAGGTTTAAATCTGAATCCAGGAGAAACAAGTATCAAATAAATAAAGTCCATTTTATTTATATTTTGCTCTAAAATATAATTGCTTATAACGCCCCAAATGGATGACCAACTACTGAATTAATGTGTGCATTCACTCTCACAAATTTCTTTGAATTTTCTAAGTATTAAATTTCACAACAGAAAGCTGGAATCTTCAAAAACACGTATGTCTGTAATTGACTAGCAGATGTCCTTAATTAAACAATGTGCTTTAAGATAGAAATTGTAAACAGAAGTCTAATCTGGGGGTGTCTGGCTGACTCAGTCAGTAGAGCATGAAACTTGATTTCAGGGTTGTGAGTTCCAGCCTCATGTTAGGTATAGAGATTACTTAAAAATAAAACCTTAAAAAAAAAAAGTCTAATCTGTTAAAATGACAAATGGTTTATCAAAGCAGACAGTAGCAGATCTTTAAATGTGATTTATGTGTTTGAACATATACTTAGTATGTATGTGTGGGTGGGGGGGGGTGATATTAAGAAAGGCCATCAAATGGATAGTCAGAGTCAATATGAGACTTGATTTGATGTTTCACATGTGTTTATTCTGATGACAAGAGCAGAAGGAAGGATTGAGAATTAAAACCCAGTTAAAATTCTCTGAATAATTAGCATATGGTCACTCAGGCTTCAAAGTAGTGATCCTGCAGGCCTCATTAGATTTAAGATGTGTACATGTTCCTACTACTGATGGCAATGCAAACCCAAGAAGGTGATATATTAAAAGTCACAGTCAAGAATTTCTTGTTTAGGGGCCCCTGGGTGGCTCAGTCCTTAAGCATCTGCCTTCGGCTCAGGTCATGGTCTCAGGGTCCTGGGATCGAGCCCCACATCGGGCTCCCCGCTCAGCGGGAAGCCTGCTTCTCCCTCTCCCACTCCCTCTGCATGTGTTCCCTCTCTCGCTGTATCTCTGTCAAATAAATAAATAAAATCTTTAAAAAAAAAAGCTTTAAAAAAAAAAAAGAATTTCTTGTTTATTGCAAGAGGTGCCACTTGAGATTGTGATATTTAACAACACCAATAAAGGACAAAACTAGATACTGTTCATTTTCATAAAGCACAATGAACACTTATCAAAGACATGTAGTATTGTTACTTATTTCACCTAATGGACTTTATTCATACTTTATTCTCAATCATATTCCTTACTTTCACTTGGTGTTATTCAGAAACACCAATATCCTCTTCATTTGTCCAACCAGAAAGAATAAAAACACCCATGTATTGCTTTCTCTCACCCTCTCCCTAAAATGCCAAGTTTAAAGAGCTGCACAATCTCTATTCCATGGAAATGTTCCTGTTAGAACTACCACTTCTAAAAAAGAAAAGAAAGGAAAAAAGAACTACCACTTCTAAAAATCAAGTAAGCAAAATGGAAACATTGTATTTCATTCTGACAAAACTGTTCAACGTGAAATTAATGCACATAAAGTTAAAAAGCTAAATATGCCTCAATATTATCAGTAAGAAATCAGAACATATCTCAACCAGTATCAGACTTTTCACCTTCACTGTATCTTTGCTATTTTTAAATATAAAACATTGGGTACAATGTCAGGTGATCTATAAGTAATATTTTTAAAGCAAAATTGCCTTGAACATGCTCCTGTACAATACTCATGGTAAATCCCCAACTGCTTTAAGAAGAGACTACCCTATCATCAAAAAAACAATACTGAAAAAAAAAAAAGACCCAAAAACAAAAACAAACAAAAATAAAACAAAACAAAAAAAAACAATACTGCAGCTTATGAATTCCTACTAGTACCTCGTGTCAGGAGGACTACATTTCCAGATACTTTGGCAAATTCTCATATGCATGTAGTACCACACTTCTCATATATATTTGAAGCACTAAGGAAGCCTATAAATTATTTAAGGCAAGTGATTCAGTTTGCAGATCAATTTATAGCCCCCAAATATTTTAAGCTGACAGATCTGCTCTTTATATTAAAAGAGGTAACTTTTCGCTTGTGAAAGACTACACGAAAGTATTCACTAATAAATGATGTCATGTTCCAGTTTACTTTCAGGTAGGAAGATTAAGAGATGCCAGCCATCTGAGCCTCTAAAATCATTTCTTCAATTCTGCAGTGACTTGTTAAAGAGCATCAGCCAAGTTAAAGACTTGCAGAGAGGGGCAAATTCAAGCAGTGAATAAACCAAAAAGGGACAGAAGAGTCGTGTTTCAACATCCCTTCTACTAGTCCTCAATTCCCATTCATAAAAGACTAAATGAAACAGAAAAAAAAAAAGGGGGGGGAGGCAGAATTCAACTTCTTTTACGTAGGCTCATTAGCATAGCTGGATGAGTTCAAAGCCCATAATTAGCTGCATGCTAATCACTCAACTAACAAGTTTTTATTAAGTATTTACTAGTTTTCCCACACTGCGCTAGGGTCTGCATATCTGAAACAGCATCCGGTTCCACTACGCACTCTGGAATCCAGAATTAATCTACACCAGCAGCACTGTACCTCTTTTGCAAAAGCTTTCTTTTCTTCCTCCCCAAACCTGATCTCAGACACAGTGCCTCTACTTAAGCAAGCAGCTTAAGCCCTGGAATGGGATGAGCATCACACAGAGAATTAAAAGCATTTATTTAAATAAGCAGGAGCAGCCAGAGAAAATTCTCAGTGCAGTTGAAGGTGGGCAGGGGCATAAGGAAGAAATGTGAAATCCTGGCTTGTGGCAAACAGTGCAGAGAAATGCACATTTCTCATGCTCAAAGCCTGCCTTAGGCTATGAAGATTCTCCAAATCTATCCATCTGTGAAGTCACTCAAACAGGGTTTCAATATTAAGATTCTAATTCTGCAGGAGAGGAGGAGTTTGTAGAGATCGGGGAAAAGGAAAAATTAGTAATGCAATGCAAAAGTCAAGATGAGGAAAAGGAAAGGATGGGTGAAGGCAAGGAAAATAATCTGGGAAAGTAAAAGGTCCAAAATATGTCACCAAATAGGCTGACCTTACTTTTCACTATTCTGAAACAAGCTGGTTTCTTTAACACTAGAGGGCATGAACACAAGTAATAGCGCGCGCACACACATGCACGCGCGCGCGCGCGCACAGACACACACACACACACACACACACACACACACACACACACACCGGGACGGTAAGGAAGCAACCCTGAGCAAAGGTAGCCTTCATATAAAACTAAAGATCTGAGGGTCCGAAGAAAACCCGAAATTTCAGGCGTCTAGGGTATCCAAGTGTCTTTCCCCTGCAAATAAAATCTCTACGCTCTGTTCCTGGGAATAGTGACCACGACCTCTCGCAAGGAAAACGCTCAAGGATTGAGTGTTATGGCAGTTTAAAGCAAATAGTCTCCAATGCTCCTCTCCTCCGGTAGCAACACCTTTGCCTCACGAAAGCTCCCGCCCTTGCGAGGTTAGTTTTCCCTGGATCCAAAAGCTTCATCCATCTCTCCTCCTGGGGCTACTTGTAAAAGCTGGAGATGTAGACTATCTACCAGGAAATTCAACTGATCATAGTCAAATAACGGAGTGAGGGGAGGGGCGCCCGCAGCTTTTGCTACCAGCAGCCTCAGTGCGCTCGGGTTCGAGGCCGCGCAAAGCTGGGAGACTGGCCCTTGCGCCCCTCATTCAGCCCCTCGACTCCAGGAGAGCCCACACAAGGGCATCCGCCGCACACTCTCTGGCTCTGAGTAGGGAGATCTCTGTACCTGGAGATGCCCAGAAGGTGGGTCGGGCCGTGCTCCACTGGCCAAGGCGCCTGAGGATCTGGAGGACAGGAGAGGCGAGGAAGGGAGACAGAGATAGGCAGCAAGAGGCAGAGAGAAAAGAAGAAGAGACAAGCGTTAAGAGACAGAGTAACAGGAAGAGACATCCCAAGAAAGACAAGGAAGAAAAGAAGGGGAAAGAAACAGACCCGGAAGGCGCAGGGGGAGCCAGAGTCAGAGAGAAAGTCAGAGAAAGAAACTGAGTCAGAGACAGAGACGCACAGAGAGAGAGGCCGAGGGGCACTGAGAAAGAAAGGAAGGCAATCGTCGAAGAAGACACCCAAGCTCCAGAGCGTCCGCGGTGTCAAGCCGAGGAGAAGCGTCCGCGCACAGCAAGCCCCAGCCGCCCGCAGCTGGTGGGAGAAAGTTGCCCCGCCGCGGAGCGCCACCAAGGCGCAGAGGGTGGCCAGCGCCCCGGAGCTCAGCCGAGTAGCGGAAAGAGCAAGGTAGAGGGCGGGCGGCGGCAGAAAGTTCCGCGCCTCGTGATCCTCCCTCCGCACCTGCAGCAGCAAGCGAACGCGCTCAAAGCGCCCAGGGGGCCGTCTCGCCGGGTCCGCGGGCGCCCCGGCCCGCCGTCCGGCCCCGGGCGCTCGACTCCGCGCCCTACACTCGCTGCAGGACTTTGCGGCACCCACCCGGGCACCCTGGCCACCCGGAGAGGACTCGCCCCAGACAATTACGAGGAAGAGAAGGGGAGCAAGAGAGAGACGGAGACCTGCTATCGTGGCCAAGGATCCCGCGAAGAGGGAACGGCAGTCCACACACGGGATTCAGCTTCCGACCAGCCCAGCAGGCGCCTGTCGGCCGCGCCGAGAGTGCCGGGTGCGCCGAGCCCGCGCTCACCTGGAACCCGCGCCGGCCCGCGAACGCCGCGCGCAGCCCCGGCTCCCGCCCGCGCCTCTCTCTTCACACTTCCCCCGGAGCGGAGCAAGCTGGCTCCGGCCTGGGCCAGCCCCAGAGAGGCGCCCTCATAGCGCAGCGGCGGGCTAGAGGGCTCCGCGAGCGCCGCGAGAGCGGGCGCCGAGGCCGAGGAGGCGCAGGAGACCGAGCGAGGGCTCCTAGTACATTGTCACCTCGGCAGAGCCGCCTATGCCGCCGCCGCTGCCGCCTGGTCACTTCGCCCCCGGCCCCCGCCCCCCTCCCACCCCAACCCTCTCCCTCCCAGCCCCACCTCCTCGCACGGTCCCTCCCCCTCTCGTAGCCCCAGCCTGGAGGCCTCTCACTGGGCTAGTATCATTTACGTAACCAGCACCCCCCAGCCCTCCTCCCTCCCCGCTCCCGCTCCTCCCTGGGCTGGGGCGGTGAGCACCGAGCGCGCTCCAGCTGCTCCTAGAGCTGCCGCTCCAGCGATGTGCACAAGTCCCGCGATACTTGGCAGGCACGGCCCCCAAGAGCAACTGTGGGGCCGGCCCCTCTCCCCTACAGAGCGCTTCGTGACCCCTGGCCATCCAGGTTTCCCATGGTGCAAAAGCCGGCTTGCGTCCACGGTGTTAGTCCCGTGCACCAGCGAGCCTCTTATAGGGATGCTGGAGGGTCGGGGACTGCCCTCGGGGAAAAGCTGGGGCAACCCCACCCCCGTCGTAGTCTCTCCAGTGGAGAAATGATGCGGGGACTTGAGGTTTCAGAGCCTTGAAGCAGAAAGGACAGACAAGAGTTTGGCCCCTTGTCCATTACAGTTCTTACACCCTGACAGCATCCTAGTGTTCTGGCTGGCGACAGCTGCTGCCAGCTTACACACTGTAAGAGAACTGGGAACGCAAAACTCTTCCTTGTGCTCTTAAATTTTTTAGGGAGAAGTAAAGACAAAAAGCGGAGCTTTGAATTCCTTTCTCAGTCAACAACGTATGGTCTTTGACACATACACACACATACACACGCACACACCCTGAAGTGCCTGAATGCTTGCATTTCAAAGTAAAGTTAATGTGAAGTCATTTCTAAGTTAATGTATGGTGTAGCAGAAAGTCTCTGGTACTAAATGAATTAAACTGTATGTAAGGATCTTAGAACAATGCCTGGCACAAGGCACAGACTTAAGACTCAGATATTATTACCATCTGAAGACTTGGGACATATTCCCCACTGCCATGTGGGAGGTACTCTTTTTAGGAAATTGGGATTACTGAGTTCAAATCCCTGCTTTGCCATTTATTCACTGCTGCCTTTCTTTGGTCTCAGTTTTCTTACTTGTGAGAGTAAAATTGGGGTCATTTTCTCCTCTCCCAGTGTCACTTCACCTGTCTTAGCTCCCTCTTCTAAGTTTATTTGGCAAAACTGAGGGAAGATATAGTAGCTACTTCAAAGATATTACAAACCATGTTGTACAAACATATTATTTTTATCTAGAATGTCAATGACATTCTTGACTATACTCAAAAGGAAATTTCTATAACTGTTATCTTTATATCTTTCATGAGTCAATTATTATCTAAATTGGTATGATAACTATACTTAATATCTTCTCTTACATTGTCCATCCTGCCACCCCTTCCAACTCTCAGTAATGGAGCATCTACCAGAGGTATTCTATGTATGTGTGAGAACACAGGATGCCACTCATAATACCAGGGACACTCTGGAATTTCTCTCTATTGTTCCCTCATATGAGTCCCAGTTCTACCATCAGGCTACCCACCTCTGCATGGCAAATGCTGTGGGCCAGCAAATAAAGATTGGGGTTCTGACATAGCCACTTACCAGACATATGGCCTTTGAAGCCATATAATCCCCCATCCTTACATTCGTGATCTCTTTAAAAAGTAGCAATGCTATTTTGCAAGTTTTGTGCTAATATTTAACTAAAGCAAGAGTCATAATTCTAGTGGGTAAAGATTGTATGTTGAACAAGATATTTCTGTAGTCCCAAAGTATCTCCCTGGGTATTTTTTTTTTTAAGATTTTATTTGTTTGTTTGATGGGGGGCAGGGAGAGAGAGAGAGCATGAGCCAGTGAAGGGGCAGAGGGAATCTCCAGCAGACTCTGCACTGAGCACAGAGCCCCATGCAGGGCTTGATCTCAGGATCCCGAGATCATGACCTCAGCAGAAACCAAGAGTCCAATGCTTAACCACCTGAACTACCCAGGCGCCCCTCTCCCTGGAAATTCTTAGCTTTTGCTTTATAACAAACCATTCCCAAACTTTATGGCATAAAATAATAAAACATCTATAATTTCTCAAGGTTCTATGGGTTGTCTGGGTAATTATCTCCTCTGGATGGCTTAGTTTGGGCTGAATAGTCTAGGATGGCCTCACTTGTCTGCTGGTTGTCAAGTTGATTAGGGGCAGGGCTCAGCTGGAATGTTCATCTTTGTTCAACCTGCTGTCACCCTTCAGTAGGTTAGCCATGTTTTCTTGAGTAATGATACTTCCAGGGTTCCAAAAAGCAACAATGGAATACAGGCTCCAAGACAGAACACTTCTCAAGATTATGCTGACACAAATTTGTCAATGTCCCATTAGCCCAAGAAGATTACATGGACAAGCCCAGATTCAAATGATGGAGTAATATATTCCATGTCTTGATGGGAAAAACTGCAAAGTCATATGGAAAAGAAGAATGCATACACAAATGGGAAGCACTTGAAGCCATTTTTGTAATCTGCCATAGATTCTTAATTACCAGGGAATAAAAAAATAAATCCAGACATTATCTTAACCAAGTGATCAAGCTTAAAATCAATAATGGTTCCAGGTGACGTCATGAGCCTCATGATGTGCTGCATGAAAAAGTACACAATGTAATTTGTTTAGTATAAGACCAAAAAAAGCATAATTGATTGTAACCATGAAAAAAAGCAAAAGACAAATCCAAATTGAGGAAAATACCATAAAATATCTTGTGTCTGTACTTTTCAAAAATATCATTCTGATGAAAGTTAAAGAAAGGCTAGAGAACTATTCCAGACTACAGGAGATTAAAGAGACATGACTCCTAAATGCAATGTGTAATCCAGAATTAGTTATTGGACTGGAAAAAATACATATTATTGGGACAATTGGCAAAATATGAAGTCCATGATATCTAATCTATAGACCTTTTATGTTAAATTACAATTAATTTTACATCAATATTAAGTGTCCTAATTTTTATAATTTTACTATAGTTACTGTAATAAAATATTTTGGGGTAAAAAGGGCATTGTGACTGCATTTTATTCACAATCATTCAGAAATACCTACAGAGAAAATGATGAAGGATATGTGATCAAATTTTAACAGTTGGTAAATTTGCATGAGGAGTACCAGGGAATTTTTTTGTAGTAATTTTGCAACATTTTTAAAGTTTGACTTTATTTTAAAAATGAGAGGAGAAACAATCTTTGCTTATCTTACAAGAAGAATAAATGCAATAATTTATGTGACTGTTGAAAGTAAAAAAAAGTTTATATTGTACTTTTTTCAAATAGAAAGCTAAGAATTTATCTTTAATCAGTGAAGACTTATTGAAAGTATTTGTTTAGATAAATGGGATGACCAACATTTTACAAGTAATCGTTTATCAAGCATAAAGTGATTTAGATGGAGAATATACCAAAGACAGAAATTCAGCAGGTACACTTGACCAACCTGTGATTAACCAAGGCCCAAAAGGAAAACAAAAGGTGATGTTATCTAGAGAGGAAAGAAAAGAAAAGAAAAGAAAAGGAAAAGAAAAGAAAGAGAGAGCGAGAAAGAAAGAAAGAAAGAAAGAAAGAAAGAGAAAGAAAGAAAGAAAAAGGAAGGAAGGAGGGAGGGAGAAAGAATAGGAGGAGAGCGAGATTGCTGAAGTTAAATTGTCAGGTCTTGAAAAATTATTAGCAATGAAGGAGAAGGATAAAAGTGTTACATTACTGTGAGATTTTAAAATTGGGTGAGTAGAAGAATGGAGATGCCATTATTAAGAGATAGAGCAAGAACTCTGTTTTCTAAAATAAAAATCTAAAAATATTTCTTACAAATTATAGTATTTTGGTGGATTCTCATTGTTTTTAGGAAATCGTCTAAAAGCCTTAACAAGTCTTACAAGAATCTTTATACTCTGGACCCTGCTTATCACCTTAGTGCAATACAATGACTTAAGCACTGGGGTAGGTACTAAAACATACAGAGGAAAACAAAAGATAGCCCTCATGAAACTTGTCCAATGAGTATGTATTGAATGTTTACACCATGCTCCGGGAATACAACAGTGAGACTCCACTTTCATGAATGCTACATTTTAGTGTAATATGTCCTAAACAAAAAAACAAATATGTACTTATGTCAGATGGTAATAAATTCTCAGAAGAAAAATGAAACAGGCTAATTGCTAAGCTTTCCAACTAGTGTATCAAAAATTGTTAACAGATATCACATGTTGTATTGACCACCTCAACCATCAGAAGTGGCCAAGTAGGGTGGCCTCAAGTTGCCAGAGTTCATAGATAAGAAGCTTGTTTAGGGCTCTTTGTAGGATGGCCTGAACAAGTGGAGTCTGAGTGTGTGTCCCATTCTTCCTGAAGGTGACATAAAGAAGTTTCTACATCTGAACATCTACTTCAGTATTCAGCTACAGACTCAGTGGTCTGCAAGGGCTAATGCAATAGTTTGAAGATTTTTAGTTTAGGGGCCAAGAAACATTGCATGTAGTTCAAAATGCAGCCCATTGCAGATGGGGGGAGCAAGGAACTCTAGGCAGGAAATTGTAGAGAGCATACCTTCAGTTAATGACCCAAAGCTCTAGCAACATAAATATACAACAATTCTGTGCCATGTGGTGATTTGTTATTTTTGTGGTAGCCATGTCAGCTGCAGATTGAATGCTCTAATAATTCTTGAGTATTTTTCATATTTAAGCTTTATAGTTATTTTCAATTTTCTGATAAAAATTTTTAATGGATTTGAAATCCATTTATAGCCACAAAAATGCAAAATCACAACTGATATGAAAGAAAAATAGAGTTGATATATTTTAAATACCACTTTAATTGACAAATATTTTGTCATAAAAATAAAGGTATAAAATGTTTTACACCTACTTTGTGCAAACATTTTCTCACCCTTGATGATAATTATTATATCATCATTTAAAATGTCATGATCAGGAAATACAGCTATTTCAAATATAAAATCTGTTATTAAAAAGTTAAGTTCATGGAGGCAAGATCTCATTAAAATATTTTTTAAGATTTTATTTGGAAGTCTTACATGATTTACTAGACCTTATCTTCTTTAATATATTATTTTTATAATAGTTTAAAAATATGAGGGAAAGGTAATTAATTTTTAACCAAGCTCCATACTTACATACTCATATTTGCTCTAGTTTATCTCATGATCCGCTGCAGCATCTTAGCATCTAACACAGTTTCAAATTTACATTTTTCCATATTTGTGTGATTGATGTCTGTTTTCTCCAATATACAATGGGATACACCAGAATAAAGTGTAGTTGTATGGGAACAGTGCAGGTGCAAAGTTATAGCTTCACTCTAAGCACAATACCTGTTGTAAACTTTAGTTAAATAAATTAATTAATCCAACCATCTATTAACAAATGGCTGAAACTTGCATGTGAACTTTCATCTTTTTCATCTTTCCTTTCCCCACTAAACTTTTCCTTTCTTTGTGTTGAATTCTTTTCTCTTTTTTTTTTTAGATTTTTTTTTATTCATTTGAGAGAGAGAGAGAGACAGAACACAAGCAGGGGGAGAGGCAGAGGGAGAGGGAGAAGCAGGCTCCTGGCTGAGCTGAGAGCCTGATGTGGGGCTCGATCCTAGGACATGAGATCATGACCTGAGCCAAAGGCAGATGCTTAACCATCTGAGCCACCCAGGCGCCCCTGGGTTGAATTCTTGATTGGGCAATAATAATTAGTGCCAAAGAGTTAGAGGAAATGGGGCACCTGGGTGGCTCAGTTGGTTAAGCACCTTCCTCTTGGTTCTGGCTCAGGTCATGATCTCAAGGTCATAGGGCTTGAGATCAGCCCCGCATAGGGCTCCACATTTGGCGCAAAGTCTGCTTGCTCCTCCCCCTTTGCACTCTTTCTCTCTCTCAAAAAATAAATAAAACCTTTTCTTAAAAAAATTAGAGGAGGGGCACCTGGGTGGCTCAGTCGGTTAAGTGTCTGCCTTCAACTCAGGTCATGATCCCAGGGTCCTGGGATTGAGCCCAGGTTGGACTCCTTGCTCAGCGGGGAGCCTGCTTCTCCCTCTCCTCCCTACTTGTGCTCTCTCTTGCTATCTCTGTCTCTCTCTCTTTCAAATAAATAAATAAAATCTTTAAAAAAAAAAAACATTAGAGGAAACTAATTTCAGCTCACAATAATTTTCAGCACCACGGAGAGCGACACATGAGCGTCTCCCAACCAATTTTGTGGCCATGCCAGCCTATGCTAGTATTTAGCATATATTGACAGGAATAAGTAAATAGGTAGAAAGTAGAACAATATGTAAAAAACTAACTATGCTACTATTCAGCATTCATAAACAAAGATAAGTAAATAAATGGATAACAGAATATGGAAAAGCATTAGCATTCACATAAGGGAATGTGGTTTTGCTGTCACTTAACATCTCTGTATCTCCATTAAATCAAAAGAGAAATATGAAGCAAATGTTAAACACCATCAGAGTTCAAAGCATAAAACAATGACATATCCACTACCTCAAGAGTTTTTTATTTACGTATACCATATGGATATATATATTTCTAGAAGGTAAATCCCTGGAAAGCAGGGGCTCTATCACTGATTCCCAAGACTGAATATAATGTCTGGCAGACAATAGTCATTTATTTATTAAATATACACATTAAATTATATCATCCTGTAAATAATATTTCACTTGCTTATTAAAACTCATGAATTATCCATTATTTTGGCAAAACTACTTATACATTTAAGAATCTAATAATTTTTATTTAAAACTTGAGTATGAATGCTTGTCAAAAATAGTTATAGAGCAGGTAAACTTTATTGGTTATCATATTTTAAAACTATATTCAAAATATCAACTTCTTGTAATGAAGGATTTTCCAGTATATTTTAATTAGTTGTTTGAGGCTTTACTCATAAATCCAACATACTAAAAAATGTAACAACCACAAAATCCTTAGTCAACAAATAGCTACTAGAGCCCTCTACCCCATAAGGCACAAATGTAGAGGTCATTGTCTAATAGAATTAAAGGAAGTGAGATATAAGGAATAAAGAAATGTATCAAAGCCACTTTTTAATTCTAACATTTAAAAAGAGTCCCAGATTCATATGAAATTTTCCTACTCAGTCTTACTTTTCTTCAGCTATCCCATTCAAAGAAAATTATTTATGTTGCTACACAATGTACAAAATTTGTGTGTACTGGACAATTTTAACAAGGTAAACTCATAAATAATACAGTGTTTAACAAAAACAGGAAGTAGAAAGTATTAAGTAGAGCGTCACAAATCTCGGTTTTAGACTCTAAGTATCTAATTAGAATCAGGATGAAAAGGAAAGAACCTATTTCACTTTAAATCCGTCTGCACTGCCAAATTGATATGAAAAGGCAATTACCTTAACATCGAAGGACAGAAGTTTGACTATCATTTGGAAAAGATGACTACAAGTAACTGAAGAATTTTCAAAACTTATGTAAATAAAGGGAGATATTTTTATTTTGAAAGAATAGAAGCTGATATTATACTACAGATTAAACATAAAAAGAGGACATGCTATTAGAATTTTTTTTCACTCATCAGCCTGAAATGTATAACAATTAATGAAGTCAGAAATTGATAATAATTAAATTATGATATATACAAAGGAAACATATATATTCCTATTATATATATATATAGTTCCTTTGAAAAGTAGAAAGCATTTTATAAATGTAAAGTATAATAATAACAAGTATAGAAGTAAAATTTGGCAGATTACTAAGAACAAGAAAAATGATGAAACAAGAGGCCTCATGATTCTAAACTCAATAGAGAGTATTAAGGAAGCCACGTTAGAGTATGTAGCAATGTTTTGAAGTACTATTGCCTTAAAAGAGTCATTAGTATCAGATAAAAGCAATCAAGTTTATTATCCATAAAGACATTAATGATATACTCTCTGAGAAGAATTTGATAAACATGGAAATTTGGCTTTTCATCATTTATATTCTAAGATTTTAGCAATTACTCAAATTTGTAAAGAAAACAGAATTAAAAGTATTTAAGCATATCTTTGCCCCAGGAATATACAAAACAGTTCTTAAAATTCTTTCCAGACTTTCAGTTATATCAATTTGACTGACATCTTTGTATTGCTTCTCTGAGCAGAGGTCATAATATATTATATATATAAAGTATATATAATATGTATATGTGTATGTATGTATATGTGTGTATATGTGAGCATATGCATGTGTGTGTATGTGTGAATCTATGAACTGTAGTACAACTCATTTTCATGAAGTGAATTCCCAGAGTTATCTATGTGGGTAATTGCTTTAAGTTTCTTGAATGTGAAAAATTAGTTTTTATAGGTACCTCTCATCAAACACACAATGGGACTCAGTATGCATATGACATATAGGCATTATACTGAATTTTAAGGATTCTTCAGTAATCAATGTTGAATGATTTTCAGAGTGGTTAAAAATTTAAAAATTGAAAATAATATTTCCCCCACAAACACAAATCTGTAAAATATGTGAACTTCCAGCAATTAGATTTAAAAATTGATATAAAGCCTAGCGTCATGCATGGCCTCTAGGCACCCATTAAAGAAAGGAAAGCACAGCAAAAGTTAACTGTATTAGAATCAGCTTTTCAAAAGTTGTGCTTCTGCTTCCATTTTCATCACAAACAAACCATACTATTAGTAAATGGAAAGTCACACTCATATTTACTCATTGACCTATACAAAGTTGTGTGTATTTTTTTTATCTACATATTATCTTCCTTCTTAAGTTCAGGGAGCCCAAACAGTTCGTAGACTTTGAAGCAAATTAGACATGGATTAAATGGCCAATTCTGTCACTTAGTACAGAATGTACCTCTCTGAGAAGTAGTCACATTTTTGGTAACATAAGTATTATGCACTAGTACTATAATAGAATTTTTGAGAAATAAATGATGCAGTATATATACCTGACTTATCCTAGACACTCAATAAGTGATAGTATTTTTGTGTTCCATGTACTGTAAATGCTATTGTCAATTTTCAAAGATAATTAGGGTTTAAGGTGAACCCAGGAAGATTTTATTTCCCCTGCTATAGGGACAATTTAGAAAAAGGAATCAAGGTGATCAACACCATTTGGCTACATATCAAAAATTCTCTCACTGCTTTCCCCCTCCTGAAATCTCTAAACTCAATAATGGCCCTAACTTAGAATCAGAATAAGCATTTGTACTACGAATAGTCTGCTAGCCTAATTACTTCCCATCATAGGCACAACCATGTATGCTCACATGAGCACACAGATTCCCACATTAAAATGTAAGTTCCATGGGCTTTGTCTGCTTTAGTCATAGACGTATCCCAGTAGAGAGAACTAAGTGCTTGCCACTTAATAAGGGCCAAATAAATAGCATGGATCATTATATTCTTCTCTCAATAACCCCTACATATGGGGAAAAATTGGCTTTTTATCAGTCTCTTCATGATCAGCATTTTTTAATAGCCTTCCAATCAGGCAATGAATGCTCTTCTCTGTGAAGATCATCTTGCCAACAACCACCTGCTGAATCCGCCACAAACTTTGCATAAAGAAGAAGAGGATAGAATTCGATCAGTTCAACAAAGTAACTCCATCTCATATTCCTAGTTTGGCCTGAACTTTGCTTAGCCGACTCTAGCAACTACAAAGATGTCCTAAACTGCCTAAGATGTGACAAATGTAGGCAGCTCTTAAGAAAGAACAGGGGGCGCCTGGGTGGCTCAGTTGGTTAAGCGACTGCCTTCGGCTCAGGTCATGATCCTGGAGGCCCTGGATTGAGTCCTGCATCAGGCTCCCTGTTTGGCAGGGAGTCTGCTTCTCCCTCTGACCCTCTCCCCCTCTCATGTGCTCTCTCTCTCAAATAAATAAATAAAATCTTGGAAGGAAGGAAGGAAGGAAGGAAGGAAGGAAGGAAGGAAGGAAGGAAGGAAGGAAGGAAGGAAGGAAGGAAGGAAGGAA